>NW_006921721.1:6847412-6851406 GCF_000298275.1 Orycteropus afer afer
CTTCTCTCCATTTATTGTGATGCTGCTCATTGGTCCAGTTGTGAGGATTTTTGTTTTCTTTATATTGAGATGTAATCCATACTGCAGACTGTATTCTTTAAACTTCATCAGTAGGTGCCTTAAGTGTATCTACCTGATGTAAATGTTCACCCCATATACCTGTGTGTTGTTTGGCTGGAAGCCACAGGAGTGAGTTCAGTTCCAGATCTGAAGGGTAACTAGGGGGTCTCAGCAGGCTCTATAAGACCAGCAAACCTAGACTTTTTTATGATTTTGAATTTTGTTCCACATTGTTCTCCCACTTTATCCAGGGTCTCTTGCACCAATCCCCCTCCAAGTGGTTGACAGTGGTAGCTGGGCACCATCTAGTTCTTCTGGTCTCATGGTCACATAGGCTGATGATCACATGGTCTACCAGTCCCTTAGACTAATGGTTTCCATGCATCTTTGGTTTTCATCATTCTTTTTTTGGCCTGGATGAGGAGAGACCCATTGTTGCTTCTAGATGGCTGCTTGTAAGCTTTTAAAAGCCCAGTCCCAACTCATCAAAGTAGGATGTAGAACATGTTTTTGTGTAGTATGTTATGCCAATTGAGCTTGATGTTCCCTGTGACCATAGTCCCAAGCTCCTAGGTCCATCTCACTCCTTCCGGGTGCCTGGCTTTGGCCAAGAAGTCACCATAGCCTTACCCCTTGTCAGCTGTACTACACACTCAGACATTCTTACAGCTCATACAAATATACATGTAGAAACATTGTCTGCAAACCCTATCCATGGTCATGGGCACATGTCCCCCTGCCTAGACATACCTGATCGTTCAGCCTGTCCACTCATCTATCCACCAATAGATCAATGCTTGCCATCACTGACAATATAATATTGTACATGCAAAAGAGTTCATACTTGTTGTCTGTACTTCCCGTGTAACTCTGTATGTCATCCTCTTCCTCACTGCCACCATGTTGATGACTCACTTTTAGTACATTCCTCTTTTCACTCAAATCATTATTTACAATAACAGACTAATACAATATTTGTCCTTCTGTGATTGACTTATTTCACTAAGCATAATGTGCTGCAAGTTCATCCATATTGTGTGGTGTTTCTCAGGTTTTACATTATTCTTTAGTGCTGCATAGTATTCCAATGGGAGCTCTGGTGGCATTGTGCCTAAGGCAGTTGACTGCTAACCAGAAGATTGGCAGTTCAAACCCACCAGAAACTCCTCGGAAGGAAGGTTGGGCAATCTACTTCCATAGTGATACTGCCTTGGAAACCCAAGAAGGGATCACTATGAGTCAGAGACAACCTGATGGCACATAACAACAACAACAGTATTCCATTGTGTGTATGTACCATAGTTTAGTTATGGATTCTTCTGTTGATGGGCACTTAGGTTGTTTCCATCTCTTTGCTATTGTGAATATTGCAGTGATGAACATGGGTGTGCATACATCTGTTCGTGTCCTGGCTCTCACTTTTTAAGGATATATACCTAGTAATGGAATTGCTGGATCAAATGGTATTTCTAATTCCAAATTTTTAAGGAATTCCCATATTGCTTTTCACGGTGGTTGTTATCATTTTACAGTCCCACAAACAGTATATGAGAGTCATAATCTCTCCACATCCTTGCCAGCATTCGTTATTTTCTGTGTTGTTGAACTTTGCTATTAGTGCTGGGGTGAGATGGTATCTCGTTGTTTTGATTTGCATCTCTCTAATGGCTAATGATCACGAACATTTCTTTATGTTTGTTGGCTGCCTGAATATCTTCTTTGGTAAAGTGTCTATTCATATCTTCTGCTTGTTTCTTTAACTGGATTGTTTGTCTTTTTGTTATTGAGGTGTTGGAGTTTTCTATAAATTTTAGAGATAAGTCTCTTGTCAGATATGTCATTGCTGAATATTTTTCCCAATATGTGGCTTCTCTTTTGACTCTTTTGGAGCAGTCTTTTGAAGCACATAAAAATTTAGTTTTTAGAAAGTCGCAATCATCTAGTTTATCTTCTGCTGTTTGAGCATCTTGGGTTATGCTTGATAGTCTATTTATGCCATAAATTAGGGCCCCTAAATTTGCCCCTATTTTTTCCTCAAGGAACTTTATAGTTTTAAGTTTCACATTTAAGTCTTTGATCTATCTGGTGTTAGTTTTTTGTATGGTGTGAGGTATGGATCTTGTTTCATTTTTCTGCAAATGAATAACCAGTTTTGCCAGCACCATTTGTTGAAGAGACTGTCTCTTCTGTATTTAATGGATTTCAGCCTTTTGTCAAAGATCAGTTGACCATAGGTCGATAGATCCAGTTCTGGGTTCTCAATTCTATTCCCCTTATCTATGTATCTGTCATTGTACCAGTACCAGGCTGTGTTGACTACTGTGGCAGTATAGTAGGTTTTAAGATCTGGGAGTGTGAGACCTCATACTCTGTTCTTCCTCTTCAGTAGTACTTTGCTTATCTGAGGTCTTTTTCCTTTCTGTATAAAATGAGTGATTGGTTTTTCCATATCCTTAAAGAATGTTGATGGGATCTGGATTAATATTGCATGGAATGCTTTGAGTAGTATTGACATTTTCACAGTGTTCAATCTTCTACAAGAAATATTTTAGAGACTTACAAATCCCTTAGCAAATTCTTTAGTATTTTGTATATTCATATAATATGTACAGTAACATAGCATGCTATTTCATTATTACCTACATGTGTATTTCTCTTTTTTTTTAATGCATTTTATTGAAATATAATTTAAGTACAGTGAAATATACAGAACTAAAGTGACATGGGTCAATGCATTTTTTTTTTTTTTTTTTGCAGTGCTCCCTCCCCTCCCCTCTGCCCCCTGGCAACCAACAAAGAAAGTTTTCCTCCATATGTAAACTTTTCCCTGACCCTCCACAAAAATGAACTAATACTATATTTGTCCTTCTGTGATTGACTTATTTCACTCAGCATAATGTCCTCCAAGTTCATCCATATTATGTGATGTTTTGCAGATTCTACATTATTCTTTAGTGTTGCATGGCATTCCATAATATGTATGTACCATAGTTTGTTCATCTATTCTTCCATTGATGGGCATGTAGGTTGTTTCCATCTTTTTGCTATTGTAAATAGTGTTGCGATGAATATGAGTGTGCATATATCTGTTCCTGTCCTAGCTCTCACCTCTCTAGGATTTATACCTAGTAATGGGATTGTTGGGTCAAATGGTGTCTCCAATTCCAGCTTTCTAAGGAATCAGCATATTGCTTTCCACAGTGGTTGTATCACTTCACAGTCCCACCAGCAGTATAAGAGAGTCCCGATCTTTCCACATCCCTGCCACCATTTGTTATTTTCTGTCTCGTTGAACCTTGCCATCAGTGCTGGGGTGAGATGGTATCTCATTTTTCTTTTGATTTGCATTTCTCTGATGGCCAATGATTGTGAGCATCTCTTCATGTATTAGCTGGCCACCTGAATGTCCTCCTTGGTGAATTGTCTATTCATGTCTTCTGCCCATTTTTCAATTGGATTGTTAACTCCTTTGGTGTTGAGGCGTTGAGAGTTTTCTATAAATCTTAGAGATAAGTCCCTTGCCAGAGATGTAATTATCAGCAAATACGAATTTGTTGCTGTCATTTTTGTTAGGTGCTTTTTCGTGGTGTCAATTTCTTTGTTCCATATAATTTTCTATTCTGAGCTCATTTTGTTTATGAATCGTGTTATCACTTCCTTTGTTGCTATTGTTTTAGTATTTGCTAAATATTTGTGCTGGTCCTATTTTTTATTTTGATGTGAAGGTTTACCATTTTTCTCTGAGGTTACCCTGTGATTTAGATTTTAGAACGGTCTGTTCTATGTTATAATTATCTTGACTTCTCTACCATTTAGAAGTTCTGTAATGACACAGTTTTTCCCTCTTTTTGGTTTGTAGTTGTCCTCATTTGTCAATTGATGTCTCTGGTTCCCTGTTTACAATCTTGTAGGCTTATTTACTTTGGATACTTCC
>NW_006921721.1:6860316-6873156 GCF_000298275.1 Orycteropus afer afer
CTTGACTGCTAACCAGAAGGCTGGCAGTTCAAACCCACCAGCCACTCCTCAGAAGGAAGGTTGGGCAATCTACTTCCGTAGTGATACTGCCTTGGCAACCCAAAGAGGGGTCGCTATGAGTCGGGGCCGACTCAACAGCACATAACAATAACAACAACAAGTTGCAATATTGAAGGATTCTAATGACAAGATATTGAGTGATGTGGAAAGTATCGAAAGAAGATGGAAGGAATACACAGAGTCACTGTACCAAAAAGAATTGGTCTACATTCAGCCATTTCCAGAGGTAACATATAATCGAGAAACAATGGTAGTGAAGGAAGAAGTCCAAGCTGCACTGTAGGAATTGGTAAAAACAAGGCTCTAGGAATTGATGGAAAACCAGTTAAGATGTTTCAACAACATTTGCAGTGCTGGAGATGCTCACTCGGTTATGTCAAGAAATTTGGCTGACTGAATGGAAGAGATTCATATTTACACTCATTCTAAAGAAAAGTGACCCAACAGAATACATAAATTGTCAAACCATATCATTAATATCACATACAAGTAAAATTTTACTGAAGATAATTCAAAAATAGTTGCAACAGTATGTGGACAGGGAACTGCTAGAAATCCAAGCCAGAATCAGAAGAGAGCATGGTAGTTGTTCTTAGGTGCCATAGAGTCATCTCCAACTCATAGTGACCCTATGCACAGCAGAACGAAACACTGCCTGGTCTTGTGCCAGCCTCACGATTCTTACTATAAATAATTGCAACAGTATGTGGACAGGGAACTGCTAGAAATCCAAGCCAGAATCAGAAGACAGCATGATAGTTGTTCTTAGGTGCCATTGAGTCATCTCCAACTCATAGTGACTCTATGCACAGCAGAACGAAACACTGCCTGGTCTTGTGCCAGCCTCATGATTCTTACTATACCTGAGCCCATTGTTGCAGTCACCATGTCGGTCCATCTCGTTGAGGTCCTTTCGCTTCTTCATTGACCCTCTGCTTTACCAAGCATGATACCCTTCTCCAGGGAATGGTTCCTTCTGACAACATAACCAAAGTAGGTGAGACGAACTCTGGCCATTCTTGCTGCCAACAAGCATCTGGCTGTACTTCTTCCAGGTCAGATTTGTTAGTCCTTTTAGCAGACCATGGTACTCTTAGCATTCTTCTCCAACACCACAACTCAAAAGCATCAACTCTTCTTCGATCTTCCTTATTCATTGTCCAGCTCTCACAACATGGGATATTATTACTAATGTCAGATGGATCTTGGCTGAAGGGAAAGAATACCAAAAAAGATGCTTGCCTGTGTTTTATTGACTGCAAAGACATTTGACTGTATGGATCATAACAAATTATGGATAACATTGCAAAGAATAGGAATTCCAGAAAACTTAATTGTGCTCATAAAGAACCTGTACCTAGACCAAGAAACAGTTGTTCAAACGGAATAAGGATACTGAATGGTTTAAAATCAGTGTTTATCAGGACTGTATCCTTTCACCATACTTATTCAATCTGTATGCTGAGCAAATAATCTGAGAAGCTGGACTACATGAAGAGGAATGAGGTGTTAGGATTGGAGGAAGACTTATTAACAATCTGTGGTATGCAGATGACACAGCCTGGCTTGGTGAAAGTGAAGAGGATTTGGAGCACTTACTGATGAAGATCAAAGACTACAGTCTTCTGTATGGATTACATCTCAACATAAACAAAACAAAACAAACAAATCCTCACAACTGGACCAATAAGCAATATCATGATAAATGGAGAAAAGATTGAAGTAGTCAGGGATTTCATTTTACATAGATCTACAATTAACACCCACGGAAGCAGCAGTCAAGAAGTTGACTGCTGTATTGCACCTGGAAAATGTGCTGCAAAACACCTCTATAAAGTGTTAAAGGGAAAAGATGTCACTTTGAAGACTAAGGTGCACTTGACCAAAGCAATGGTACTTTCAGTAGTCTCGTATGCGTACAAAAAGCTGGATGATGACTAAGGAAGACAGAAAAATTGATGCATTTAAATGTGAGTCGAAGAATCTGAAAATACCATGCACTGGCAGAAGAACGAACAAAGCAATCAGAAGAACTATCTGTCTTGGCAGATGTAAAGCCAGAATGTTCCTTAGAAGCAAGAATGGCCAGACTTTATCTCACATACATTGGTCATGTTGTCAGAAGGGACAGGTCCCTAGAGAAGGATATCACTCTTGGTAAAGTAGAGGGTCAACAAAAAAGGGGAAGACCTTCAATGAGATAGATTGACACAGTGGCTGAGTTGATGGTCCAAGCATAGCAAATACTGTGATGATAGCACAGGACTGGGCAGTGTTTCATTCTGTTGTACACAGGGTTGCTATGAGTCAGAGCCAACTTGATGGCATGTAACAACAACAAGAACCACAATGGGTAATGATTGTGAGCATTTCTTCATGTGTATATTGGCCACCCGAATGTTGTCTTTGGTAAAGTGTCTGTTCGTGTCCTCTGCCCTTTTTTTAAACATCTTTGTTTTACATGTTGGAAATATTGTCTCCCAATCTGTCTCTTTTCTTACTTTTTAAATTAATTTGATTTTTAAGATCATTAATAGCATATAGTTTTTAAAATTAAATAGTTGTTGTTGTTGTTGTTATGTGCCGTCAAGTCAAATCCGACTCATAGCGACCCCTCCTTGGGTTTCCGAGGCAGTATCACTACGGAAGTAGGATTGCCCAACCTTCCTTCCGGGAAATTAAATAGTACTACAGGCTTAAAAAGAAAACTCACTGCTATCGAGTCTATTCTGACTCATTTTGGAAGTAGATTGCCCAGTCTTCTTTCCATGAGTGGCTGATGGGTTTGAAATGCCAACCGTCTGGTTAGCAGTCAAATAAAGCAATTCTTTTTCTCATCTACCAGACCTGTCTTCACAGCCAGACTCTTTCAACCTTTTAGTGCTATTATATTTTTTCCTTTTTTTGAATTTTATGCTGAATTCTGTTATCCATTTCAGATATCATCTAGTGTGTGTGTGTCTTCCCATTATCTTTCCAGTAGAGGTAAATCACAGATTTTTGTTAGATCTGTATTCAGTGTTCACATTAATATGACTGTGGGACTGTTTATTTGTCTCGATGCTGGTAATAATATGACTATTTTTTTCTCAATGCTGAGGCAAAAAATGTACTGTAAGTATATTTCCTTTCTTGTTCTCCAGCCTCCACCAAAAGTTAACAATTGCTTTATTTTTCTTCCCATTTGCTTAATTTTCATAGAAATTGTGGCTAGGGCTTCTGACATTGTATTACAGCCTCTCAGATTCACATGGTCAAAAGTATTAGGTAATGTCTTGATTATTTTTTTTTCCCCTGTATGTCTGTATGTAGCCCTCTGGTTATAGCTGTACCTTCAGTCTATACCTTGGCTTTCTGACATAATTTTCTCCTATGAATTTCTTTTCTGTGTTGGATACTCTTGTGTTTAGATCACATACTTTCTCCTCTTTAATGACCTTGTTTTGGTGGAGCCCGTAATCCAGTTCTGAGAAAGATTATAGGAAAGTAAAACAAAAATAATTGAAAGCTTTTATATCTGAGGAGCTCTGGTGGCGTAATACCTAAGGCATTTGACTGCTAACCGGAATGCTGGTGGTTCAAACCCACCAACCACTCCATGGAAGGAAGACTGGGCAGTCTACTTCTATAAAGATTTACTGCCTCAGAAACTCAAAAGGGGGAGTCGCTATGAATCACAATTGACTCAATGGCAGTGAGTTTGTTTTGTTTGTTTATATGTGAAAGTATCTTTTTTCTGTCCTGACACTTATTTAATAGTTTAGCTGGATATAAAATTTGAGATTGGAAATAACATTCTTTTATAATTTTGAAGCCATTGTCCCATTGTCTTACTGTGTTGAGAAAGCTGTTGCCATTCTTGCAGTCTTATTCCTCTTTTATTTTCTTTGGAAATTTTTTGCATCTTTATAATATTGGTAAGTATCAAGAGTGTGACTCACAGTGAGGGTTTTCATTTTGTAAAATCATTTGCAGAGCAGTAAATTACTTAGTATGGCTTTTCTACCCATAAGTCATTGTAAACTCAGTGGTGGAATGAGCAACTGAGGAGCTCCTGATTGTAAATGTTATCCACCTCAGTTACTTCTGTTGGCTGTGGCACAACACAATGTTATGGGAGGCTCACTCTCAAGTGCTTAGAGTTCTGATCCTATGATTGGCTAGTTTGACCACTCTGCTGGGCTCAAAAGAGGCCTCCTAGAGGCAGAACTCTCTCTGACTGCTGGTTGAGGAAGACATGTTGCTGAAAGAGACACGTGCTCCTGAAAGAGACATGTGCTGCTGGGAAAGAGATGCAAGAGACACGCATTGCTGAGAGAGACACCGAGGGACCAGCACTGCTGGGAAACAGACTGTGAGAGATTGTTGGCTGAGGGATGGTGGGCTGGGAGAGAGACTGAGCATTTTTCCTGAACTTGAATTGTAACCTGGTGCTTCCCTAATAAACCTCATAATCTGTGAGTTGTGCATGGTCACTGCAGCAAATTATCGAACCCAGGAGACAGGTGGTGGGTGCTTTGGGAGGAATGGTTGGAGAAGGGGCTGGAGGGAGGCAGCATGTCTGGCCTTGCAGGAATAGGCCTTGGGCTATTGATGGTGATTCTGTCTTCCTCTTGTGGGATTAGAGGAGGTCAGAACATGTGGCCTCCTTGCCCTTTTTGCATCATTATTCTGGGTATCATGGAGTCCTTCCAATCTGGGAACTTTTCTTTTTCAGTTCTAGAGAATTTTTATTTTATTATTTATTTGATAATTTGGACCTTCCAATCTTCTGTTGCACTTTTGTCCTATATCCTGCAAGCATTCCTCAACTTTATGTTGTAAGCTTTCTCTTGTTTTTTTCTTTTTAATTTTTCCTGCTTTGAACTTTATTTTCTCTTTATTTCCTCCAAATGACAGAGGATGTGGGCTGGGAAGTGAACCCACTTGCTTGGGTTCTACTAACAAACACTACCAAGGCAGATTTGGTCCATTGCTGTAGATAAGTGTGGGGTGAGGAATGGGTTTGGCCCTGCCAGGCTCTGGTGGTAGCATTGCTTTACGCACATCAGGCCCTCCACTCCCAACGAGTATGAGGCAGGGAAGTGAGTTTGTTTATTATTTCCAGGGTATTTGAAGAGGAAGAGCAGGGAAAATGGGTCTGAAAAAATGAATATTACCTGAAAGCATTTTCATTGTCTAATTGACACCTTTTTTTTTTTTCATGGAACGTATAAGCGATGGTGAGTCTTAAAATTGATGGGATTTAGATTATGTAAAATAATAATATTTTAAATTCTACCTCTAAGCATATACTTCTTTGATTTCTTTTAATAAAACTAATACATATTTTAGGATACACATATTATAGAAAATTTGGGAAATGGTAGAAAATTACTACATTGTAATAAACTCTCTTTACTTCTTGGTATATTTCCTTCAAATGTTTTTAAAATAATTATTCATTAACAGTAGTTGCTGCTACATTTTATCATTTATAATATACTAGGAATTGTACAAAAATTCTATATGCAGTATATCTAATTAATTGAGACAAAAACCTCCATGAAGAGAGTGCTATTTTTATCCTCATTGTACTGATGTAGGTTTTTTACATTCAAAATTATAATATAATATATTTTGTCTTGTTTCCCAGGTTTTGATGATGATGGTTCAGAATTTCATGAACATATATTTCTGGAAAAACACCTGGAGGATTTTCCAAAACAAGGACCAATTCGTCACTTCATGGAGCTGGTGACCTGTGGCCTTTCCAAAAACCCATATTTGAGCGTTAAACAAAAAATTGAACACATAGAATGGTTTAGAAATTATTTCAATGAAAAAAAGGACATTCTACAAGAAAGTAACATACAATTCAATTGAAGACAATGGAAATTTTTATTTCAAGCTATTGGAGATAGCTATTACTAAATAAATTAATTTTTACAAGATTTTTTTGTTTTTGTCTTAATACATGATGATTTATTATTATTGCATCTCATTTGAATGGTATAATTAAATTGTTTAAAATATATGACGATGCCAGCTGTGGGTTTTTATAGATGTTCTTTATCAAGTTGAAGACGTTCTCTATTTCTCATATGCTGGGAATTACTATCATCAATTGGTGTTGGATTTTCTCAAATACTTTTACTATGTCTATTGATATGATCATGTGGTTTTTCTTCTTTAGCTTGTTGATCTGATGAATTATTACATTAACTGATTTTTTTTTTTCAAATGTTTAACCAGCCTTGCATATCTGGGATAAACTCTGCTTGGTTGTGATACATACTTATTTTTATACATTATTGCGCTCAATTTTCTAATATTTTGTTGAGGAGTTTTACATCTGTGTTCATGAGAGACATTGGTCTGTAATTTTTCTTTCTAATAATGCCTTTGTCCAATTTTGGTATTAAGGCAATGCTGACCTTGTAGAATGAAGTGTTCCCTCCTCTTCTTTTTTTTTTGAAGATTTTGAAATCTCACGTCTTTCAATGTGTGGTAGAATACATAAGTGAAACCATCTAGAGGTGTTGCTTTTTGTTTGGAAGGTTATTAACTGCTGTTTCACTTTCTTTGCTAGATATCAGCCTAGTCCTTGTATGAGTTTTGTTAGGGTGTGTCTTTGTAGGAATTGATCTATTTCATCTAAGTTATAAAATTTGTGGACATAGAGTGTTCTAAATATTCCTTTACCATCCCTTTTAATGTCCTTGGGATCAGTTATGATTATACCTCTTTCATATTTAATATTAATAATTTGTATCTTTTTTTCTTGGTTAGCCCGGCTAGAGGTTTATCAATTTTACTGATCTTTTCAAACAACCAGGTTTTGGTTTCATTTATTACTGTTTTTTTTTTTTTTTTTTTCTCTAATTTTTATTACTTCTTTTCTTGAGCTTATTTTGAATTTAATTTCTTCTTTTTTGAGTTTCCTAAAATGGAAGCTTAGATTATTAATTTTAGATCTCTCTTCATTTAAAATATATACATTCAATGCTATAAATTTCTCTCTAGCCACTGCTTTTGCCACATCCCATACTTTTGATATGTTGTATTATCATTTTCATTGAGTTTAAAGTATTTTTACATTTCTCTTGAGATTTCTTCTCTGACTCATGTGTTGTTTAGAATTGTGTTGTTTAATCTCCAGATAATTTGAAATTTTCCATCTTTCTGTTGCTAATTTCTGATTTTATTACTGCAGTGAATTGCTTGATGTGGCCCTTCTAGCCATTGCCCTCCATTCTGTGGTGTTTTGTAAATCCCATTATCTATGCCTGTTTGGTGTGGTGTGATAGTTAAGTTCAGATAACAACTTAGCTGGGCAGCTGGTAGTAGTCATTCCCTATAATGACTGGCAGTTGGAATTTAGACCTTGGAGGTTATAACTGATAGACTGGGCTGGAGCACTGCTGGTGGAAATCAAGTTCCCGAGGGACCCTATAATGACTGGCAGTTGGAATTCAGACCTTGGCAGTTACAACTGATAGATTGGGCTGGAGCATTGCTGGTGGATCTCCTGGGAAGATTCGCTCCTCCTCTTGCTCCGGTTTTTTTTTGTTTCTTGGATCATCCTCATCTCACCCCTGGATTTGGGACAATAGCCGCCGTCTGATCTACTGATCAGGGTTCATCAAACCCTGAGAGTTGGGAGGATTCACCAGACCTACTCACGGACCCGGGACTCGCCAGCCTGCTAGCCTCCACCACTCCTACTCACGGACCTGGGACTCGCCAGCCTGCCAGCCTCCACCGCTACTACGTGAAACAAACCCTTGGGTGTTTGTGAGTTCTGTGAGGCGTTACAGCGAAATTCAGAACCCTAAGACTGGGGAAATTACTCGGAGGAGGAGGAGGAGGGATTAATGTCTGAAATGATGGAGTGGTATGGTAGTTTGGACATTTGGGACATTCTTGACCTCCGCCTCATGGGGACTAGCCTCGTGCTGATCTTTCTAAGAGAAATTGTTCAAGCAATTACATTATGATCAGAGAACATATTTTGTATGATTTTTCTTTTTTATTAGGGCCCAAGATATTGTCTGTCTTGATGAATGTGTCATATGAGCTTGAGAAGAATGGGTATCTGGGTGTTGTTGAATGAAGTATTCTATAAATGTCAGTTAGATCCAGTTGATTGGTGGTGGTGTTCAGTTCAACTGTATCCTTAATGATTTTCTGCCTGCTAGATCTGTTAATTACTGGTAGAGGGTTTTTGATGTCTCCACCACAATGGTGAATCTGTTTATTTCTCCCTTGTAGTTCTGTCACTTCTTGTGTATATTTTGATGCTCTCTTGTTAGGAGCTCTGCGGACACAGTGGTTAAAGCACTCAGCTGCTAACCAAAAGGTTGGCAGTTTGAACCCACCACCCGCTCTATGGGGGAAAAATGAGTGATTTTGCTTCCATAAAGATTTATGGCCTTGGAAACCTATGGGGGAGTTCTACTCTGTCCTGTAGGCACACTGTGAGTCAGAATTGACTCAATGGCAGCGGGTTTGGTTTGGTTGTTAGGTATATGCACATTAAGGATTGTTGTGTCTTCTTGCAGAATTGACCCTTTTATCATTACATAATCCCCCTTTTTATCCTGATATTATCCTTTCTCTAAAATCTGCTTTGTCTGAAATTAATATCGCTATTTCATTTTTCTTTTTATTTATTCCATCTTTCTTTTGATACTGTTACCCTAATACATGTTTCTTCATCACTTTACTTTTAACCTATCTGTGTTGTTATATTTAAAATGATTTTCTTGTAGACAGCATAAGTTGAGTCTCATTTTTTTTGTTTTTATAATCCACTCTGCTAGTCTCTGTCTTTTAATTTGTATTCAACCGTTCACTATTAAAATGATTATTGCCATAATTGAATTAATATCTACCATATTTGTTACTGTTTTCTTGCCCCTGTTCTTTGATCCTTTCTTTGTCTTCCCCACTTTTTTTACTACCTTTGGTTTATATTAGACTCCATTTTCCTACCTCTTTTAGTATATCAATTATATTTCTTTTAAAAAATGTTTTAGCGGTTGCCCTGTTGTTGTTTGCCGTCAAGTTGGACCCGACTCATAGCAACCCCTCCTTGGGTTTCCGAGGCAGTATCACTACGGAAATAGATTGCCCCATCTTCCTAAGAATTGGCAATATACGTTTTCAACTAATCTAAGTTCATTTTCAAATAATACTATTCTGCATCACAGTTAGTACAGATACCTTATAACGGAGTATGTCCAGTTCCTTTCCTTCATCCCTTATAACATTGCTGCCATACATTTCATTTATCCATAAAGTATAATCGTCCAGTACGTGTTTTTGTTATCATTTTAAATAAATGGTTATTTGTTAGATCAGTTAAGGATAAGAGAAATAAAAGAATATTTTAATTTAATTTATTCCTTCTTGAATATTCTTCTTTTCTTTATGGAGATTTGAGTTTCTAACCTATATCATTTTCCTTCACTCCGAAGAACTTCTTTTAACATTCCTTGCAAGGCACATCTCACTGCCGTCAAGTTGATTCCAACTCATAGCAACCCCTCCTTGGGTTTCTGAGGTGGTATCTCTATGGAGTAGATTGCCTAGTCTGTCTGAAAAAGTCTTTATTTCTTCTTCACTTTTGAAAGATAATTTTTTGGGGTACAGAATTCTACATCAGTGTGATATTTTTCTTTAAATACTTTAAGTATTTCATTCCACTCTTCCGTGGTTTCTGAAGAGGAATCTGATGTAATTCTTACACTTGTTCCTTTATCTTATAGATAAAGTGTTGTTCCCTCTGACTTCTGTCAAGATTTTCTCTTTGTCTTTGATTTTCAGTAGTTTGAATATGATATTTCTACATATAGATATTTTGGAATTTATCCTGCTTGATTTTCCTTGGGTGCCCTGGATATGTGGTTTGATATCTATCAACCATTCTAGAAAATTCTCAGCCACTATTACTTAAAATATCTCTTCTATTCCTTTCTCCCCTACCCCCTTTTTTTTGTTGTTGTTGCTATTTCCATTAAACATATGTTACACGTTTTATAATTGTCCCACAGTTCTTGAATACTCAGTTCTCGTTTATTTTTTTTCCCCGTCCAGGGGTTTTCTTTCTTTACTGCTTAGAGAGTTTACTGACATAATATTCAAGCTCACTTGAATATATAGGGATAAATCTAAGGAAAATGAAAGAGCTAAGGTAAAAGAAATTTATGAAATTAATAAGAATAGAATATAGAGGATCAATGAAGTCAAATATTGGGTTTTAAAACACTAATAATATTTTTGTAAAGATTTCTTTTTAAAAAGTAGAGAAAGTCACTCATAATGAGAAGGGAGACAACTACAGTTACTGCAGAGATAAAGGAATTTTTTTCAAGAGATTGATAGGAACAATTTCATTCCAAAAAATATGAAAACTTAAGAAATGCACAAATTCCTCAAAATTAATCTACCAAAATAATTTTAAAAGAAGAAGTAAAAATGGTTTAATAACCACTAAAGAAATTGGATCAGAGAATTCTACTAAACAATCAGGAAACAAATAATTCCAATCTTATACTAATTATTCCAAAGTAATGAAAAAGAAGGAACACTTTCCAACTCAATTCCGGGATAATAGAATAACAATTGTTAGTCATAAAAATACATGTGAATTTCGGGTCCAAGATGGCAGATTAGGCAGACACACTACCTAGACCCTCTACAACAAAGGCTCGAAAAAACAAGGAAAACAGCTGTGGATAACTACCCTGAGTCCCAGAGATTCAAAGAAACAGAGAAATAAGTAAATCAAATACTGATGCAAGCCGGAGACTGAATAATAGTGAACAAGGAGCTATAAACTGCTAACCAGCACAGAGCAGCCATTTTGAATTATTGCAAGCAGCATTCTGATTGGAGCAGGAACCAGATAACTGGCTCTACTTGTCCAGAACTGCACCAGCATCCACATCAGTGTTCAAGTGACTAGAGAGTTGGGAGCCAGTGGCCCTACCCAACCAAATGCAACCACACCTGCTGCCCCATCCACTGGGAAAGTGTCACCACCCACTCCAGCACTACTGGACCAATGACTGAAGGCATTCAATAACCATCCAGGCTGCCTTCAACTGCTCTGCATTATCAGTAATCAGAGGCTTTTGCCCACATTTCCATCTGCTACCAAATCTGTCCAGAGACAGATAGGGAGTGCCCTAGTGATGCAAAACTAGCAACCAGCATAACATTACCACCCTGTTCCCTGGATATATCAAAACAGAGCAAAAAAAAAATCAGGGTGAACCAAACCAATATATAATCAGCAAATTCATGTAACAACACTACAATGTCTCAAAGACAACAGACAACTTCAAATTACACACAAAAAGATAAGGCAGCAAAGTAGAGGGCCAGAAAATCTCCAGAGGATGATATGTTAGTGGAATTGCCTGGGAAGAAATGCAAAATAATTACATCTAGGTAAGTTATATTTAGCTTGAGGAAACCACAGACAAAGTCAAGGAAAACAGACAAAATTCTAGAAGAATTCAAAATAACAAAATAAGAACAAATTGAAAAACTAAACGGAAATTTAGAAACCATACAAAAACAGCAAATAGAAATCCAAACGATTAATATTAAAATTTCAGAAACAGATAATGCATTGGAAGGACAAAGAAGTAGAAGTGAATCAATGACACACAGAATTAGCAAGATTGAAGATAAATTTCTCAACACCAATCTGTTGGAGGAACAATCTTGGGGGGGGGGGGCGTGGAAATGAATGCTTAAGATTCATTTGGGACCAGAGTTCTGGTAACGTGGTGGAATAGGCAGAAAGACTGCACAGACCCTCTTCAACAAAGAAAAGGGAAATCAATTAACACAGACATAGAAGATAATCCTGGACCCCTGAGCCTTGAAGAGAAGGATATACAAGTGGACTAAACCCCAACTAGCAGAAGAATTTGCATGAAAATACTAAAAAAGGAGATAGATGGAGCTACAGTCTGGCAGCGATACTGATGGCACGGCAGACAGTTGTGAGAGTGCCAAGTGACAGTAGGACCTAAAAATTAACCTAAAAATCACCCTGCTAGCCAGGGACTGCACAGAGGACTGGTCTGGTGACTGGAGAATAAACGGAGAAGGTGAAGAGAAACGCAGGCTGAGCTGTGGACTTTTGCCGGTCCAAAGGACGCTGCCATTTTGAATGTTCACAAGTGGCTTGACCATTTTGGATATTTAAAGAGACAGCGCTCTACCAGATCCAGGGGCTTAAGAACAGGTTCTGCTTGCCAGTAACCCCAGGACACTCCTGACCTGGACCTGCACGACTGAAAAGGTGCGACATTCCTTTTGTTACTCTTATACTACACACATGCTTGGTGAACGGAGGTGCGGCCATCCCCCACTCCCACCTACCTTCTGGACCCACAGGAACTCCATCACAGTCTAGGTGTTCACACGGAGCCAAGGTGCCCTGCCCTGTCCTCCACTGATTTTTATTCTCTGTTTTTTACTTTATTTTTTTCTTTATTCGCTTTCTTTTTTCTGGTGATTAGTTTGCTTATATTTCTCTGTTTTAAAACAATGATTATTATGAATTCTTTTGTCCTTTTTACTATTATTCTTCACCTGCCAGGTCCTAGTTTTCAGCTTTTTTTCTTTTCCCTGTTCCTGGTTGAATTTTTTTTTTTTTTTTAATTTAATCTCTTTTTCTTTTTTCCCCCTTTTTTCTTGTGATTAACCCCATGCCTTGTTTTTCTTTTTACATTTTTCCCATTTTTTTTCGTCATTATTCTCCTTCTCTACCTTTTT
>NW_006921721.1:6873662-6874411 GCF_000298275.1 Orycteropus afer afer
CATTGGAACTCTCTGATAAGGAATTCAAAAGAATTATCTTTAGGTATCTTCAAAGGATTGAGAGACAGACCAAAGAAAACACCTTAGAAGAATTTAGGTATACAAGAACAAAATGACAAAGGAAAAATTAGAAATGATTATAAATCTCCAGACAGAAATCCAGAAGATAAATACTAAATTGTCAGAAATAGATAACACATTGGAAGGGCAAAGGAGTATAATTGATGCAATGGAAGACAGAATTAATGACATTGAAGACAAATGCCTGAATCATCTTTGGAAAGGGATCAATCAGAAAAAAAAAAAAATGAAGAAAGCTTAAGGTTCATGTGCAATACCATCAAAAGGAATAACTTACGTGTCATTGGAATTCCACAACGGGAAGAGGAAAGCAAAACCATGGAGAAAATTGTCCAAGATTTGCTGGAGGAGAACTTCCCTGATATGATGAAAGATGAGAATATATCCATTCACAAAATCCAATGAACCCCCAAAGAGGATAGACCTCAAAAGAAAATCACCAAGACACATCATCATCAAACTCATCAAACCCAAAGAAAAGACAGAATCCTGAAAGCAGCACGGAAAAAACACAAAGTTACCTACAAAGGACAGCCAGTAAGAATAAGCTCTGATTTCTCAGCAGAAACCATGCAAGCGAGAAGGCAATGAGATGGTATCTCATTGTCTGAAAGAGAAAAATTTTCAACCAAGAATTATATACCCAGCAAAATTGTCCCTCAAATATG
>NW_006921721.1:6888423-6897060 GCF_000298275.1 Orycteropus afer afer
ACCTAACACAACAACATACAATATATAAACAATAGCAATAATATATATATATATATATATATATAATCCTTGAATCAAATAAGAATAAAAACAGTATACCAAAATCTTTGAGACACTGCAAAAGCAATGCTCAGAGGACAATTTATAGTAATAAATGCATGCATCAAAAAAGAAGAAAGAATCAAAATCAACACCTTAACTCAATATCTCCAAGTATTTAGAAAAAGAACAGCAAAAATTAAAAAAATACAATCACCAGAAGAAAAGAAACAATAAAGATTGAAACAGAAATAAATGAAGCAGAAAAAGAATAGAATCATCAAGTCTAGAAGTTAGTTCTTTGAAAGGATTAATAAAATTGACAAACAATAGAAAGAGAAGATGCAAATAACAAATAAGAAATGACATAGACAATGTCACAAAAGGACCTACTGAACTAGAAGGGAAAATAACTATATTCCAACCAAATTTGTTTGAAATTGAAGAAATGGACACATTTCTAGAAACATACTACCTACCCAAACTAACACAATCTGAGGCAGAAAATTTGAACAGACCCATTACAAAAGAAGAAATTGAATAAGTGAAAAAAAAAACAAAAAACCAATAACAAAGTCCCCAAAACAAAAAAAAAGTTCTGGCCCTGATGGCTTCACTGGTGAATTCTACCAAATGTTCAGAGAAGAGCTGCTATCAATTCTACTCAAGCTATTCCAGAACATAGAAAATGAATACTACCAAATTCATTCTATGAAGCAAGCTTAACCCTGATACCAACACCAGGCAAAGAAACCATAAAAATGAACATTATAAACAAATATCCCTCATGAAGATTGAAACAAAAATTTAAACAACATCTTAGCTAATAAAAACCAAACACCAAACTAAACTCACTGCCATTCGGTCAAGTCCAACTCATAGTGACTTCCAATGGGTTTTCAAGGTGGTAAATCTTTAGAGAAGTAGATTACCCCATCTTTCTTCCATGGAGCAGCTGGTGGGTTTGAACTACCAATCTTCTAGTTAGTGGCCAAATGTCTTAGGCACTATACCACCAGAAACCAATATCAAAAAAATAATAATTTGACCAAGTAGGATTCATACCAGATATGCAAGCATGGTTCAACATTAGAAAAACAATCAAGGTAATCCACCACATAAATAAAACATAGGAAAATAACCACATGATCATATCAGTTGATGCAGAAAAGGCATTTGACAAAATCCAATGTCCATTCTTGATAAAAATGCTCAGCAAAATAGGAATAGAGGGAAAATTCCTGAATATAATTAAGGACATATACACAAAATCAATTGTCAATAATATCATCAATGGAGAGAGAATGAAAACATTCCTCTTGTGAACAGGAACCAGACAAGGATTCCCTTTATCACCACTCTTATTCAATATTGTATTGGAAGTCCTAGGCAGGGCAATAAGGCAAGAAAGGAAAATAAAAGGCATCCAAATTGGCAAAGTAGTAAAAATATCTCCATTTGCAGAGGATATGATCCTATACATAGAAAATCGTAAAGACTCAACAAGAAAATGACTAGAACTAATAGGATTCATCAAAGTGGCAGAGTACAAAATCAACATACAAAAACCAGTCTGATAGCTCTACAATAACAAAGAGAACTATGAAAAGAAAATCAGGAAAACAATGCCATTTTTAATAGCACCCAAAAGTTAAAGTACTTAGGCATAAATCTAGCCAGAGATACAAAAGACCTATACAAAGGAAACCACAAAACACTATAAGAAACCAAGAGAGACCTGCATAAATGGAAGAATATACCACACTCATAAATGGGAAGAATTAACACTGTAAAAAATGACATTACCCAAAGCAATCTACAGATATAAAACAATCCCAATTCAGATTCCATCAATATTCTTTAAAAAGATGGAAAAGCTAATTATCAACTTTATATGTAAAGGAAAGAGACCTCAGATAAACAAGACACTACTAAAAAAGAACAAAGTAGGTGGCCTCACACTCCTTGATCTCAAAACTTACTATACAGCCACAGTAATCAAAACAGTCTGGTATTGGTACAATGACAGACACTTGGACCAATGAAACAGAATTGAGAACCCAGAAGTAAATCCATCCAGCTATGGATCTTTGACAAAAGGCCGAAAGTCATCAAATACAGAAGAGATAGTCTCTTTAACAAATGATGCTGGGAAAACTGGATATCCATTTGCAGGAAAATGATACACTACCCATATTTCACACCATATTTAGCAGAGCTTCCGGGCTAAGACAGACTTGGAAGAAGGATGGGGCCATCCACCTCTCAAACAATTGGCCAGTGAAAACCTTATAAATGGCAGTGAAACACCGTTGGATATAGTACTGGACAACTTAATGAATAGCCCTGAAACATTGTCCAATATAGTGCCAGAAGATGAGCCCATCAGGTCAGAAGGCACTCAGAATTTGACTGGAGAAGAGCTGACTCCTCAGAGTAGAGGTAACCTTAACGATATGGATAGAGTAAAGCTTTTGGAACCTGCATTGGCTGATGTGGCGTGACTTCAAATGAGTAGAAACTGATGCAAACATCCATTAATAATTGGAACATGGAATGTATGAAGTATGAATCTAGGAAAATTGGAAGTTGTAAGAAATGAAATGGAATGCATCAGTGAGCTGAAATGGACTGGTTTTGGCCATTTTGAATCAGACAACTATATGATCTACTATGGCGGGAATGACAAATTGAAGAGGAATGGTGTGGCATTCATCTCCACAAAGATTGTTTCAAGATCTGTCCTGAAGTACAATGCTTTCAGTGATAGAATAATATCCATATGCCTACAAAGAAGAACAGTTACTACTACTATTCAAATTTACACACCAACCACCAAAGCCAAAGATGAGAAAACTGAAGATTTTCACCAACTTTTGCAGTCTGAAATTGACTGAACATGCAATCATGGTGGTGACTGGAATGCAAAAGTTGGAAACAAAGAAGAGTTACCAGTAGTTGGAAAGTATGGCTTTGGTGATAGAAATAACAGTGGAGATTGCATGATAGAATTTTGCAAGACCAACAATTTATTCATTGCAAATACCTTTTTTCAACACAGACAAAAGCTATACATGTGGACTATACCAGAGAGAATACACAGGATTCAGATTGACTACATCTGAGCCAAGAGGTGATAGAGAAGTTCAGTATCTTTGGCCAAAACAAGGCCAGGAGCTGATTGTTGAACAGACCATCAACTGCTCGTATGCATGTTCATGTTGAAGCCAAAATATGACCTTGATAATATCCTTCCTGAATTTAGAGACCATCTAAAGAATAGATTTGATGCATTGAACACCAATGACCAAAAACCAGAGGAATTATGGGATGACATCAAGAATATGATCCATGAAGAAAGCAAGAGGTCATTAAAAAGACAAGAAAAGAAAGAAAAGACCAAAATGGATGTCAGAAGAGACTCTGAAACTTGCTCTTGAGCAGAGAGTAGCTAAAGCCAGTGGAAGAAATGGCAAGATAAAATAGCTAAATGGAAGATTTCAAAGAGCAGCTTGAGTAGACAAGGCCAATTAGTATAATGAAATGTGCAAAGACCAGGAGTTAGAAAACCAAAAGGGAAGAATGTGCTCTGCATGTCTCAAGCTGAAAGAATGGAGGAAAAAATTTAAGCCTTGAATTGCAATATTGAAAGATTCTACGGACAAAATATTGAATGATGCCAGAAACATCAGAAGAAGATGGAAGGAATACACTGTCACTGTACCAAAAAGAATTACTTGATGTTCATCTATTCAGGCGTTGCCATATGATCAAGAACCAATGGTACTGAAGGAAGAAGTCAAAGCAGCACTGAAGGAATTGGCAAAGAACAAGGCTCTAGGAATTGATAGAATACTCATCGAGATGTTTCAACAAATGGATGCCCACTGGAGGCACACACTCAGTTTTGCCAAGAGATTTGGAAAACAGCTACCTGGCCAACTGACTGGAAGAAATCCATATTTTTACCTGTGTTAGACTGGGTTCTCTAGAGAAACAAAAACCAGCAAAGCTTATATATATAGAGAGAGAAAGAGAGAGAGAGAGAGAGAGAGAAATTTATCTTAGGAAAATGGCTCACAAACGTATAGAAGCTGGCAAGTCCTAAGTCCCTGGAGGAAATGTCGGGCTGGAGGCAGCCTTAGCTTCTGCAACCGTAGGGGGCCAAGAAATTCAAGGCTGCAAGCAGTACACTGGTTGTTGATTCCAACGAAAGACGAATCCAAGATCTCCAAGATGAGTGGTGGGCTGCTCAACATGGAAGGTTGTAGTCAGCACACCAGGATCTCAATCTACAGAAGAATGTCTCTCTTCCCAGGATGTCCCTGGATATCCTAGAAACAGGCCACACCCCTAGGGAAACTCCCCTTGGGCAGATTGGCCACTCAGAACACAGTCATCCGATCACATCATGGGAACAACCACACAGAACTGGGGGCCAGCCAAGATGATACACAGCTCCAACTATCACAGTACCCATGCCAAAGAAAGGTGATCTCACAGAACATGGAAATTATCAAACAATATCACATGCAAGTAAAATCTTATTGAAGATAATTCAAAAACGTTTGCAGCAATATATTGACAGAGAGCTTCCAGAAATGGAAGCTGGATTCAGAAGAAGACGTAGAAGGAGGGATATCATTGCTGCTGTCAGATAGATCTTAGCTGAAAGCAAAGAATACCAGAAAGATGCTTATTTATGTTTTATTGACTATGCAAAAGCATTTGATTGTGTGGATCATAACAAATTGTGTATAACATTGAGAAGAATGGGAATTCTAGAACACTTGATTGTACTCATGAAGAACCTGTACATAGATCAGGGGGCTGCCATTCAAAAAGAAGAAGGGGATACATGGTTCAAAATCAAGAAGGGAGTGCATCAAGGTTGTATCATTTCACCATACTTATTCAACATGTATGCTGAGCAAATAATCTGAGAAGCTGGATTATATGAAGAAGAATGTGGCATCAGGATTGGAGGAAGACTCATTAACAACTTGCAATACACAGATGACACCACTTTGCTTGCTGAAAGTGAGGATGACTTGAAGCACTTGCTGATGAAGATTATTAACTACAGTCTGCAGTATGGATTACACTTCAGTATACAGAAAACAAAAATCCTCACAACTGGTCCAATAAACCAGATGGATGGAGAAAAGATTGAAGTTGTCAAGGATTTCATATTACTTGGTTCTACAATCAACACCAGTGGGAGCAGCAGTCAAAACATCAGATGATGTATAGCATTGGACAAATATGCTGCAAAAGACCTCTTTCAAGTGCTGAAAAGCAAAGTGTCTCCTTGAAGACTAAGGTGCACCTAACCCAAACCATGGTATTTTCAATTGCCTCTTGTGCGTGTGAGAGGTGGGCAATGAATAAGGAAGAGCAAAGAAGAGTTGATGCTTTTTTTGGAGGGGGGGTGTTAAAAAGAAGTTTTTATTCTGCACTTCCAGGATTGGTTTACAGGTCCCTGAGAGGAGCCAGAGAAGTTGCACTGCCTAGGTGAAAGAAAGGGTTTTTTATAGTGATTTTCTTCCTGGTTCTTAGAGGACCAGATTGAAAGCAGGGTATGTGTTACAGGAGCCAATAAGGTAAAAGCATCTTATTAGCATGGGGGCAGGAAGCAGAGTTGAAGCACTTCATTAGCATTTGTTGTTGTTGTTGTTATGTGCCGTCGAGTCGGCCCCGACTCATAGCGATAGTGGGCAGGAAATAGTTGAGGGTCTTCGTAAGCCAAGGTCATGTGCTGGGGTTTAGTATAGGGTCTGGTCAGCCACTCCCTTACTTGACCAGTTCTTGTAATTCTTTCCCGCTTAATCCTTTACCCGCCTGGCCTGCAATGTTCCCACCTGACATTCCAGCCTTTTTTTTTTTTTTTTTTTTGGTGATAAAAAGGGCGAAGTTATCATTCTGGATGCTTTCTGCTGAACAGGGTCGGAATGGGGTTAAAGGCTGGCGTCAGTGGGAACTGGGTTGGTTGGTAGGTGAGTGTACGGGTGTAGAAGTAGTTAACAGTAACTCTGGACATTTCTTTGAGTCGGTTTTGGAAGAATCTAAGGAAGCAAGGGGCGAAAAGAAAAAAGAGACTTATTAGTATAAGAGGTCTATAAGGGGTAGTAACCAGGCTGTTAGTGGTGATTGGAGCCATTCAAATGGGGAGGTTCCCATTTGGTGCCTATTACGTAGTTCTTCACTCAGTTGAGTCAATGTATTGACGTTTTGTTTCACCAGACCGGATTCGTTGATGTAATAACAGCATTCTTCTTTAAGAAAGAGGCAAGTTCCACCTTTTTCCGCCGTTAATAGGTCCAAGGCTCTCCGATTCTGTAAAGTAATTTGGGCTAAAGAGGTTAGTTGCTGCTGGAGGGAGGCTAGGGAATCTGCACTGGTTTCAAGTGTTACCTCCAGATGGGTTTGAAAATCTTGGGCTGATATTATTCTATGACCCAAGGCTCCACCTGCTATTCCTGCTGCTGCAAAAGTGGAATAGCCAGGAAAATTTGGATTCCCCATACAAAGTGAGTCGAGGTACCATTGTTACTGGAAAGCAGGGGCTTAGAGTAGTGGAGTTTAAACATTTAGTTAAAGTTCCATTACACCAAAAGTAAGTGCTGGGCACTGCAGAGGTGTAGGATATAATAGAGATGTTTAGTGAGCAGAAACTGTGCCTCAGGGGGGTAGATAAGGTGTTGTTGGTGAAGAAACAAACTCGGGAAGGATGTGTCTGGTTAAGGGTTTCAGGTTCCCAAAGAGGCACTCATAGTGGAGGAGTGGTACAGGAAGAGTTGATGCTTTTGAGTTGTGGTGTTAGAGAAGAACGCTAAGAGTACCATGGTCTGCTAAAAGGACTAACAAATCTGTCTGGAGGAAGTGTAGCCAGAATGTTCCTTGGAAGCAAGAAAGGCCAGACTTCATCTCACCTACTTTGGTCATGTTGTCAGAAGGAACCATTCTCTGGAGAAGGATATCATGCTTGGTAAAGTGGAGAGTCAACAAAGAAGGGGAAAGCCCTCAACAAGATGGACAGACACAGTGTCTGCAATGATGGGCTCAGGTACATGATCATGGGGCTGGCACAAGACCAGGCAGTGTTTTGTTCTGCTGTGTATAGAGTCACTATGAGTCAGAGACGACTTGAGGGCACCTAACTACAACAAAAACAATTACAACAAAAACTAACTCTAGACAGATCAAAGAACTAAATGTAAATCCCCAAACTATAAAGATCATCAAAGAAAATATAGGGGCAAACTTAGGGGCCCTAGTACATGGCATAAATACACTATCAAACATAACTGAAAATCCACAAACAGTAGAAGACAAATTAGACAACAGGGAATTCCTAAAAAATTAAACATATGTACATCAAAAGACTGTCAAAAAGTGAAAAAACCTACAGATTAGGAAAAAAATTTGGGAATGATATATTGCACAAGGTACTAATCAACAGAATTCATGGAAAACTTCAACACTTCAACAACAAAGAGCTAGCTGCTTTGGTTACCTAGTGCCACTCTAACAGAAATATACCACAAATGGGAAGGCTTTAACAAACAGGAATTTATTCTCTTACGGTTTTGGAGGCTAGAAGTCTAAGTTCAAAGTGCCAGGCTCTAGAGGCAGGGTGAAAGTCCCTCGACTTTGGGCTTCAGCTCTGCCTGTTGCTCCCAGCCCATTGAAGCTAGAGGCATCTCTTCACTCAGGCAGTTGCTGGCTGCTGAACTGACAAACACAAGGTCGACAAGTAAAAAGGCACGGTCCTGATATTACCAAACCACACGGCAGGCCATTGATTCAAGTCCATTGAAAGTCCCAAGATCAGCAGAGCATGGAAGGCTACTGAACAACGACTTGGTCACATGCAGGTTTCAAGTGTGCTGTAAGCTAGAGACCGTTCCCAAAGCTGCTGCTTATATATGCAATGTAGACCACATCCCTAAAGCAACTATTCAGATGCTTGTGATAGATCCCACCATGGAGTTGATTGCCAGTCTTATCATAGGGAATAACTACCACCAGCTGCCCAGCCACTGAACCAGGCCCAGCCAAGTTGACACACAACCTTAACTACCACACAATCCAATTAAAAAATGGACAGAGGACCTGAACACACAATTTCACCAAATAACACATTCTGGTGGCCAACAAACACATGAATATCACTAACTATTGTTGTTTTTATGTGCCATGAAGTCGGACCCGACTCATAGCGACCCCTCCTTGGGTTGCTGAGGCAGTATCACTATGGAAGTAGATTGCCCAGTCTTCCTTCCAAGGAGTGGCTGGTGGGTTTGAACTGCCTTCTGGGGAGCAGTCACATGTGTTAGACACTATGCCACCAGAGCTCCTATCACTAGCTATTAGAGAGATGCAAATGAAAACAAAAATGAGATATCTTCTCACCCTAGCATTAATAGCAAAGTTCTAAAAAACAGAAAACAACAAATGCTGGTGAAGATATCAAGAGAGTGGAACACTCATATACTGGGATTGTAAAATAGTACCACCACTGTTGAAAGTGTTATAGTGCTTCCTTAAGAAGCTAGAAATAGAAATAACTATAACTATAACTATAACTATATATAT
>NW_006921721.1:6897160-6903509 GCF_000298275.1 Orycteropus afer afer
AATAGCAATCCCACTACTAGGTATTTATCCTGGAGAAATAAGAGCTGTGATACACACCATGTTCATCACAGCATTATTCACAATAGCAGGAAGGTGGAAACAACCTATTGTGCAGGGACAGATGGATGGATAAACTATAGTAATACACACAATGGAATATTATGCAACATTAAACAATAGCTATGAATCTGCAAAGGCCTCATAACATGGATGAACTTAGAGAACATTATGCTGAGTGAAATTAGTCAATCAAAGGAGGACAGTAATTGTATGAGTCTGCTGTAAAAAGAAAAGATTACACACAGGAAGAATCATTCTTTAAAGTTTACCAGGGGTGGGAGGGGAAGAGAAGGAAAATCACCAACTACATGGTAGATACATGCTAACTTGGGTGAGGGGAAGACAATATACAACAAAGAGAGGTCAGTGCAAAATGATCGAGGCAGTGGAAGAGATAGAGTGGACCACAAGAGTTAAAGGTAACAAAGGTGACTGCTACGTACACAATCCTGCCATAATAGTAATGACGATAATTTAGGAGTTGATGCATAGATGCTTGAGCTGAACAGAAGTGGAAAGATGACTGAGACCACACCCAGGAATATATATAGGTTTGACAGAGGCTATCTCTACCTATATATTTATTTGTGCTGCAAAAATATCCATGAATGTGGTAGAACATACAGAGGGTAAAATTATGAAAACATCTTAGTCATAGCCAATCACTCTGAGGGAATAAGTCACTGGATATGGAGGCTCAAGACAATAGTCCCAAGGGACACTAAGGTCAATTGGCATAATATAGTCCACAAAGACAATATTCTACATCCTGCTTTGGTGGATAGTGACTGAGGACTTAAAAGCTTGTGAACAGCCATCTAAAGTGCCACTATTGGTCTCTCCCCATCCGGAGCAAAGAAGAGGGAAGAAAATCAAAGACACAATGAAACAGTTAGTCCAAAGGACTATTGGAGCACTTGAACCCCAGCCTCCATGACCCTGGGACCAGAAGAACTAGATGGTGCTAAGCTACCACTGCTGACTGCTCTGAAAGGGCTCACAGTAAGAGGTCTCAGATAGAGTGGGGGAAACGTGGAACAAAACTCAAAATCTTTAAAAAGACCAGGCTTACTGGTCTGATGAAGACTGGTGGAACCACCAAGACTATGACCCTCAGACACATTTTCAGGCTAGAAAATGAAGTTACCCCCGTGACTCACCTGGCAGCCAAATGATAGACAGACCTATAAGGTGACCAGTAATATCAGGAGGGTACACACTCATTGCAACAATCGAGCATATGGAATCAAGAGGAGAGCATTTGCCCTGGGATAGAGCTAGGAAGGTGGGGGAGGGGAGGGGAAGGAAGAACAAAGGGAAGGAGTGTGTGTAGGGAGGTAATGAGAAGAATACTGTTAGTGTGGGGGTTGCAGTAAATGTCACAAATGCATCACAATGTGTTTGGATTGTTGAATGGAAAACCAATTTGCTCTATAAACTTTCACCCAAATCACAATTAAAAAAAAAAAAAACACATTTGAGAAATATGAAACAAGACAACAGATCAAATCCATCAATGAATAAAAAATGAAATTAAGTTGAATTTATTCCAGGAATATAAAAGTGGTTTTTACATGAAGGGAGAAAAAATAATGTAATCTCAAAAAATACAGAAAAGAAAGTTTGATAAAATTCAACAGCCATTAAAAAAAAAAAATCTGAGAAAACTGAGTTTTTCTCTTTTCAGAAAGGAGGCAGGAAAAAAAGGTAAAAGGGAATTTTCCTAACCTGATAAATAACATTTACAAACCCTATTCATGGTGAATCAGTAAACCATTTCCTTTAAGATTGTAAATATAACCAGTATAATCACAGTTTCTTTTCAACTCTGAGTGAGGGCCTGTGCAGTGTAGCAAGAAAAAGAAATAAAAACTATTGGAATTGGAAAGTCACCTGAAAGTCAATCCCAATGCAGCACACCCTTCTGTAATACCCTCTCTGAGTGCTGGTGGAATTTGAGACTTCATTCTGGCAAATAAAATACGGAAAAGGCAGCCCCTCCCTTGATAATGGGAGAAATGGTGGGAAAATAGATCAAAATGACTATTTTTCTCTTTTCAGAAAGGAAGCAGAAAAAAAGGTAAATAACTTTCATTGTCTACTTATGACAGCATGCAATTAGAAATCTGGGTCTTTGTAGCTGACAAAAAAATGAATAAATGACCAAAAATCAAAATTGAGATAAAAAAAATTTTCATGACCAACTTCTTAGGATTCAGTATATTAGTGTGAGGAAACTTAATGAATCTGAAAATAAAGATATAAATTACTGCAGGATATAAAATATTATTAAAGTGTAGCCTATGTGTATGATAAAGACCTTCTAAGCATTTGTAGGAGGAATACTCTGGTTTGAAGCCCATAAGTCACAACAGACCAACCAGGGAAGAGAACACATTACAGCAAAGCATCTAGGACTGCTGGAACTGGTGTAGTTCAGTGGCTGAGGCTGATAGAGGTGATTGTCTCATTCACGATCACCTATGGATCATCATCATCATCATTTTGGTTGAGATCATCATAGACACTACTCATTGACAACCTCCTTCCCAGCTGATTTGCCCTGTGCTGGGTATTTTCTTTATGTCATCTCACTGTTTTTTCATTTTTCCTTAAAGTATTTTTGGTGGAAGTTTATACAGCAGGTAGGTTCCCATATAGCAATGTGTATTTCTATATATATTGTTCAGTGATATTGATTACATTTCTCACAATGTGTCAGCATTCTCATTATTTTCATTCTGTTTGCTTTATTTCCATGAAGCTAGCTTCCCTGCTCCCCCTTACCTTCTCATCTTTGCTTTAGGGTAAACATTGACCATTTTGTCGCATACAGATGATTATATAAAGGAGCCCAGTACTGACAGGTATTGTATTGTACATATCAATAGGTAATATTTTTTATTTTATGAGCCAATTTATCATTTGGCTGAAAGGTGACCTCTAGGAGTGGATTAAGTCCCAAGTTTAAAGGGTATCTCAGGGCAGTGGTCTTGGAGGATCCTCTAGTCTCTACTGGTCCAGTAAGTCTGGCCTTTTTTAGGAATTTGAAGTTTGTTCTACATTTTCTCCCATTACATCTGGGACCATCTATTGTGTCCCTGGTCAGATGGTCATTAGTGGTAGCCAGACATCATCTAGTTCTGGTCTCAGAGTAGATGAGGCTATGCTATGGTTCATGTGGGCTATTAGTTCTGTGGACTGGTTTCGTCTATGAGTCTTTGGTTTCCTTCGTTCTCTTTTGCTCCAGATGAGTACAAATAGCTGTATCTTAGACTGGCCACTCACAAACTTTTAAGGCCCCAGATGCTACTCACCAAACTAGGATATAGAACAGTATTTTCATGAACTATGTTATGCCAACTAATCAAGTTGTCCCTCAAGACCATGTTGTTGTTGCTGTTAGGTGCTGTTGAATAGTCTCCGACTCGTAGAGACCCTATGCACAGCAGAACAAAACACTGCTCGGTCTTGTGCCAGCCTCACAATCCTTGCTATACCTGAGCCCATCATTGCAGCCACTGTGTCTATCCATCTTGTTGAGGGCCTTCCCCTTCTTCATTGACCCTCCACTTTACCAAGCATGATATCCTTCTCCAGGGAATGGTTCTTCTGACAACATGACCAAAGTAGGTGAGATGAAGTCTGGCCATTCTTGCTTCCAAGGAGCAAACTCACAGGTGTTTAGTTATGTGTAGGAAGTATCCAAAATTGTGCCCCCTATGTGCTTTATTATATATATATAAATATTTATGCAGCACATAGAAACATATATATACTTATGCTTACAGATACATCTTGGACAATGAATAAGGCAGATTGAAGAAGAATTGAACCGTTTGAATTGCAGTGTTGGTGAAGAATATTGAATATATCATGAACTTCCAAAAGAATTCACAAATATATCTTAAAAGAAGTACAGCCAGAATACTTCTTAGAAGAGAGAAGGCCGGGAGTTCATCTCATGTACTTTGGACATCAGGAGGGACCTGTCCCTAGAGAAGAGCACACGCTTGGTGCAGTAATGGGTCAGCAAAAATGAGGAAGATCCTCAACGTGATGGATTGACACAGTGGCTGCAACAATGAGCTCAAACATAGCAACTATTGTGAGGATGGCACAGAACCAGGCAGTGTTTTGTTCTGTTGTACACAGGGTCTCTATAAGTTAGAGACAACTCTGGCATGTGTACCACACACTGCCATGTGCCTTCCTATACACATATATGCATACATAACTACCTATGTAAAAACCCACATATTTTTTAGTTGTTATTGTTATTGTTGCAAAATTATATATATTATAGCATTTACCAAAATTTTCCCTTATTCTTCTGTATTTCTTATTGTCATCATTTACCTTGGTGAAGGTGTGCAGACTTCTTGCATATTGGGTATTGTTCTGGTTACCTGGTACCACTCTGGCAGGAACATACCACAAATGGGATGCTTGAACAAATAAGAGTTTATTCTCTTATAGTCTGGAGCCTTAAAGTCAGAGTTCAAAGTGCCAGGCTCTAGGGTCTAGATAAAAGCTCCTCAACCTTGGACTTCAGTTCTGCCTCCTGCTCCCAGCCCACTGAAGCTGGAGGCTTTTCTTCACTCAGACAGCTGTGTGCTGCTGAGACTGACAAGCCCAAGGTCAACAAGTAAAAAGGCACAGTCCCAATGTTACCAAACCACCTGGCAGGCCATTAATTCAAGTCCACTTAAAGTCCCAAGGTCGTCAGAGCATGGCAGGCTGCTGAACAATGATCACACAGTGGCATGCAGGGTTCAAGTGTGCCATAAGCTAGAGACTGTTCCCAAACCTGCTGCTTATACACAAGAGGCAGATCACATCCCTAAAGCAGCTACTCAGCTGTTCCAATACATTCCACCATTGAGTTAATTACCAATCTTACCATGGGGAACTACATACAGCTGTCCAGCCACTCAACCAGGCCCAGCCAAGTTGACACACAAACTTAACTCCCACAGCTATTACTATCACCAAAAATAATGAGGGTCTATTATCTAGAAATGTATTCCTCCTCCCGGCTCCAACCCATAGTAACCATCAAAGATCATTAATATCTATGTGTATACCTATTCTTGTCTTTTTATAAAAGTGAAACCATACAATATCTGTCCTATTGTGATTGACTTATTTCACTCAACATAATGTACTCCACATTCATCCATTTTATAATATGTTTAGACAACTCATCATTATTCTTTATGCATTCCACTATGTTTATGTACCTCAATTTGTTTATCCATTCACCCATCAATGGGCACTTAAGTTGTTTCTTTTTGATATTGTAAATAATGCTGCAATGAATGTAGGTGTGCATATGTCTATTTATGTCACTGCTGTTAGATGTCTAGGGCATATATCAAGGAGAGGGATTGCTAGAGGATAAGTTATTTCTATTTCTAGCTTTTTGAGAAAACACCATACCATTTTCCATAGTGCTTGTACCATTTTACAATCCCAGTAGTGTAAAAGAATTCCAATCTCCCCACAACTCACCAGAATTCATTTTCTGTTTTTTTTTTTTTTATCAGTGCCATTTTTGCCACCACCACTCACCTGTCAGTTTGTTGTACTGTGGTGGTTTGCAAGTTGCTGTAAGGCTGGAGGCTATGTCATTGGTATTTCAAATACCAGAAGGGTCACCCATCATGGGCAGGTTTTAGTGAAGTTTCCAGATGAAGACAGACTGAAAAGAAGGTCAAGGCCACCCACTCCTGAAATAACTGGTCACTGAAAACCTTATGAATAGCAGTGAAACACTGTCTGATATATTACTAGAAAATTTTATGAATAGCCCTGAAACATTGTCTGATGAAGAAATGCAGCCAGAATGCTTCTTGGAAATGAGAATAGCCAGACTTTATCTCACCTACTTTGGTCACGTTGTCAGAAAAGGACATCATGCTTGGTTAAGTAGAGGGTCAGTGAAGAAGGGGAAGACCCTCAATGAGATGGATTGACACAGTGGCTGCAGTGGTGGGCTCAAGCGTGGCAAGGATTGTGAGGCTGGCACAGGACCAGGCAGTGTTTTGTTCTGTTGTACATAGGGTTGCTATGAGTCAGAGCCAACTTGACAGCATCTAACAACAACAACAACACTTTTGAAGGGATGAGATGATAATGCATTATCGTTTTGATTTACGTGTCTGTAATATCTGATGTGATTGTGTGAAAAGATTGTGAATATCTTTTCATGTATTTGTTAGCCACTTGAATGCCCTCTTCGGTGAAGTGTCTGCACAGGCACAGGTACTTCGCTCTTTTTTTTTTT
>NW_006921721.1:6904084-6933123 GCF_000298275.1 Orycteropus afer afer
TAGTGATACTGCCTCGGAAACCCAAGGAGGGGTTGCTATGAGTTGGATCCGACTTGATGGCAGTGAGTTTGGCTTTTTTGGTTTATAGACGGATAGATATACTTCTGAGTTTTCGATTCTGTTCCTATGGTCTATATATCTGTCACTGTACCAATATCAGGTTATTTTGATTACTGTGGCTGTCTAGTATGTTTTCACATCAGGAAGTGTGAGGCCTCTTACTTTGTTCTTCATCAATATTGCCTTGGCTATCAGGGACTTCTTTTCCTTTACATATAGAGTTGGTGGTTAGTTTTTCCATTTCAGTAAAGAATGTTGGGATTTGGGTTGGGTCTTACTGAGTTTTTTTCTTTTTCTTTTTCTTAAATTTTGTTGTGTGTTAGGTGAAAGTTTGCACAGTAAATTAGGTTCCCATTTAACAATTTTTATATAAATTATTCCATGATATTGGTTACAGTTTTCACAATGAGTCAGCATTCTCATTATTTCTATTCAGTTTGTTCTGTTTCCACTGACCTAACATTCTAGCTATACTTCTTCAAGGACAGATTTGTTCTTCTGGCAGTTCATGATACTTTCAGCATTCTTCACCAACACCACAACCCAAAAGCATCAATTCTTCTTCGGTCTTCCTTATTCATTGTCTGGCTTTCACATGCATATGAAAATATTGAAAATACTGCAGATTGAGTCAGGCACACCTTAGTCTTCAAAGTGACATCTTTGCTCTTAAATACTTTAAAGAGGTCTTTTGCAGCAGATTTGCCCAGTGCAATATGTCATGTGATTTCTTGACTGCTGCTTTCATGGATGTTGATTGTAGATGCAAGTAAAATGAAATCCTCAACAACTTCAATCTTTTCCCCATTTATCAAGATGTTGCTCATTGGTCCAGTTGTGAGGATTTATTTTCTTGATGTTCAGGAGTAATCCACACTGAAGGCTATAGTCTTTGATCTTCATCAGTAAGTGCTTCAAGTTTTCTTCATTTTCAACAAGCAAGGTCATCTGCACATTGCAGGTTGTTCACAAGTCTTCCTCTAATCCTGATGCTGCATTCTTCATATAGTCCAGCTTCTTGGATAATTTGCTCAGCACACAGATTGAATAAATAAGGTGAAAGGATACAACCTTTATGTACACCCTTCCTGATTTTAAACCATGCAGAGTCTACTTGTTCTGTTCAATGACTGCCTCTTGTTCTATGTACAGGTTTTTCATAAGCACAATTAAATGTCCGGAATTCCCAGTCTTCTCAATGTTATCCAGAATTTGTTATGGTCCACATAACCAAATGCCTTTGCATAGTCAATAAAACACAAGTGAACATCTTTCTGGTATTCTTTGTTTTCAGCCAAGATCCATATGATATCAGCAATGATATCCATTGTTCCACTCCCTCTTCTGCATCTGGCTTGAGCTGACAGTTCCTTATTAATATACTGCTGCAACTGTTTTTTTTAATTATCTTCAGTAAAATTTTACTTGCATGTGATATTATTGATATGGTTGGATGATTTCTATGTTTTGTTGGATCACCTTTCTTTAGACTGGGCACAAATATAGATCTCTTCTAGTCAGTTGGACAGGTAATTGTCTTAGAAATTTCTTGGCATAAATGAGTAAACACCTCTAGCATTGCATCTGTTTTTTGAAAAATCTCAACAGGTATTCTGTCAATTTCTTGTGCCTTGTTTATTTGCCAATTTCCAGTGTAGTTTGGGCTTCTTCCTTTAATACCATTGATTCTTGATCATATGACACCTCCTGAAATGGCTGAAAATCAACCAATTCTTTTTGGTACAGTGACTGTGTATTCCTTCATCTTCTTTTAATGCTCCCTGCATCACTCAGTATCATACCATTAGAATCCTTCACTATTGCAACTTGGAACTTGAGGGTTTTTTTTTTTTTTTTTTTCCATTTCTTTCAGCTTAAGAAATACTGAGCGTGTTGTTCCCCTTTATTTTCCATCTCCAGGTCTTTGCACATTTCATTATAACTTATAATTTATAATACTTATAATTTCATTATAATACTTTACTTTGGTACAGCTAGGACTTGTACCCTAATCATGAGGCTCCAAGTATCAAAGTATTTTTCCATACAGTATTTTTCCATGTAGTGTTTTTCTATACTTCAAGAATAGATTTTAGGACCAAAGATATGGATGATCTGGAGTAAAGGGAGTAGGAATTTCTTCATTTAGGAACTGTGATACATGCTGACAAGATGAGTGCAAATGTAGGGAACTTTGGAGTGGAAGTTGATGTTTAGAGGAAAAATCATTAGAGCTTAAAGGACTGGAATAACAATGTAATCAAAGAGTTTCTAGGAGGTATTCCATAGGAATATTTGGGACTGAATGAAGGAGGGAAACTCAAAGCCAGTAAAGCTCACTGTCGCAAATGTCAAGTGGCCAGAGTGAAGAAAGAATTTAAAAAATGAGATGGTGGTGAGAAACAGCAACAGCGAAAAGCAGTAAAATTTCCAGGGTCATTATGTGTGTAAGAGTTTTAGACTCAAGTCATTGTCTAGTAATCTGGGGGACACTGGTTTTTCATGTATCTCTATTCTCTATACCTTCAGCAGCAGGAGTCAGAAAAAGAAAGGGGAGGAAAGAGTCTGGTACGATGTGTGGTTTCTAAAATATGTCTATATGAAAAAGGAGTTTGAAATGATTTCCTAAAATGAAATTTCTGAACTAGATGAGTTTATTTACACCAGGAGGACACTGCTATTCATGTCTGTGTAAAAGCAAGAAATTTTAAATGAGTTGAAAATTTTTATTAACATTTTTGAGATATGAAAAGTTAAGAACTCAATTACCACTGTCACTTAAATGTTCACATGTGGATATACATGGTCTTTGTTCATTTATACACCAAAGCTGTCCACCTAACAGGCATGAAGGCCAAGCTAATAGGAACCAAGAATTGCAAAGTATGAAACATGGAAGTTCAAAACTGGGAAGTATAAATATGAGCAGTCCCCAGGTTATGAACAGATGGCTTATGAATAACTCCTACTTGCCTTTTAATGCAGTATTAAATGCCATGGTTAGCCACTATGTTTGAGTGGGGCACTGCCATCTTTGAAGCCCTGCTTTAATGTTATGTAAATTTGTCCTCACTTTGAAATGACTGAACCAACTTTTTCTCACAACAAATTCTTCATCATAATCACCTCCACTTGTCACATGTGCCATTTTAAGTCTCTAAAAAGTCTTCAGGCCTTTTCTTGCACTAAAACAAACAAACCATCCCACTGCCATCAAGTCAATTCCAACTCATACTGATCATATAGGACAGAGTAGAATTGCCCAACAGTTTGCAAGGCTGTACATCTTTACAGAAGCAGGCAGCCTAATTTTTCTCCCATGAAATGGCTGGTGGATTTGAACCATTGATCTTTTGTTTAGCTGCAAAATGCTTTAACCACTACACCACCAGAGCTCCTTTTCTTGCACAAAGTACCTCTTTCCACTGACCTACAAATTCTTAAAGACACAGTCAGGAATGGATCTTGGTCATATCTGGGAACTGCCTGTATCTTTTTTCTTATCTCGTTTTATAGATGTGGAAACTGAGGCCAAAAGAGAGTAACTTAGCAACAATTCTATAGATAATTTATGGCAGAGCTGAGACAAGAATTCCAGATTCCAGATGACAGATACTTCCACTTAATCATATTTTTCTTCTCATAAATCTGTAGCTTGAGCCATTAAGAATTATTTTCTGAATGAACAACAGTGAATTCAACAAAATCACAAGATGAAGGAAGATAAATAGGATAAAAACTTTAAAAAAAAGTCAACATTTTGTGAAAGCAAATGGTTTAAAAAGTGAAGAGCAAATTCAAGTCTTCTGTATAACCATCCTCAGCAGAATGTGGTGTTGAACGTGTACTGTGAAAATAGCTCTTCAGATGAAGCATATTCTTATTTTTAGTTTATTTTAGTCCATTTTGAAATTATTTTAGACTTATGAAAAACTTGCCAAAATAATTTCTGTTGAGTCGAACCTGACTCATAGCGACCCCTCCTTAGGTTTTTGAGGCAATATCACTATGGCGATAGATTGCCCAACCTTCCTTCCGAGGAGTGGCGGATGGATTTGAACTCCCAGCCTTCTAGTTAGCAGTCAAATGCCTTAGGCGTTATGCTACCAGAGCTTCCATCCTATATTTAGCTTCCCTTAATGTTGGAAATTTACATAACCATAGTTTAGTGATCAAAATGAGGATATTAACATTGATACACATATAGTACAAGCTTTATTTAAAGATCGCTGTTTCCCTCGAATATCCTTTTTTATGTTTCTGGATATAATCTAAAATTTCATGTTGCATTTAGTTGCTGTGTCTCCTTCATCTCTTTTGGTCTTTCATGTCTTTTCTTATCTTTCATAACAATTTTGATATGTACCAGTCAGTTTTTTTAGAATGCCCCTCAATTTAAGCTTGTTCAGTGTTTATCTCATGATCAGAATGAGGTTATAACGTTTTGGGAAGATGATCATACAGGTGAAGTATCCTTCCCTTCATATTATATCAGGAGGTTTTAAACAGTATCAACATAACTTATTACTGGTGATGTTTACCTTGCTTACCTGGCTTAGGTGCTATCTGCTGGGTTTCTCCACTGCAAAGTTACTATTTTTCTATGTGTGAATTTGTAATTGATAAAAATTTTGGGGGAGATACTTTGTGACTATGTTAGCATTCGGTTTCTTCTCAAACTTTTGGCAACTGGATGGATCTTGTCTGCAACGATTAATACTGCAGTAGTCTACTGGAGATTTTTGTATTTCCCTTATTCTTTCTACATTTATCAGTTGGAATTATCATATAAGGAAGAACAGTTCCTTGTTGCTGTTGTTAGTTGCCATCAAGACAGCTCTGACCCCGGTGAACTTATGTGTAACAGAATAAAATGTGGCCTGATGCTGTGCCATCTTTATGATCTCAGTTATGTTGGAACTTATTGTTGTGGCTATTGTTTCAGTCTATCTTAGTGAAGGTTTCCCTCATGTTTTGTTTGGCCCTCTACTTTACCAAACACGATGCCCTTTTCCAGCAAATGGTCTTTCCTGATATTGTGTCCAAAATTACCAAGCTGAAATCTCACCTTCCTCGCTTCTAAGGAACATTCTGGTTGTATCTCTTCTAAGATTGATTTGTTCGCTCTTGCAGCAGCACGGAACATTCAATATATTCTCTAATACCACAGTTGAAATGCATCAATTCTTCTCTCTTTCCTTTTCATTATCCAACATTTGCATACTTCTAAGGTAATTGAAAATACCATGGTTTGGGTCAGAAACACCTTAATCATCAAAGTGACATCTTTATTTCTTAAAACTTTAAAGGATCTTATACCACAGATTTGCCCAGTGCAATATGTTGTTTGATTATTGTTTGACTGCTGCTTCCATGGACATTGATTGTTTATTTATTTATTTATTTTCTACAATTGTGATTTGTGTGGCAATTTACAGAGCAAATTAGTTTTCCATCCAACAGTTCAAACCAAGTTTATTTTGTGACACATTAATTACAATCACCACAATGTAACTTCCTTCCTGTGTTTACTGTTTACCTTCAGACTTTTCCTTTCCCATCCTGCCTTCTGAGCTTTATACCTGGGCAAATGCTGCACTTTTGATCTTGAATTGTTGATTGTTCTAATGAGTGCATCCCTCCCTGATGTTAATATTCACCTTATGGGCCTGTCTCTCCTTTGGCTGGAAGTTGAGCTACAGGGTGAGTTAAGTTCCAGGCCTGAAAGGTGAATAAAGGCCATACTCTCAGGGCTTCCACTAGTCTCTGTAAGACCAGTAAGCCTGTTTTTTGTTTGTTTGTTTGTTTGTTGTTGTTTTTCTTTGTTTTAAGGATTTTGAATTTTGTTCCACAGTTTTCTCCCACTCTGTCCAGGAACTCCTATTGTGATCTCTTCCACAGTGGTCAGTGGTAGCCTGGCACCATCTAGTTCTTCTGGTCTCAGGGTCATGGATGCTGGGATTCCTGTGGTCCATTAGTCCTGTGGACTAATTGTTTCCTTGCATCTTTGATTTTCTTCACTCTTTTTTGCTCCAGACAGAGAGAGACCAATAGTTGCAGCTTAGGTAGCCACTCACAAGCTTTTAAGACCCTTTAAGTCACTACTCACTAAAGTAGGATGCAGAACATTATCTTTGTGGACTATATTATGCCAGTCCTCAGTGTCCTCTGAGACTCTTTCCCTCAACATATTTGATTATGGCTAAGAAGTTTTCATAACTTTCTTACCTGCATGCTCTACTACATTCATGGATATATTTGCAGTGCATATAAATCCATATTGTTCTGGTTACCTAGTGCCAGTCTGACAAGAATATGCCACAAATGGAATGGTTTTAACAAACAGGAGTTTATTCTCTTACAGTTTGGAGGCTTTAAGTCCGAGTTCAAAGTGCCAGACTCTAGGAGCTGGGTGAAAGCCCCTCAACCTTGGGCTTCAGCTCTGCCTCCTGCTCCTGCCCCACTGAAACTGGATGCTTTTCTTCACTCAGCTGCTGGCTGCTGAGACTGACAATCCCAAGATTGGCAAGTGAAAAGGCACAGTCCCAATGTTACAAAACCACATGGCAGACCATTAATTCAAGTCCACTTAAAGTCCCAAAGTCAGTAGAGCATGGCAGGCTGCTAAACAACGACACGGCTACATGCAGGGTTCAAGCGTACCATAAGCTAGAGACTGTTCCCAAACCTGCTGCTTATACACAAGAGGCAGATCACATCCCTAAAGCAGCTACTCAGCTGTTCCAATACATTCCACCATTGAGTTAATTACCAATCTTACCATGGGGAATAACTACATACAGCTGTCCAGCCACTCAACCAGGCCCAGCCAAGTTGACACACAAACTTAACTACCACACGTATACAGAAACACCCTCTGTCAAACCTATATATATTTATGGAGGTATTGCCATTCACCTTCCCACTCTTGTTCAACTTGCCTATCCATGTATCCACTCATAGATTATTGTTATTAATGTTATTGCAGGATTTGGTATGTCATGGTATTTACCTTTATTGTCTTTAACTCTTGTACTCCTCTCAGTGTCTTCTTCTGCATTGATCATTTTGTGCTGACCTCCTCCTTATTGTATATTGCTTTTTCCTTCACCCAAGTTAATACCTGTCTACCCTCTAGTTAGTGATTTACCCTTCCTCCCTCCTACCACTGGTAACCTTCAAAGAATGATTCTTTCTATGTGTGAATCTTTTCTTGATTTTTTATAGTAGTGGTCATACAATATTTGACCTTTTGTGATTTACTAATTACACTCAGCATAATGTCCTCTAGGTTCACCCATGTTATGAGATGTCTCAAAGATTCATCTTTCATCTTTATTCTTTAACATTGCATGGTATTGCATTGTGTGTATGTACCATAGTTTGTTTATCCATTCATCCATTGATAGTCACTTAGGTTGTTTCTAAAAACAAAACAAAACAAAACAAAACACAACCCATTGCCATCAAGTTGATTCAAATTCACAGAGATACCTAATGGGTTTCCAAGACTATAAATCTTTGCAGAAGTAGATTGCGTCATCTTCTTCCTGTGGAGCAGCTGGTGGGTTTGAAACACTGACTCCTTCTGGTTAGTATCCAAATGCCTTACCCGCTATACCACCAGAGCTCCTTTAGGTTGTTTCTATCTTTCTGCTATTGTGAATAATGCTGCTATGCACATGGGTGTGTAAATATCTGTTTGTGTCACAGCTATTATTTCTATAGGATATATAGCTAGTAGTGGGATTGCTGGATCTTATGATATTTCTATTTCCAAGTTTTTAAGGAAGAATCATACCATTTTTTATCATTTTACTTTTTAGTGTTCATACCATTTTACAGTCTCACCAGCAGTATATGAGGGTCCAGTTTCCACACCCTCACCAGCATATGTTCTTTTCTGGTTTTTATTTTATTTATTTATTATTATTTGTTTTTTGCGGTGTTTCCTCTTCTCTCCTCCCCGGTCCAGGTCACCAACAAAGAAAGTTTCCTTTCATATATAAATCTTTCCTTGGTGTTTTACAATAATGAACTAATACCATATTTGTCCTGTGATTGACTTATTTCACTCAGCATAATGTTCTAAAAGTTCATCCATGTTGTGTGGTGTTTTGCAGATTCTACATTATTCTTTAGTGTTGTGTACTATTCCATTGTGTATATGTACTATAGTTTGGTTATCCATTCTGTTGTTGATGGGCACCTTGGTTGTTTTCATCTTTTTGCTATTGTAAATAGTGCTGTGATGATCATGGGTGTCCATATATCTGTTCTTGTCCTGGCTCTCACTTCTTTAGGATATATACAAAGTAATGGAATTGCTGGATCAAATGGTATTTCTAATTCCAACTTTTAAAGTAATTGCCATACTGCTTTCCGCAGTGGTTGTATCATTTGACAGTCCCACCAGCAGTGTATGAGAGTCCCAATCTCTCCACATTCTCACCAGCATTTGTTATTTTCTGTCTTGTTGAATTTTGATATTAGTGCTGGGGCAAGATGGTATGTCATTGTTGTTTGGATTTACACCTCTCTAATGGCTAATTATCATGAACATTTCTTCATGTGTTTGTTGGCAGCCTGAATATCCTCTTTGGTGAAGTGTCTATTCATGTCTTCTGCTCATTTTTAAATTGGATTGAACATGACTATTAATGTTTGTGTGAGATGTTATGTCATTGTTACTTTGATTTGCATCTCTCAAATGGCTAATGACCACAAACATTTCTGCATGTGTTTGTTTGCCACCTGAATGTCTTCTTTGGTGAAGCATTTGATCAGATTCTCTAACCATTTTGTATTTAGATTTTTTTTTTTTTATTGGTGAGCTGTTATCTGCCATTGTTGGTTCTCTGTCTGAAGGACTCCCTTTAGCATTTCTCAAAAGGTTGGTCTGGTTTTTATAAATTCCTTTAGTTTCTGCTTATTTTAGAAGTCCTAATTTTGCCCTCAGGTTTGAAGGACACTTTTGTTGGATATATGATTTATGGTTGGCAATTATTTTTTTTTTCCTTCTTTCAGGGTTTTATATGTCATCCCATTGCCTGTGTGGTTTCTGCTGAGAAATCAGAGGTTAGTCTTATTGGTCCTGCTTTGTAAGTAACTTTTCATCTTTTGTGATATTATGGACACTTTCTTCCAGCAAATGTTTGACAATTTTCTTGGGACTTTTTAATCCTTTTCCTGTCCTAGAATGCTAATCACACATAACTTATTCCTCTAGATGGTGTCTCACATAATTCTTAGGCTTTCTCCCCCTCTTCATCCTCCTTCTCCTCCTCCTCCATTTTTTGGGTGGATTGTTTCTATAACAAACTAGTATTAAGAAATTTGTCTTCAATCTTGTTTATTCTGTTTGCTACTGATTTCATTGTACTATGTTGTCCTTCCAGTGTGTTATCTATTTCTGAAATTTTAGTACTACTCTGGATTTCTAATTGCTGCTTTTGTATGGTTTCTAATGTTCCATTTTGTCTATTTGTTCTTTAAAAAAAAATTCTTACAGAGTTTTGTCTGTTTTTCTTGATTTTGTCTGTGGTTTCCTCAAACTTTGAAGGGACATAAGTCTAATTTTTTTGAATTCCTTATCAGGTAGTTCCAGCAGCATTTCTTCCTCCAGAAGATGTTCTGGCCCTGTATTTTGATCACTTGTTTGAGCTATCTTGTCCTGTTTTTTTGTGTGCATGTGGTTTGAAGTTTTCTGTTGTCTCCAACACATTGTAATGTTATTATATTAAATTGTTGATTGTATGTGTGTTTGCTTCACCCTGATTTTTTGTTTTGTTTTACTATATCCAGGCAACAGGGTGGGCATGTTACTCTAGTCAGTAGTGTGACAGCACTAGAATACTCACTACCTGTCTCTGGGTGGATTTGGTAGCAGGTGGGAATGTGATACAAATCTCTGGTCACTGATCATGCCGAGCAGCTGAGACTAGATGGAGCAGGTGTTGGCCACTGTCTGTTGTCAATCCTGTGGTTCTAGAGAGGGTGGTGGCACTCACCCAGTGGGTGGTTCCCATCTGACAGAGAAAGGTAGAAAAAAAAACTGAGGGGGGAAGAGAAATAAGAAAGAAAAAGGAAACAAGTGAGGAGGGGAAGAAGGGAGATCTAAGAAGAAAGAAAAAGAAGAAAGAAAACAAACAACAAAAAAAATATGACACAGTACTGGTATAAGTGCTAGCTGCCAAACGTGGCTGTGGAGGAAATGTGGTTCTTGCCCCACAAGAGCATGCACTGATGAAAATAAAGGGCTAAGGGTGGGCACTACTGAACAGAGAGGTGGCAAGGAGCAGAACAGCTGCTCAAATGGATCAGAAGAAAAGAAGAAAACAGAAGTAAAGGAGATGAAGAGGAATATATAAAAAGAAAAGAAACAAGCAAGAGGAGAAGAAAAGGAAAAAAGAGGAAACAAAAATAACTATCTCAAGTGTTAGCCACCAAACACAGTTCCAGTGGGAACAATGGGAAAGTAGACATTGCCTTCCATGGTGGTGTAGGGGTAAGTGCAGCTGATCACAGAGGGGGTGGGCATCTGCTCAATGCAATCAAACAAACAAAGTAACAAAAATTTGTGGTGGGGGGAGAAGAGAAAAACAAGGAGGGAAGACAGGAAGAAAGAATAAAACACAGTACTGGTATATGTGGTAGCTGCCAAGCACAGCTGTGCAGGAATGCAGCACTTGCTACAAGCGAGAATACAGCTCCAAATGGGAAAGGGTAGGGGCAGGCATTGCTAACAGTGTGGGCAGCAGGGGGAGGGGCAGCCACTCTGTGAGATCTTAAAAAAATACATAAAAAGGGCAAGGATAAAGGAAGAAGAAAACAAGAAAAGAAAGGGAAGAGGGAAGAGAGAAGAACAAAGAAGAAAGATAAAAAGGCAAAAAAAAAAAAAAAGAAAAAGAAAAAGCAGCCTGACACTGGCAGTGGAGGGGGATTTTATTGGCCACAGGATGGGTGGGGCTGTGGTCACCAGGAGGTTGTGCAAGGTAAGGAGGGAAGTCATACCTCTCTGGTCGCTGATCACCATGTGGGTGCCGGCACACTTCTTGGCAAGTGGAGCCAGTTATCTGGTTCCTGCTCCAATTGGAACACTGCTTGCAATAATTCAAAATGGCTGTACTGTGCCAAATGGCAGTTTATTTCTCCTTGTTTACTGTTTTCATTCAGTCTCTTCCTCTCATCTGTATTTAATCTACTCCTTTATCCTTTCCTTTCATGCTTTGAGTCCCAGGATTATCATCCATATCTGTTTCATTTGGTTTCTTGAGTCTTTGTTGTAGAGGGTTTGGATAGTGTAGCTGACCATCACCATCTTGGATCAAGAATCCAGACATTGATTGTTGCCCTACTAGAATGACAATTTCAATTGTCCCTTATCTTCCATATTTGTTTATTGAACTATTGATTTTTTAATTTATATCAGTATGGATTTATGAATATTCATTTTGTTGTGTGGGTTATAATCTAATATTATCATTATTTTGTTGCTCAGATTGTTTCAGCTTTAGATATTGGAAGGTCTCTGAGGTTGGTTCTTGTGCCCTTTCGACATGCCTCATCCTTTTCAGAGGAGCTCTGGTAGCGTAGTGACTAAGGCACTTGACTGCTAACCAGAAGGCTGGTGGTTCAAACCCACCAGCCACTCCTCGGAAGGAGGGTTGGGCAATCCTACTTCTATAGTGATACTGCCTCGGAAACCCAAGGAGGGGTCGCTATGAGTCGGGTTTGACTTGACAGCACATAACAACAACAACCACCTTTTATGTCAAAGTTGAAAAAGTGCTTTTCTTTTCAAAAATGTTCCTTTACCAGGTTGTAATGACTTCTTGGCTGCAGCCAGCTACCTGGAGGGAGTGAGTAGTTGGACCTGTGGGCTCAGGACCATGGTCCCAGGGGATATCATGCTCAATTGACATAACATACTACATAAAAACATTGTTCCACATCCTACTTTGGTGAGTAACGACTGGGATCTTAAAAGCTTGCAAGTGGCCATCTAGATGCAAAGATGGATCTCTCCTCATCCAGAACAAAGAAGAATGAAGAAAACCAAAGATGCATGGAAACAATTAGTCTAAGGGACTAGTAGACCATATAATCCTCAGCCTCATATGGCTATGAGACCAATAGAACTAGATGGTGCCTGGCTACCACTGTCAACCACTCCGAGGGGGATCAGTATAAGAGATCCTGGATAGAGTGAGAGAACAATGAGGAACAAAACTCAAAATTATTAAAGAAAAAAAAAAAAAAAAAAAGACCAGGCTTGCTGATCTGACAAAGCCTGGTGAAATCCCTGAGACTATGGGCCCTAGTGGACCTTCAGGTCTGAAATTGAACTCCTGTGGCTTCCAGTCAAATAAGACTGGCATATGAGCTGAACATTTACATTAGGTAGATACACTCCTTGGAGAGATCAATCATGGGAGAACAGAAGGGCAGTGTATGCACAGGGAGACAGCTCGGGGGGCAGGAGTGCATGGGAGGGAAGGAAACAGGGAAGAAGTAAGTATGGGGAGGAAGTGGGAAGAGAACTGTTGCATTGTGGGAAATTGCAGTCAATGTCATGAGGCAAAATGGGTATGGACTGCTGTATGGAAAATGAAATTGCTCTATCAACTTTCACCCAAACCACAATGAATTTTTTTTTAATTTCCTTTATTTTTTAGCAGGAATATCAAATTTTTCTTTTTAGTCTCACATTCTTCAATCTATAATGTCAAACTAATTATATCATAATTTAATTGAATGATAAAATGTTCACTCTCATTGATAATCAAAGATATGCAAACTTAACAATGAGATTGATGCCATGTTATGAAAATATTAACAAATATTTAAAAGATTGATGATATCCAATATTGCTAGAGACAAAACAGGTCTTCAATGACACCTTTGAAAAGATTTTTTTTTTATTTAAGTGAAATTTTACAGAGCACATTAATTTTCCACTCAACAGTTCACATATATTTTGTTTTGTGACACTGATTACAATTTCCACAGTTTAATAACTCTCTTCCCACTTCTTCCCTGTGCTTACCCTTTCCCTGTTTCCTTCTTACTTATGCATCCCTGCCTCCCTAGGTTTCTCCCTGTGCAAATGCTGCCTTTCTGATCTCTCATGGTTGTTCTAAGGAGTGCATCTCCCTGGTGTAATTGTTCAGTTCATAGTCCTGTCTGTCCTTTGGCTTAGAGTTAAGCCCTGAGAGTGAGTTCAATTCCAGGCCAAAGGGTGATTAGAGGCATGGTCTTGGGGGTTTTACCAGTCTCTATCCAACTAGCAGTCCTGGATTTTTTATGCTTTTGAATTTTGTTCCATGTTTTTCTCCCAGTCTATCCAGAATTTCAATTTTCATCCCTTTTGAGTTTTGGCATTGGTAGCTAAGCACCATCTAGTTCTTCTGGTCTCAGAATCATGTGTGCTGAGGTTCCTATGGTCCATTAGTCCCTTGGACTAATTGTTTCCATGTGTCTTTGATTTTCTTTATTGTCCTTTGCTCTGGACAAAGAGAGGACAGTAGCTGCATCTTAGATGGCCACTTGCAAGCTTTTAAGGCCCCAGTTACTACTCACCAAAGTAGGATGTAGAACAATGCTTTTGTATCCTATGTTGTGCCAATTCAACTTGATGTCCCCCTATGACCATGGTTCCAAGCCCACAGGTCCACTGACTCCTCCAAGGTGCTAAGAAGTTATCCTGTGGCTACAAGTTATCCTAATTTTGTCCCCTGTTAGCTCTTTAACATACATGGGCATTTTTATAGCACATACATATACGTATGTAAGAATATCACCTGCCAAACTGTAAAACCTTTATCATAGATATATTCCCATTTGCCTACTCATACTTGATCATCTTGTCTGTATACCTATGTGTCCACCTGTAGATTAGTATTTGTTATTACTGATAATGCAGTATTGTGTCTGTAATAAGGTTTGCCTTTGCTGTCTGTATCTTTTGTGAACCTGTCCGTGTCTTCCTTTTTCCTTAGTGATATTGTGCTGGTCACATGCCTTTGTCATATTGCCTTTCCCTTCACCATATCAACATATATCTTTTAACTAGCCCTATGGCACCTTTTTGAGAGCAATTAGTAGTGATTAAAATGTTAAATATGAATTCATCTTGTTTTAGCAATTCCACCTCTGGAAATCAGTTTATCAGAAATGTAAGTACACAAAGATGTGTATGTGTGTGTGTGTGTGTATTACTGCAGCTCTGGTAATGATAAAAACCTGGAGACAACTAATTGGCCATCAAGAGAGAACTACTTAAATACTTTGAACTGTATTATGCAAATGGAGGAAAGTTGTGAAAGGCTTTCTAGAAAAAGTGATGTTTAAGTTATGAACAAAAGTAGGAATTAGCCAAGTGATGTGTGTGTGTGTGTGTGTACATGTTTGTGTACATGTGTGCGTTGGGGGTGATGGAAGAGCATCCAACCCAGGCATCTTGAATCAGGAAAGAATATGGGTATGTTCAAGATACAGAGATTAAGAAAGAGTGAGAGGGAAAGTAGCTCAAGAAGGGGCTGCAGAAGGAGGCAAGCATGGATGATGCAGAGCCTTGAAAGACAAGTTGGGCTTCTTGCAAAGGACACTGGAAAGCAGGCAGTTCTTCATAGTTCAGTCCACAAAGTCTCTATTGTGACCACAGACTCAGATAAAGGGCCACTCTGACCTCAACTCACTCATTTCAGAGACCTCCACTGTCCCACTTCTGTAATCATGTATACACTGGGATTTCCTCCACCATTGCATCTACCACATTGAATTGTAATAATCTATTTAGTGTCAAGGCAGTAATAGGGGTACAGTGGTTAAAATACTTGGATGTTAACTAAAAGGTCAGTAGTTTGATGCCACTAGTTTCTCAGAGAGAGTAAGATGTGGCAGTTGGTTTCCATAAAAATGATAACCTTGGAAACCTTATGGGGCAGTTCTACTCTGTACAATAAGGTTGCTATGAGTTGGAATCAACTCAACAATGAAATTATTATTTTATTTATTGTCAAGGGAGCCCTGGTGGCACAATGGTTAAGTGCTCAGTTGCAAACTGAAGGGTCAGTGGTTTGAACCCACCCAGCCACTCTGTAGGAGAAAGACTTGGTGATTTGCTCCCATAAAGATTACAGCCAAGAAAACGCTATGGGACAGTTCCACTTTGTCACATGGGATTGCTATGAATTTGAATCAACTTGACGGCACACAACATTTATTGTCAGTCTACTTAATTTTATTGTGAGTTCCTTGAAGTTTATTTATCCTTGTATCACCATGTCTAGCATCACAGACAGGCATTCAATAAGAGTTGCTGAACCTTTTGTTTGTTTGGTTTTGTTTTTATGTGTGCAGTGTAGAATTGTACCATAGGGTTTTCAGGTCTGTGACCTTTCTTTTCAACTTCTTATTGTGATTTGGGTGAAAATTTACAGAGCAAATTTGTTTTCCGCTTAACAATTCATACATATTTTGTTTTGTGACACTGTTTGCAATCCCCACAAAGTACCAGCACTCTTCCCACTTCCTCCCTATGTTTCCCATGTCCATTCATCCTTCTTTCCTATCCTTTCCTGCCTTCTGAGCAGTATCCCTGGGCAAATGCTACCCTTTTGATCTCATATGACTGATTGTTCTAGTGAGTGCATACCTCTCTGGTGTTATTGTTCACCTTATAGGCCTGTGTGTCCTTTAGCTGAGAGTTGAGCCATGAGGTGAATTCTGTTCTAGGCTTGAAAGGTGAATAAGGGCCATGGTCTCAGGGCTTCCACCAGTCTCTATCACAACAGTAAGCCTGGTCTTTTTTATGATTTTGAGTTCTGTTCCACATTCCCCCCCACTCTATCCAGGGCCTTCTATTGTGATCCCTTTTGAGCAGTGGTAGCCTGACACCATCTAGTTCTTCTGGTCTCAGGGTCATGGATGCTTTTGCACTAAATGCTTCCATATGTCTTTGACTTTCTTCACTCTACTTTGCTTTGAACAGGGAGAGACCAATAGTTGCAACTTAGATGGCTACTCACAAGCTTTTATTTAAAAAAAAAAATTATTGTAATTTGGGTGAAAGTTTATAGAGCAAATTCATTTCTATATAGCAGCTCATACACATTTTGTTTCATGACTGTTCTAGTTACCTAGTACCACTCTAACAGAAATACCACAAATGGGATGGCCTTAACAAACCTGAGTTATTCTCTTACAGTGCAGAAGGCTAGAAGTCCAAGTTCCCAGTGCCAGGCTCTAGGGGCTGTATGAAAGCCCTTCAACCTTGGGCTTCAGCTCTGCCTCTTGCTCCCGGCCCACTGAAGCTAGAGGCATCTCTTCACTCAGGCATCTACTGGCTGCTGAGGCTGACAAGCCCAACGTCAACAAATAAAATGGCACAGTCCCAATGTTACCAAACCACATGGCAGGCCATTAATTCAAGTCCATTGAAAGTCCCAAGGTTGGCAGAGCATGTCAGGCAATGACATGGCTACATGCAGTGTTCAAGTGTGCCATAAGCTAGAGACTATCCCTAAGGCTTCTCCTTATACACAGAAAGCAGACTACATCCCTAAGGCAGCTACTCAGCTGCTTGTGGTAGATCCCACCATGGAGTTGATTACCAGTCTCACCATGGAAAATACTACATCCAGCTGCCCAGCCAAATTGACGCACAAACTTAACTACCATTATGACGTTGACTGCAATTCCCCACAAAGTAACAGCTCTCTTTCCACTTTCTCCTCCCCTTAGTTACCTCTTCCCTGTGTCCTTCCCTCACATGCATTCCTGCCCTGCCCAGCTGTCTCCCTGTGCAAACACTGCCCTTCTGTTCTCGCTTGACTGATTGCTCCAAGGATTTAAATGTTCACCCCATATGCTTGTCTATTGTTTGGCTGAAAGCCACAGGAATGAGTTCAGTTCTAGACCTGAGGGGTAACTAGGGGCCATAGTCTCAGGGGTCTCACCAGGCTCCATTAGACCAGCAACGCTGTTTTTTTTTTTTTGTAATGATTTTGAGTTTTGTTCCACATTGTTCTTCTACTCTATAGAGGATTTCCTGCACCGATCTCCCTCTGAGTGGTTGACAGTAGTAGCAGACACCATCTAGTTCTTCTGGTCTTCTGGTCATATAAGCTGAGGATCGCATTGTCTACTAGTCCCTTGGACTAATTGTTTCCACGTGTCATTGGTTTTCTTCATTCTTCTTTGTTCTGGATGAAGAGAGACCCATCGTTGCATTTAGAAGGCCACTTCAAACCATTTAAGACCCCCAAAGCTACTCATAAAAGTTGAATGTAGAACAATGTTTTTGTGTAATATGTTACGCCAATTGAGCTTGATGTCCCTTGCAACCATGGTCCTGAGCCAATAGATCCAACTGCTCACTCAGAGTTGCTGACTGTGGCCAAGAAGCCACAACAACATTGTCCCTTGTCAGCTCACAAGCTTTTAAGATGCACTTACTACTCCACAGAGTAGTATGTAGAACTTTGTCTTTGTGAACTATGTTTAGTCAATTGATCTTGATGTCCCTCCAGGCTATGATCCCAAGACCTCAGGCCTAGCAACTCATTCCCTCAAGGTGTTGGTTATAGCTAATTTTCATAATTTTGCTCCCTATATGATTTTCTCTAAGTAGCTCTGGTCATGTAGTGGTTAAGGCATTTGGCTGCTAACCAAAAGGATTGTGGTTTGAACCCACTGGCTGCTTTGCAGAAGAAAATGAGGCAGTCTGATTTTGTAAAGATTTACAGTCTCAGAAACCCAACGGGGGTTGCTATGAGTTGGAATCAACTCAATGGCAGTGAGTTTGATTTGTTTTTTTAGATGCTTTACTGTATTTATGGATATATTTGCAGCACGTATAAATAAGTCCTCAAACTTACATATATTCACAAATATAATCCCATTTGCCTTCCCACCCCTGTTCAGTTTATGTCTCAATCTATTTATCCACTCAAAGATTATTGCTATTGTTCTTACTTCAGGACTGTGTATGTTACAGTGTTTAACTTTGTTACATTTAACTTCTACGCTCCTTCCAGTGTCTTCCTTAGCCTTGATCATTTTGTGCTGACTTTCCCTTACTGAATATTGCTTTTCCCTTCACTGAAGTTAATATGTGTCTACCCTCTAGTTATTAATTTACCCTACCTTCCAGGCCATGCCTGGTAAATGTCAAAGAATGATTCTTTCTGTGTGTAACATTTTCTTAACTCTTTGCAGTAGTGGACTCATACAATTATTGTTCTTTTGTGATTGACTAATTTCACTCTATGTTCTTTCATGTTATGAGGTGTTTTGCAGATTCATCTTTTTTCTTTAACTTTGCATGGTATTCCATTGTGCGTATGTACCACATGTTGATACATTCATCTGTTGATGGGCACTTAGGTTGTTTCCATCTTTTGGCTATTGTGAATAATACTGTGATGTACATGGGTACGCATATATCTGTTTGTGTCACAGCTCTATTTCTCTAGGATATATACCTAGTAGTGGGATTGCTGGACCATATGATATTTCTATTTCCAATATACTTTTTTTTTTCTTTTTGTGTCTGATTAGGAGGGAGGGATTATAAAGAAAAAGGAGAAATATTTGGGTATAATGAAGATATCATTTTGAATATGGCCTAGACATATCAAAATTTATCAAACTGTACAATTTAAATATGAGTAGTTAAATATGCACACCAGTGATTATTATTGCTCATGTATGTATAATATAACATTCATTAATTATTATTGCTCATTTCTTGATATTCTGTAAATGGGCTGTCACTGTTTCCATGAGTAATAAAATTTTCATCTATGAATCATTCATTATATATTTTTGCATAGATTATATACTTGCCATTATTTTAACAAAATCACTCCTTGATTTTATTACAATGTACAATTTGTTTTGTATTGACAGTAAAGGTGTTTAAACAATTTTTCTTGAGACTTTGTACTTATAAATATTTTCTTTAATTTCTGTTGGAGACAGTGAAATCTGTTAAAGCAATAAACAACATGAATTCTCAATTAAATTCTTTTTTTTTCCTAATTGGATTTTCTTTATTGTAATTTCAGCTACAGTTTGCGGAGTAGTTTGGTTTTCCATTCAACAATCCATACACATTCTATTTTGTGATGTTTACTACAATCTCCACACTGTAACAGCATTCTTCTCACTTCCTTCTTACACTCACTCCTTCCCTTTATTCTTTCTTCCCAGCCTCTTAATCTTCCTAGCTCTATCCCTGGGCAAATGGTGTCCTCTTGACCTCATATGCTTGATTGTTCTAATGAGCGCATACCATCCTATGTTCATTTTATAAGCCTGTATATTGTTTGGATGACAGTTGAGTCATGGGGGTTAAGTTCAGTTCCTAGCTTGAAAGGAACTTAGAAGGGCCATAGTCTTGGGGGTTCCACCAGTCTTCATCAGACCAGTAGGCCTGGTGTTTTTTTATGATTTTGTGTTTTGTTCCACGTTTCCCCCTATTCCATCCAGGACCTCTTATTGTGATCCATTTCAGAGTGGTCAGCAGTGGTAGCCAGGCACCATCTAAGTTTCAGAGTTGTGGAGGTTAGGATTCACGTGGTCCATAAGTCCTTTAGGAGCTCTGGTAGCGTAGTGGCTAAGGCACTTGACTGCTAACCGGAAGGCTGGCAGTTAAAACCCATCAGCCACTCCTTGGAAGGAAGGTTGGGCAATCTACTTCCATGGTGATTCTGCCTCAGAAACCAAAGGAGGGGTCCCTATGAGTAGGTCCGACTCGAGGGCAAGTGACAACAACAACAACATAAATCCTTTGGACTAATTGTTTCCCTGTGTCTTTGATTTTCTTCACTGCTCTTGGCTCTGGATGAAGAGAGACCTGGATGAAGTTGCATCTTAGATGGCTATTCATAAGCTTTTAAGACCCCAGTCACTACTCACCAAAGTAGCATGTAGAACATTGTCTCTGTGGACTGACTATGTTATGCCAATTGACCTTGATGTCCCCCGAGACTATGGTCTTGAACCTCCATACCCAGCAACTCATTCCCTCAAGGTGTTTGGTTATGATTAAGATGTTTTCATGACTTAGTCCCCTGTATGTTCTACTACATTAATGGATATATTTGAAACACAAATAAATACATAGGTAAAGACTATTGTTAGGTGCTGTCGAGTCAGTTCCAACTCATAGCAATCCTATGTACAACAGAACAAAGAAATGCCTGGTTCTGCACCATCCTCACAATACTTGCTATGCTTGAGCCCATTGTTGAAGCCACTATGTCAATCTATCTCATTGAGGGCCTTTCCCTTTTCGCTGACCCTCTACTTTACCAAGTGTGATATCCTTCTCCAGGGAATGGTCCCTTCTGACAACATGCCTAAAGTAGGTGAGATGAAGTCTGGCCATTGGCACCTCTAAGGAGCATTCCAGTTGAACTTTCCAGGACAGATTTGTTTGTTCTTCTGGCAGTCCATGGTATTTTCAGAATTCTTTACCATTATCACAATTCAAAGGCATCAACTCTTCTTTGGTCTTCCTTATTCATTGTCCAGCTTTCACATGCATATGAGGTGGTTGAAAATACCATGGCTTTGGTCAGGCACACCTAAATCTTCAAAGTGACATCTTTGATTCTTCAAAGATGTCACTTCAAAGAGGTCTATTGCAGCATATTTTCCCAGTGCAATATGATATCTGATTTTCTGATTGCTGCTTCCAGGGGTGTTGACTGTGGATCCAACTAAAATGAAATCCCTGACAATTTCATCTTTTCTAAGTTTATCATGATGTTGTGTCTTGGTCAAGTTGTGAGGATTATTTTTTCTTTATGTTGAGGTGTAATCCATACTGAAGACTGTAATCTTTGGTCTTCATTAGTAAATGCTTTGAATCGTCTTCACTTTCAGCAAGCAAGATTGTGTCATCTGCATATTGCAAGTTGTTAATTGTTCTTCCTCCAATCCAGATGCCACAGTCTTCTTCATATAGTCCAGTTTCTCAGATTATTTGCTCAGCATATAGATTAAATAAGTATGGTGAAAGGATACAACACTGACATACACCCTTCCTGATTTTAAACCATGCAGCAACCCCTTGTTCTGTTCTAATGACAGCCTCTTTGTCTATGTACAAGTTCATCATGAGTACAATTGTTCTGGAATTCCCATTCTTCTCAATGTTATCCATAATTTGTTATGATCCACACAACTGAATGCTTTTGCATAGTCAATAAGACACAAGCAAACATCTTTCTGGTATTCTTTGCTTTCAGCCAAGATCCATCTGACATCAGCAATGATATCATTTCACATTCTCTTCTGAATCCAGCTTGTATTTCTCAAAGTTCCATGTTAATATACTGCTTCTGTAAAGAGAGCCTCTGTCCAACCTATATATATCCGTGAGTGTAGTCCCATTTGCCTTTCCATCCCTGTTCAGATTGAGTGTCTATCTACATATCCACTGGTTAAATTATTATTATTACTGCTATTGCAGGATTGTGAATATAACAGTATTCACCTTTGTTGCCTTCAATTCTTGTGCTCCACCTTGTGTCTTCCACTGCCTTGATTGCTTTGTACTGGCCTCCCCCCTTATTTTATATTGCCTTTCCTTTGACCCAATTTAATCTGTGTCTAGGCTTTAATTTGTAATTTTTTCTCCCACCTCTGGTAACCTTCAAAGAACAACTTTCTGTGGGTAAACATTTTCTTAACTTTTTACGGTAGTGGTCTCATACAATTTTATCCTTTTGTGATTGATTTCACTCAGCATAATGTCCTTTTGGTTCATTGTGTTATGAGGTGTTTCACAGATTCATCTTTATTCTTTAACATTGCATAGTATTCCATTGTATGTACCATTGTTTATTTAACTATTCCTCTACTGATGGGCACTTAGCTTGTTTTTATCTTTTTGCTACTGTGGATAATGCTGTTATTAACATGGGTGGCATATATCTGTTTGTGTCACAGCTCTTATTAATCTATTTACATTTTTAAGAAAGTGGCATACCATTTTTCAGAGTGGTTGCACGGTATTACAGTCCTACCAGCAACACAAGCATTCCGATTTCTCCATACCCTTGCCAGCATTTCTTGTTTTCTGTTTTGTTTTTTTTTAACTTTTTTATTAATGCTGGGATGAGATGATATTTCATTGTTGTTTTGATTCTCATCTCTCCAGTGGCTAATGATAAAAAGCATTTGTTGGCTGCCTGGATGTCTTCTTTGGTGAAGTGTCTATTCATGTCCTCTGCCATTTCTTTCTTTCTTTTCTTTTTTTCCCAGTATTTATTGGGGAGCTCTGCTAGTATAGTGCCTAAGGTACTTGACTGCTAGCCAAAAGGCTGGCAGTTCAAAACCACCAGCCACTCCTCGGAAGGAAGATGGGGCAATCTACTTCCGTAGCGGTACTGCCTTGGAAACCCAAGGACAGGTCGCTATGAGTCCAGTCCAACTCAATGGCACATAACAACAACAAACAAATATTTATTGTGATTTGGGTGAAAATTTACAGAACAAATTCATTTTCCGTACAGCAGTTCATACATATTATGTTTCATGACATTGACTGCAATTTTCCACAATGTAACAACTCCCTTCCTGCTTCCTCCTTATAGTTACCTCTTTCCTATGTCCTTCCCTCCCATGCACTCTTGCCACCCGAGGTGTCTCCCTGTGCATATACTGCCCTTTGTTCTCCCATGACTGATCACTCCAAGGAGTGTATCTACATGATGTAAATGTTCACCTCTTTTGCCTATTATTTAGCTGGAAGCCACAGGAGTGAGTTCAATTCCAGACTGAAGAGTAGTTAGGGACGATAGTCTCAGGGGTCTCACCAGGCTCTTTCAGGTCAGCAAAACTGGTCTTTTTTTTTTTTATGATTCTGAGTTTTGGTCCATTGTTCTCCTACTCTATGCCGGCTCTCCTGCACCAATCCCCCTCCAAGTGGTTGACAGAGGTAGCTGGGAACCATCTAGCTCTTCTTATTTCATGGTCACATAGCCTGAGGATTGCATGGTCTACTAGTCCCTTGGACTAATTGTTTCCATGCATCTTTGCTTTTCTTCATTCTTCTTTGCTCCAGATGAAGAAAGACCCATCATTGCATGGAAATGGCTATTTGCAAGATTTTAAGATCCAAGAATCTACTCACCAAAGTGTGATGTAGTACAATGTTTTTGTGTAGTATATTATGCCAATTGAGCTTGATATGTCCACTGTGACCATGATCCTGAGCCTACAGGTCCAACTACTGACTCCTTCTGGGTAGCTGACTGTGGCCAAGAAGTTACTACAACCTTGTCCTTTGTCATCTCTACTATACATCTGGATGTTCTTAAAGCACATACAAATGTTGTTATTGTTGTTAGGTGCCAATGAGTCAGCTCTGACTCATAGCACCCCTATGTACAACAGAACAAAACACTACCTGGTCCTGTGCCAGCCTCACAATCCTTGCTATAGCTAAGCTCACTGTTGCAGCCATTGTGTCATTCCATCTTTCACTGGCTTTCCCATTTTTCATTGACCCTCCACTTTACCAAACGTGATATCTTTCTCCAGGGAATGGTCTCTTCTGACAACATGATCAAAGTAGGTGAGACAAAGTGCCTCCAAGAAGCATTCCAGCTGCACTTCTTTCAGGACAGATTTGTTTGTTCTTCTGGCAGTCCATCATACTTTCACTATTCTTCACCGACCACAACAACTCAAAAGCATCAACTCTTCTTCGATCTTCCTTATTCATTGTCCAGCTCTCACACGCATATGAGGCAATTGAAAATACCAGTGCTTGGGTTGGTGCACCTTAGTCTTCAAAGAGACAGCTTTGCTCTTCACCCCTTGCAAGAGGTCTTTTTCAGCAGATTTTCCCAGTGAAATGCATCCATCATCTGATGTCTTGACTGACGCTTCCATTGGTGTTGATAGTGGAAACAAGTAATATGAAATCTTTAACAACTTCAATCTTTTCTCCATTTATCATGATGCTGCTTATTGGTCCAGTTGTGAAGATTTTCATTTCCTTTATATTAAGGTATAATCCTGTGATAGTTGGAGCTGTGTGTCAACTTGGCTGAACCACAATTCTGTGTGGTTTGAACTGTTGTGGTATGGTTGTTCCCGTGATGGGATCAGATGACTATGTTCTGAGTGGCCAACCTGTTGAAAGGGAGTTTCCCTAGGGGTGTGGCCCACTTCCAGTATATCCAAGGACATCCTGGGAAGAGAGACATTCTTCTGTGGATTGGGATTCTGTTCTGCTGCCTACAACTGTCCGTGAGTAAACAGTCCACCATTTGACCTGGAGATCTTGGATTCATCATTCACTGGAGTCAACAGCCAGTGTACTGCCTGCCAGCCTTGAGTTCCTCAGCCCCTGCAGTTGCAAGAGCCAGGAAAAGCCTCCAGTTTGACGTTTGATCCAAGAACTTTGGACTTGCCAACTTCTTTAAGTATGTGAGCCATTTTCCTAAGATAAATTTCTATATATATATACAGATATATAAGCTTTACTGGTTTTTGTTTCTCTAGAGAACCCAGTCTAACACATTTGGTACTGAGAGTGGTTCTAGAGAGACAAAATCATAAGGATGGGCTTCCTAAATTGGTTCTCCAGTTTGTTTAATCTTAAAGACACTAGTGACCCTGCATCTGTTAGTAAAGAGTGTCCTGCTAATCTGTGGCATGGGGTCGCAACATTAATATGCAAAATAGCACCACCAATAGATCAAGTACTTGTGAGAAGTGACACTCTGGGTGATCAGATATTTGATACTTTTCTGCAATTTTGTCAGCATGAGGAGTATAAGGAAGCTGTTGGTTGGTCCTACTTACACTAGAAAAAATGGTGAAAGAGTGAGATGAGCTCAGAGCTGCTGAGTCTCAGCATAAATGCCGCAAAAAGACCTCATTGCTTCCAGTTGTGCTCTGAAAGAATACCTTATATCTTCTAGTAACAGAGCTGATATTGTTGAAAAACAAACCCAGAGTCTTATTGTAAGGGTGGCTGAATTACAATGCCAATTAAATTGCCAATCCAGACCAGTGTCTGACGTTAAAGTGAGAGCATTAATTGGAAAAAAATGGGATCCTGAAACCTGGAATGGGGACATATGGACAGATGATCAGGAAGATCAGGATATGGAGCCTGTAAACTCTGTTGACTCCCTACCATTTGAATGGATTACTGTAAAACCATTATCCCCTCCCCCTCAGTTTGATGGGGCCAGCCAAACCAGTCCTGCTGGATCATTGCCTGAGGCAGAGACCATGGAAGACATTCCTGAATGCTCTCAGGAAGAGCCTCAACCACCCATTGTTGCTGCTAGACCTATAACTAAAGTTAAGTCCAAGCAAGCCCCAAAAGGTGAAACAGAAAGTGTGAGTGAGGAGGTGGTACACTATACCCAAAAAGACCTACTTGATTTTGCTAACATGTACAGACAAAACCTGGAGAATATGTATGGGAATGGCTACTGAGGATGTGGGATAATGGTGCAAGGAATGTAAGATTGGATCAGTCTGAGTTTATTGATTTAGGCCTAAGTATGGATTCTTCATTCAATGTTTCAGCTCGGAGGTTAGGAAAGGATCTAATAGTTTATTTGGTTGGGTTACTGAGGCATGGATTATGTGGTGGGCTACCTTAACTCAAGTTGAAGTACCAGACCTGCCTTGGTTTAATGTAGAAGGTATCCAGAGGCTTAGGGAAATTGGCCTGCTAGAATGGATTTATCAGGTTAGACCCCTAGAGCCAGAAATGGTGAGTCCAGAAGACATGGCTTTCACCAGTACTGTGAGGAATAATAAATTTGTGAAGGGAATGCCACCATCCTTGAAGACTGCTGTGATTGCTATTTTATGTAAACCTGATTTGACAGTGGGAACTGCCCTAATTGAACTAAGAAACTTAACTGCGATGGGGCTGATTGGACCCTGTGGTAGTAGGGTCCAAGTGGCAGCAGTTAATCGACAAAGGTAAGGTGGGTGTGGTTACCATAATGGACAGCAGAGTTGGAACAGTAATCAGAATAGTCTGACACATGTGGAATTATGGCATAGGCTGCTTGCTCATGGTGTTCCTAGTAGTGAAATACATGGCAAGCCTACTAAATATTTACTTTATCTGTGTAGACAGAAGAATTCTAGGTCACATGAACAGCAACTTAGGTTGAATTGCCAGAATAGAGAGTCACGACCTCTCAGTCAATTCCCAGACTTGAGTCAGTTTACAGATCCACAACCCCTTGAATGAAGGGGAGGCCAGGTCCCTTTGAGGAAGGACCCCACTGCATTGCCAAAAATCTATAATGTCAGTCTTTCTCCTAGCCTTCCGCAAAGGGATCTGAGGTCTTTTGTGAGAGTGACTGTTCATTGGGGAAAAGGAAATAATCAGACTTTTGGGGGATTACTGGACACTGGCTCTGAACTGACACTAATTCCAGGAGCTCCAAAGCATCATTGTGGCCCACCAGTCAGAGTGCGGGCATATGGAGGTCAACTTATTGATGGAGTCTTAGCTAAGGTGCATCTCACAGTGGGTCCAGTGGGTCCTTGAACCCATCCTGTGGTGATTTCCCCAGTGCCAGAATGCATAACTGGTATAGATATACTGAGCAATTGGCAGAATTCTCACATTGGTTCCCTGACATGTGGAGTAAGGGCTATTATGGTAGAAAAAGCCAAGTGGAAGTCATTAGAATTGCTTTTATCTACAAAAATAGTAAACCAAAAGCAGTAGTGCATCCCTGGAGGGGTTGCAGAGATTACTGCCACCATCAAGGACTTGAAGGATGCAGGGGTGCTGATTCCCACCACATCCCCATTTAATTCACCTACTTGGCCTGTGCAAAAAACAGATGGATCTTGGAGAATGACAGTAGATTATCATAAACTTAATCAGGTGGTGACTCCAATTGCAGCTGCTGTTCCTGATGTGGTTTCATTGCTTGAGAAAATTAGTACATTTCATGGTACTTGGTATGCAGCTATTGATCTGGTCAATGCCTTTTTCTCTATACCAATTTCAAAAGACCATCAGAAGCACTTTGCCTTCAGCTGGCAAGACCAACAGTATACTTTCTCAGTCCTTCCTCAGGGGTATATCAACTCCCCGGCACTATGTCATAATTTAGTCTATAGGGATCTTGATTGCCTTTCCCTTCCACAAAACGTCACACTGGTCCATTATATTGATGACATTATGCTGATTGGACCTAGTAAAGAAGAAGTATCGATGACTCTAGAGTTGTTGGTGAGACATATGCCTGCTAGAGGTTGGGAAATTAACCCAACAAAAATTCAGGCATCTTCCACCTCAGTGAAATTTCTAGGGGTCCAATGGTGTGGGGCATGTCGAGATATTCCTACTAAAGTGAAGGATAAGTTATTGTATCTGGCTTCCCCCACAACTAAAAAGGAGGCACAACATCTGGTGGGCCTCTTTGGATTTTGGAGGCAACATATCCCTCATTTGGGTGTGTTGCTGCGGCCTATTTATCAAGTGACTCGGAAAGCTGCTAGTTTTGAGTGGGGCCCAGAACAACAGAAGGCTCTGCAACAGGTTCAGGCTGCCGTACAGGCTGCTCTGCCACTTGGGCCATATGATCTGGCTGATCCAATGGTGCTTGAAGTGTCTGTAGTAGATAGAGGTGCTGTTTGGAGCCTTTGGCAGGTTCCTATTGGTGAATTGCAACGCAGACCCTTGGGGTTTTGGAGAAAAGCCCTGACATCCTTTGCAGATAACTACTCTCCTTTTGAGAAACATCTTTTGGCTTGTTACTGGACTTTAATAGAGACTGAACCCTTAACCATGGGCCACCAAGTCACTATGAGGCCTGAGCTGCCCATCACAAACTGGATGTTGTCTGACCCACAGAGTCATAAAAGTGGGCATGCACAGCAACACTCCATCATTAAATGGAAGTGGTATATCAGAGATCAGGCTCGAGCAGGACCTGAAGGCACAAGTAAGTTGCATGAGGAAGTGGCCCAAATGCCTATGGTCTCCACTCCAGTCACATTACCTTCCCTGTCCCACTCTGCACCTATGGCCTCATGGGGAGTTCCTTATGATCATTTGACTGAGGAAGAGAAAACTTGTGCCTGATTTACATATGGTTCTGCACGATATTCAGACATCACTCAAAAGTGGACAGCAGCAGCACTGCAGGCCCTTTCTGGGACTTCCTTAAAGGACAGTGGTGAAGGGAAATCCTTCCAATGGGCAGAACTTCGAGCAGTGCATATGGCTGTTCACTTTGCATGGAATAAGAAATGGCCAGATGTGTGATTATATACGGATTCATGGGCTGTGGTTAATGGCTTAGCTGGATGGTCTGGGACTTGGAAGGAGCATGATTAGGAGATTGGTGATAAGGATGTGTGGGGAGAGATCTCTCTGAATGAGCCAAAGGAGTAAAGGTATTTGTGTCTCATGTGAATACCCACCAAAAGGTGACCTAGGCAGAGGAGGACTTTAACAATCAGGTGGATAAGATGACATGTTCAGTGGAAACCAGCTGTCCTTTTTCCCCAGCTACTCCTGTCATTGCTCAATGGGCTCATGAACAAAGTGGCCATGGTGGCAAGGATGGAGGTTATGCATAGGCTCAGCAACATGGACTCCTGCTTACCAAGGCTGATTTGGCTACCACCACTGCTGAGTGCCCAATCTGCCAACAGCAGAGACCAACACTGAGTCTGCAATATGGAATCATTCCTTGGGGTGATCAGCCAGCCAACCTGGTGGCAGGTTGATTACATTGGACCACTTCCATCATGGAAAGGACAGCGTTTTGTTCTTACTGGAATAGATACTTATCTGGATATGGATTCACCTTCCCTGCATGCAATGCTTCTGCTAAAACTACCATCCATGGACTTACAGAATGCCTTATCCACTGTCATGGTATCCCACACAGCATTGCTTCAGATCAAGGGACTCATTTCACAGCAAATGAAGTGCGGCAACGGGCTTA
>NW_006921721.1:6933260-6935659 GCF_000298275.1 Orycteropus afer afer
ATACCTTGAAGGGTTGGGGCAATGTTCTCCAGGAGGCTATATATGGTCTAAACCAGCATCCAATATATGGTTCTGTTTCTCCAATAGCCAGGATTCATGGGTCCAGGAACCAAGGGGTGGAAACAGGAGTGGTACCACTCATTATTACCCCTAGTGACCCACTCAAAAAAATTTTGCTTCCTGTCTCTGCTACCCTATGCTCTGTGGGTCTGCAGATCTTAGTCCCAAAGGGAGGAGACACAATACTGATTGCATTGAACTGGAAATTAAGAATGCCACCCAGCATTTTGGCTTCCTCATGCCTCTGGATCAACAGACAAAGAAGGGCATTACTGTAATATCTGGTGTGATAGATCCTGATTACCAAGGGGAAATTGGATTGGCTTTACATAATAGAGGTAAAGAAGAATATGTCTGGAATACAGGAGATTCTTTAAGAAGTCTCTTAGTACTACCATGCCCTGTGATTAAAATCAATGGAAAATTACAGCAGCCCAATTCTGATATGCCTGCTAATGGCCCAGACCCTTCAGGAATGAAGGTTTGGGTCACCCCACCAGGCAAAGAACCATGACCAGCTAAGGTGCTTGCTGAGAGCAAGGGAAATACAGAATGGGTGGTGGAAGAAGGCAGTTCTGAATATCAGCTATGACCACGTGACCAGCTGCAGAAATGAGGACTGCGATTGTTATATTTCTTCATTATATATGTGCATCAAATACTTTTGTTTCCTTCTGTTATGAACTGTGAAATGTAAATAAGGTTAATGCCTTTTGGTTTTGTGTGTGTCAGTGTATCATGTTAGGCACAAATATGACTTTATAATTGTCCTTATTTAGAGATTATATATGGTTAAGAAGATGTGTACAACTGCCAAGTTGACAAGGGGTGGACTGTGATAGTTGGAGCTGTGTGTCAACTTGGCTGGACCACAATTCTGTGTGGTTTGAGCTGTTGTGGTGTGGTTGTTCCTGTGATGGGATCAGATAACTATGTTCTGAGTGGTCAATCTGTTGAAAGGGAGTTTCCCTAGGGGTGTGGCCTGATTTCAGTATATCCAAGGACATCCTGGGAAGAGAGACATTCTTCGGTGGATCGGGATTCTGTTGTGCTGCCTACAACTGCCCATGAGTGAACAGTCCATCATTTGGTGAGATAAATTTCTCTCTATATATACATATATATAAGCTTTACTGATTTTTGTTTCTCTAGAGAACCCAATCTAACACAAATCCATACTGCAGACTGTACTCAATAACCTTCATCAGTAAGTGCTTCAAGTCATCCTCACTTTCAGCAAGTAAAGTTGTATTGTCTGCATATCGCAAGTTGTTAATGAGTCTTCCTCCAATCCTGATGCCATGCTACCCATAATATAGTCCAGCTTTTTGGATTATTTCCTTAGCATACAGATTGAATAAATATAGGGAAAGATACAACCTTGACACACTCCCTTCCTGATTTTAAACCATGTAGTATCCTCTTGTTCTGTTTGTACAAGAGGCTCCTGATCTATGTAGAGGTTCCTCATCAGCACAATTAAGTGTTCTGGAATTTCCATTCTTCTCAATGTTATCCACAATTTGTTATGATTGACAAAATTGAATGCTTTTGCACAGTCAATAAAATACAAGTAAATATCTTTCTGGTATTCTTTGCTTTCAGCCAGGTCCATCTGACATCTGCAATGATATCCTTCCTTCCTTCTTTCCATGTCCTCTTCTGAATCCAGCTTGCATTTCTAGAAGTTGCCTGTCAATATACTGCTCAAACCATTTTTGAATTACATTCAGCAAGATTTTACTTGCATGTGAAATTAATGATATTGTTTGATAATTTCCACATTCTGTGGAATCACCTTTCTTTGGAATGGGTACAAATATGGATCTCTTCCAGTAAGTTGACCAGGTAGCTGTCTTCCTAATTTCTTGGCATAGACAAGTGAGTGCCTCCAGTGAGGAATCTGTTTGTTGAAACATCTCAATGGTCATTCCTTCAATTCCTATGAGCCTTGTTCTTTGCCACCTCCTTCAGTGCCACTTCAATTTCTTCCTTCAATACCATTGGTTCTTGATCATATGCCACCTCCTGAAACGGATAAACATCAACCAGTTCTTTTGGTACAGTGACTCTGTGTATTCCTTCCATCTTCTTTTGATGTTTCTTTCATCATTCAATATTTTTCCCATAGAATCTTTCAATATTGCAACTTGGGGCTTAATTTTTTTCCCCCTGTTCTTTCAGCTGGAGAAATGCCAAGCATGTTCTTCCCTTTTGGTTTTCTAACACCAGGTCTTTGCACATTTCATTATAGCAATTCACTTTGTCTTCTCAAGCTGCTCTTTGAAATCTTCTGTTCAGCTCTTTTATCTTGTCATTTCTTCCATTTGCTTTAGCTA
>NW_006921721.1:6936850-6938257 GCF_000298275.1 Orycteropus afer afer
TGTTATCATGATCCTTTCCTATATCCCTCCCCCTACCCACATCAGCATGTGGGGCCCAACTAGCCTGAAATTAATCCTGTCCCTTCCCTCCCCAGCCAGGTAACCTACAAAGTGAGTTCACTTTCCCAAGCAAACCCTTCTTTATCTTTTTACAGTAATGGGCTCATATAGTACTTGTCTTTCTGCAATTGACTTATTTCACTCAGAATAATGTCCTCCAGGTTCATCCACATTGTGAGGTGATTCGCGTATCCCTCATTGTTCTTTAATGTAGCATAGTATTCTATACTGTGCATGTACCATAATTTGGTTATCCACTCATCTGTTGATGGGCATTTAGGTTGTTTCCATCTCTTTGCTATAGTAAATTGTGCTGTGATGAACATAGGTGTACATATGTCTGTCCTTGTGTTCTCACCTCTTTAGTATATATTACTAGTAATGGAATTGCTGGGTCAAATGGTACTTCTATTTTCAGTTTTTTAAGGAAACGCCATACCGTTTGCCACAATGGTTGTACCATTTTAGAATCCCACCAGCAGGGCACAAGAGTTCCAATCACTCCGCAACCTTGCCAGCATTTGTGATTTTCTGACCTATTATTGCTGGGTGAGATATCTCATTGTTGTTTTGATTTGCATCTCTCTAACGATTAATGATCCTGAGCAATTTCTCATGTGTTTGTTGGCTGCCTGTATATCTTCTTTGGTGAAGTGTCTGTCCAAGTCTTTTGCCCATTTGTGAATTGGGTTACTTGTCTTGGTGTTGAGGTGTTGAAGTTTTCTATAGATTTTGGAAATAAGTCCTTTCTCAGATATGTCATAGGGAAATATTTTCTCCCAATCTGTAGGTTCTCTTTTGACCCTTTTGATGAAGTCTTTTGATGCACATAAGAATTTAATTTTTAAAAGGTACCAGTCATCTAGCTTCTCTTCTATCTCCTGCACATTCTGGGTTATGCTTTATAGTCTATTTATGCCATAAATTAGGGCCCCAGATTTGTTCCTATTTTATCTTTGATGAATTTTATAGTTTTGGGTTTTGGGTTTTACATTTAAGTCTTTGATCCAGCTTGAATTTGTTTTTGTGTATGAGTGAGATATGGGTCTTCTTTCATTTTTCTACAGGTGGATATCCAGTTTTGCCAGCACCATTTGTTAAAGAGGCTGTCAATTTCCCCATTTAATGGGTTTGGACCTTTGTCAAAGATCAGTTGTCCGTAGATGGATGGGTCTATATCTGGACTTTCAATTCTGTTCCATTGGTCTATCTGTCTATCAATGCACCAATACAATGCTGTTTTTTTTTTTTTCCATTCCAAAGACCTTTTTTTTTTTTTACTGTGATTTGGATGAAGATTTACAGAGCAAATATACTTTCCATACAGCAGTTTACATATACTTTGTC
>NW_006921721.1:6945527-6947712 GCF_000298275.1 Orycteropus afer afer
CACCAGAGCAGTCCTCTGTGCAGTCCCTGGCTAGCAGGGCTGATTTTTAGGTTAATTCTTAAGTCCTACCACCACTCAGGAATCTCCAAGCTGTCTTTGCTGTCAAGATTGCTCAGGATCACTGCCAGATCGCAGCTCCGTGTGTCTCCTTTTTTGGTATTTTCATGCAAATTCTTCTGCTAGTTGGGGTTTAGGCCACTTCTGTATCCTTGCCTTCAAGGCTCAGGGCTCTGGGTTTATCTTCTGTGTCTGTATTAATTGGTTTCCCTTTTCTTTGTTGAAGAGGGTTTGTTCAGTCTTTTTGCCTAGCCCACCATCTTGGCGGAACTCTACAATGCTGTTTTGACTACTGTGGCTGTATAATAATTCTTAAGATTTTGGAGAGTGAGACACCCCACTTTGTTTTTCTTCTTGAGAAGTGCTCTGCTTATCCGAGGTCTCTTTTCTTTCCATATGAAATTAGTCATTGGTTTTTCGATGTCCTTAAAAAATTTTGTTGGAATCTGGATCAGGATTGCATTAAATATGTAACTTACTTTAGGTAATATTGACATACATTCTTCCTATCCATGAACAAGGTAGGTTCTTCCATTTATGTAGTGCCCTTGTTGTCTCTTGAAGCAGTGTTTTATAGTTTTCTTTGTATAGGTCTTTTTTGGCTCTGATGAGGTTTATTCCTAGATATTTTCTCTTTTTAGGTGCTATAGTAAATGGTTCGGAAGGAAGATGGGGCAATCTACTTCCGTAGTGATACTGCCTCGGAAACCCAAGGAGGGGTCGCTATAAGTCAGGTTTGACTTGACAGCACATAACAACAACAACATAGTAAATGGTATTGTTTCCTTAATTTCTTTACTAGAGGACTCTTTGTTGGTGTAGAGTAATCCAACGGATTTTTGTCTGTTGCCCTTGTATCTTGCCACTTTGCTGAACCTCTCTATTAGTTCCAGTGGCTTTTTATTGAGTCTCTTGGGTTTCCTACGTACAGGAGCGTATCATCCGCAAATAGAGATAGTTTTAGTTCCTCATTGTCAATTTGTATGCCTTTTATTTCTCTTTCTTTCCTTATTGCCCTGGCCAGGACTTCCAATAGAATTTTAAATAGAAGTGGTGATAGAGGGTATCCCTGTCTGGTTCCCGTTAGTAAGGGGAATGCCTCAAGTCTTTTTCCATTAATAAGGATGTTGGCCGTTGGCTTTGCATATATGCCCTTTATTATGTTGACGAATTTCCCTTCTATCCCTATTTTGCTGAGAGTTCTGAACAGGAATGGTTGTTGGATTTTATCAAATGTCCTTTCTGCATTAATTGATATAATCATATGGTTCTTTTCTTTTCTTTTGTTTATGTGGTGAATTACATTAATTGTTTTTCTGATGTTGAACCACCTCTGTAAACCTGGTATGAATCCCACTTGGTCAGGGTATGTTAATTTTATGATATTTTGTTGGACTTGTTGGCTAGGATTTTGTTAAAGATTTTCACATCTATGTTCATGAGTGATATTGGTATGTAGTTTTCCTTTCTAGTGTTGTCTTTCCCTGGTTTTGGTATTAGTGTTATGCTTGATAACATTTATGCTTGAAATGAGTTTGGGAGTATACCATCTTTCTCTAAGCTCTCGAATAGCTTGAGTAGCATAGGTGTCAACTCTTCTCTGAATATTTGATAGAATTCTCCAGTGAAGTCATCAGGCCAGGAATTTTCTTTGTAGGAAGTTTTGTTGTGACCTCTTCACTTTCTTTGTTTGTTATAGGTCTGTTCAAGTTTTCTATCTATGAGTGGGATAATTTAGGTAGGTTTTGTGATTCTAGAAACTTGTCTATCTTTTCTAGGTTCTCAAATCTGTTGGAGTACAGTTTTTCATAATATTCTGTCAGTATCTTTTTTATTTCAGTTGGTTCTGTTGTGACGACACTCTTTTCATTTACAATTCTTGTGATTTGGATTTTCTCTTTCTTTTTTTTTTTTTGTTAGATTGGACAATGGCTTATCAAATTTATTAATCTTTTTAAAGAACCACCTTTTTGTTTTTTTGCTTTTCTCTATGGTTATTTTGTTTTCTGTTTCATTTATTTCTTCTCTGATCTTTATTATTTCCTTGCTTCTAGATACTGCAGAATTTTTTGTTGTTCTATTTCTAGTTGTTGGAGTTGATGAGTTAGAGTGTTGATTTTGTTTCTTT
>NW_006921721.1:6948302-6949578 GCF_000298275.1 Orycteropus afer afer
GTATTTTGGAGCACTTTCATTGGGTGCGTAAATATTTATTATTGTAACATGTTCTTTGTCAATTGACTCTTTCAGCATCATATAATGTCCTTCTTTGTCTCTTGTGATGTTTTTCACCTTAATGTCTATTTTATCAGAAATTGATATTGCTGCTCCTGTTCTATTTTGGTTTCCATTGGCTTGGTATATTGTTTTCCGTCCCTTAACTCTTAATTTGTTTTTATCTTTGTGTCTAAGGTGGATCTCTTGTAGACAGCATATTGATGGGTCTTCTTTTCTTATCCAGTCTGCCACTCTCTTTCTCTTGATAGGCATATTTAGTCCATTCACATTGAGTGTAATTAGTGATAGGTATGAATTGATTGCTGTCATTCTATAGTTTTTTTTTTTTTTTTTTGTCATGTTGTTGGTATTTCCTTGGTCCATATACTTTTCTGTGCTGAGTTCAGTTTGTTGGCTAGTGCTCTCTCCCTTTTCGTCTTTATTGTTGGTTTTGTGCTTATTAGACCCATATGCTTTCCTTCCTTCTGTATCTGCTTAGGGGGATTGTTAATTTTTTTTGTGGTTACCTTAGAGTATATTCTTGTCTCTGCATTTTTACAACAGCGTGTAATGTGAAGACGTTGTCCTGTTTTCCTCTCCATTTGGAAGTTTGTACCTAGAAGTTTTATTCCCTCTGATAGGTTAGTTTCTGTTGTCGTGTGTTGATTGACTTCCTTGGTTTTTAGTGTACAATGTTTTATGGTCTTATTTTGAGTTTCTATTTCTGATTTGCTTTTAGTGTTGATGCCACATTTCCTGATTTTGTTGATCTCTGTCATGGATTCTCTATTGGAAGGACTTCTTTAAGCATTTCTTGTAGGATTGGTCTGGTTTTCACAAAATCCCTTAATTTCTGTTTGTCTGAGAGTGCCTTGATTTCATCTTCATATTTGATGGATAATTTGGCTGGTTATTGGATTCTTAGTTGGAAGTTCTTTTCCTTCAGTGTTTTATATATGCCATCCCATTGCCTTCTTGCCTGTATGGTTTCTGCTAAGTAATCAGAACTCAGCCTGTTTGATTATTACAAGTAATATTTCTTTTGTCTTGGGCAGCTTGCAAAATTTTTTCTTTGTCTTTGGTTTTGGAGAGTTTGATTATAATATGTCTCGGTGTTTTTCTCTTAGGATCTATCTTGTGTGGGGTTCTATGAGCTTCTTGCACAAATATCTTTTCTTCTTTCATGATATGGGAGAAGTTTTGTATTAGCAGGTCTTCTACAATTTTCTCAGTG
>NW_006921721.1:6950356-6950846 GCF_000298275.1 Orycteropus afer afer
TTTTTTTTTTTTTTCCAAATGATTTTGAGTTTTGTTTCACATTGTTCTCCCTCTCTATCAAGGGTCTCCTACATAGAACCCTTCCAAGTGCATGACAGTGGTAGCCGGGCACCATCTAATTCTTCTGGTCTCATAGTCGTATAGGCTGCAGATCGGATGGTGTACCAGTTGCTAGGACTAATTGTTTCCCTGAATTTTGGTTTTCTTCATTCTGTTTGCTCTGGATGAGGAGAGACACATCATTGCATCTAGATGGCAGCTTGCTAGCTTTTAAGATCACAGTTGCTACTCACCAAAGTAGGAGGTGGAACAATGTTTTCTATAGTATGTTATGCCAATTGAGCTTGATGTCCCCTGCAACTATGGTCCCAAGCCCTCAGGTTCAACTACTTGGTCCTCTGGGTAGCTGGCTGTGACCAAGCCGTGATCACAACCTTGCCCCTTGTCAGCTCTACTATACACCTGGGAATTCTGATCATTCACATAAACT
>NW_006921721.1:6956720-6957225 GCF_000298275.1 Orycteropus afer afer
GAGAGTTTTGATCAAGAATGGGTGTTTGATTTTATCAAATGCCTTTTCTGAATCAATTGATATGATCATGTGGTTCTTCTCCTTTGTTTTATTTACGTGGTGGATGACGTTGATTGTTTTTCTAATGTTGAACCATCCCTGAATATCTGGTAAGAACCCCACTTGGTCATGATGAATGATTTTCTTGATATTGTTGCAGTCTATTGGCTAGGAAGGAGCTCTGGTAGCATAGTGCCTAAGGCACTTGACTGCTCACCAGAAGGCTAGCAGTTCAAACCCACCAGCCTCTCCTCGGAAGGAAGGTTGGGCAATCCTACTTCCGTAGTGATACTGCCTCTGCAACCCAAGGAGGGGTTGCTATGAGTCGGGGCCGACTCGACGGCAAACAACAACAACAACAACATTGGCTAGGATTTTGTTGAAATTTTTGCATCTATATTCATGAGGGATATTGGTCTGTAGCTTTCCTTTTGAGTCATGTCTTTGCCTTGTTTTGGTATCAAGG
>NW_006921721.1:6959887-6960539 GCF_000298275.1 Orycteropus afer afer
TAATTATTGATAAGTTTGAATTTGTTGCTGTCATTTTGTTGCATGTTTTTTCATGGTGTCCCTGGTTTCTTTGTACCCTATTATTTTCTGTGGTGAGCTCATTCTGTTTATGAATTGTGTTATCATTTCCTTTTTTTGCTGTTGTTTTAGTATATGCTGAATATTTGTGCTTGTCCTCTTTTGTATTGTAATGTGAAGGTTTATCATTTTTCTTTCAGGTTACCTTATGATGTAAAATTTTATCCCCAAGTTTAGAACAGTCCATTCTATCTTTCAACTTTCTTAACTTCCTCACCATTTAAAAGTTCTATAACTGCACAGTCTTTCCCTCTTTTTGTTTGTAGTTGTCCTCACTTGTGAATTGATGTCTCTGGTTCCTTGTTTACAATCTTGTAAGCTCATTTTACTTTGGATATGTCCATAGCTGTATTTTCTGGATTGTGTCATCTTATGTATGAATGGTCGGTTGTTATTTGCTATTTTTGGTTCTCTGATCAAAGGACTCCCTTTAGCATGTCTTGTAAGTTTGGTCTGGTTTTAAAAATTCCCTTAGTTTCTGCTTATTTAGAAATCTACTAATTTCATCATCATATTTGAGGGACAATTTTGCCAGGTTGAAAATTTTTCTCTTTCAGGGTTTTATATATACTAT
>NW_006921721.1:6960874-6964062 GCF_000298275.1 Orycteropus afer afer
TCAGGGATGTGTTCTGGGTCTGTATGCTGCTCCCTTGTTTCTACCACTTTATCCTGCTTCTTTGTGTGGACTGTGATGGTCTGTTGTTTCTGAGGCATCGTGACATTATTGTATTTAGATCTCTGTTAACTGTTTGTGAAGAGCTGCCAAGGGTGATTCAGACTCTTCTTGGTGGTTTTTTTTATCGTTTTCCCATTGGTGGAGAAGGAGGTAGTGGCTCTCACTCAGTAAGTGAAGTCACAGGAGGTGTGGGTATAGATTTGTCTTATGGGGACTGTTGTTGTTGCCCACTCAATTGGACACAAATTACAATTGAATAACCATCAAAAAACTAAAAGCCCATGGATGAAAAACACCCCATGTAATCACACAAGAATAGTACCAAAAAAAGAAAAAAAAGGGAAAAAAAGAAGAAAAAACAAGAAAACCTGCAATATCTGGGGATAGGGCACTAAGGAAATAAAAGTAGAGAAGGAGAATAATAAATGAAGAAATACATAGGAAAAATGCAAAAAGAAAAACAAGGAATGGGGTTAATCACTTGAAAAAAGGTGGTAAAGAAAAAAAAACCTTAAATTAAAAAAAAAAAAAAAAAATTCAACCAGGGACAGGGAAAAGAAAAATTGCTGAAAACTAGGACATGGGAAGCGGAAGATTAAGAAGAATAATAAAAAGGACAAAAGTATTAATAATATTAGTTTTAAAACAGACAAATAGAAGGAAACTAATCACCAGAAAAAAGAAAGCAAAAATAAAAAAATAAAAAATCGGTAGAGGACAGGGCAAGGCACCCAGGCTGCGTCTGAGCACACAGACCGTGATGGAGTTCCTGTAGGCTCAGGAGGTAGGTGGGAGTGGGGGATGGCCACACCTCCGTTCACCAAGCAGGTGTGGGGTATTAGATTAACAAGAGGAATATCGTACCTTGTCAGTCTTGGAGGTCCCAAGTGTCCTTGGGGTTGCTGGAAAGCAGAACGTGTTCTTAAGCCCCAGGAATCTGAAAAAGCGCTGTCTCTTTAAACATCCAAAATAGTCAAGCCACTTTTAAACCTTCAAAATGGTGGCGCCCTCCGAACCAGCAAAAGTCCACAGCTCAGCCCACCTTTCTCTTCACCTTCTCCATTTGTTCCCCAGCCACTGTGCACAATCCTCTGTGCAGTCCCTGGCTAGCAGGGTGATTTTTAGGTTAATTCTTAGGTCCTACCACCACTTGGGAATCTCCAAGCTGTCTGTGCCGTCTGGATCGCTCAGGATAGCTGCCAGACCACAGCTTTGTCTGTCTCCTTTCTTGGTATTTTCATGCAAATTCTTCTGCTAATTGGGGTTTAGTCCACTTCTATATCCTTCCCTTCAAGGCTCAGGGGTCCAAGATTATCTTCTGTGTCTGTGTTAATTGGTTTCCCTTTTCTTTGTTGAAGAGGGTCTATGCAGTCTTTCTGCCTAGTCTGCCATCTGGCTGGAATCACCATTTTGTGTTGGTTTTATGGTTTAATGTTTTGAAAAGGTGAAGCTGGTGTATTTTATTTTTTTAGTTATTAATTCATATATGCTGAGTTGCTTTGTGGTTTTCTTTGTGATAGTGGAATCATTGTGTGGAATGCAGATATGGGTTTCTATTTGTCATAAAGAAGTTTTAGAGTTTGACCTGGAAGATAATATGGTGGCTGAATGTGGATTCTAATGGATGAGTGAAGTTATTGGTGGAGAAGGTGGGAGCAGAAGATTAGGAGAAGGGAAGTTCCCCGTCGGTACAGGAAGTTTCTAGGGCTTTGAGCGGGCTGCTCATGATGATGTTGTACTGTTATTTATAGGCCAGCAGCTCAATTTCAGCAAAGACTCTAGTTGTTAGGGGGTCGTCACCTTCCACCAGGCTCAGACACATGCAAAAACCACATTCCTGAGGCCCTTCAGCACCAGAAAGCCTACCCAAGACAGCTGCCTGGCTCCATGATCCACCACAGGGCCTTCTCCTCCTGGGGCCCCCCACCAGTTGCAGCGGCTCAACAGGCCCAGACCATGATCCACATGGGAGTTCCCCTGTGGGTGTGCTCACCCACAGCACCAAAGATCTGCTCGATTTCAGCAGCACTGGAGTCAGGAGAGTGCCTTCCATTAATCTGTGCTATCAATATCACCGATAAAATCAATCACAGGCCTCTCAGTGCCACTAAGCTGACCCAAGCCTGTTCGGTGACCCAATGCAGGGGCACCTCCCCGTACCACCCTCTGCAGCACCAATGGACTCTCTACTCGGGTTTCAGTGTCACTGATGTGCCATTTGCACCTAGCCAACCCAAGTTACCAATAAAATCAGGTGCTGAAGGTAGATCCTTGGGGTGATTGCTGGTATGCTGGTGTGATGCTTCTTCCTTCTTAACTCAGGGTCTCCAGTGGCCTTTCTCTCCTGCCGGTCGGTGCTCCACAGGATAAATCCTCTGATCTTGTTATTTTGTCCCCCTCATCCCTTTCTCCTTTCTAACTCTACTTCTCTGAGTTTGGTGTACTCTGACTTAGTGAGCTGTTCAGAGCACCAGAATCCCTAATTCAAACTGCTGTACCTAGTTTTTCAAGCACTAAGATGCTAGAGGGAAATAGTGTGGTGATCACTGATGAGACTCCATTTTGAATCATGGATGATGTCATCCCACAATTCCTCTGGTTTTCAGTCCTTGGTGTTCAGTGCATCAAATCTATTCTTTAGATGGTCTCTCAATTCAGGAGGGATATAATCAATGTCATATTTTGGCTCTCATGGACTTCTTTTAATTGTCTTCAGCTTCAATTTGAACTTGCATATGAGCAGTTCATGATCTGTTCCACAGTCAGCTCCTGGTCTTGTTTTGGCTGAAGATATTGAGCCTCTCCATCACCTCTTCCACAGAGGTAGTTGATCTGATTCCTGTGTACTCCATCTGGCAAAGTCCACATGTATAGCCACTATTTATTTTGTTGAACAATGGTATTTGCAATGAATAAGTCGTTGGTCTTACAAAATTCTCTATCATGCGATCTCCAGCATAATTTCAATCACCAAGGCCATATTTTTCAACACCCAGTGATTCTTCTTAGTTTGTAACTTTTGCATTCCAATCAGTAGTGATAATCAACACATCTTTTTTTTTTTATTTATTAGGATTTGGGTGAAGATTTACAGAGTAAATTCACTTTTCATACAGCAGTTCACATAT
>NW_006921721.1:6970436-6974021 GCF_000298275.1 Orycteropus afer afer
ATGTTTGGTCAATTTCAGACTGCAGTAATTGGTAAAAATCTTTAATTTCCTCACATTTGGCTTTGGTGGTTGATGTGTAAATTTGAATAATAGTAGTATTAACTGGTCTTCCTTGGAGGCATATAGATATTATCCTTTCACTGACAGCATTGTACTTCAGGATAGATCTTGAAACATTCTTTGTGATAATGAATGGCACTCTATTCCTCTTCTTTTTGTCATTCCTGGCATAATGGATCATATAGTTGTCTGATTCAAAATGGCCAAAACCAGTGCATTTCAGCTCACTAATGCCTAGGATATTGATCTTTATGCTTTTTCAATTTCCAATTTTCCTGGATTCATACTTCATACATTCCTCAGAAGGAAGGTTGGGCAATCTACTTCCGTAGTGATACTGCCTCAGAAACCCAAGGAGGGGTCGCTGAGTTGGGTCTGACTCGACGGCACATAACAACAACAACAACAACATGCTCCAATTATTAATGGATGTTTGTAGCTATTTCTTCCCATTTTGAGTCATACCACATCAGCTAATGGAGGTCCCAAAAGCTTTACTCCACCCACATCATTAAGGTTGGCTCTACTCTGAGGAGGCAGCTCTTCCCCAGTCTTATTTTGAGTGCCTTCCTACCTGAGGGGCTTATCTTCCAGCACTGTATCAGACAATGGTTCCCAGTTATTGTTAAATTTTTCTAGTAGTATATCAGACAGTGTTTCATAGTTTTCAGTGGCCAATTTTTTCAGAAGTGGATGGCCCCTTTGTCTTCCCAGTCTCTCTTAGTCTGGAAGCTCTGTTGAAACCTTGCAACCATGGGTGAACCTGTTCATATTTGAAATATTATCTGCAGAGCATCCACCCTCACAAGCAAGATGCAAACCACAACAGTACAACAAACTGACAAATGGTCTGTCACATACAAATACGCTTGTAGAAATAAGCTTGTTGACTTGTCTTCCAAACCTCTATGTGATCATCTATCCCATGTCTAGACATACTTGATTGTTCAGCCTGTCCACCCATCTATCCACTTGTAGATCAATGCTTGCCATCACTGACAATACAGTACTGTTGTGTTAGACTAGGTTCTCTAGAGAAACAAAACCAGTAAAGCTTATATATAGAGAGAAAGAGAAATTTATCTTAGGAAAATGACTCACACACTTATAGAAGCTGGCGAGTCCAAAGTTCTTGGATCAAACGTCAAGCTGGAGGCTTTTCCTGACTCTTGCAGCTGCAGGGGCTGAGGAAGCTCAAGGTTGGCAGACAGTGTACTGGATATTGACTGTATACTGGAGAATGATCAATTCAAGATCTCTAGGCCAAATGGTGGATTGTTTACTCACTGACAGTTGTAAGCAGCACAACAGAATCCCAATTCACAGAAGAGTGTCTCTTTTCCCAGGATGTCCATAAATATACTGGAAGCAGGCCACACCCCTAGGGAAACTCCCTTTCAATGGACTGGCTGCTCAAAACATATTCATCTGATACCGTCATGGGAATAACCACATCACAACTGCTTAATCCACACAGAATTGTGGTCCAGCTAAGTTGACACACAGCTCCAACTATCACAACTGTGTATGCAAAAGACTTCATCTTTTTTGTGTGTACCTCCCATGTACCTCTCTATGTTTTCCTCTTCCTTAATACCACTGTGTTGATCACATGCATTTGGTACATTGCCCTTCCTTTCAGCAAATCAGTACTTGTCTCTAATTATCTAACAGTGTTCCCTCCCCTTCCCTCTCACCCCTGGTAATCAACAAACTTTCATTTCCTATATAAATCTTTTCTTGACTTTTTATAATAATGAACTAATACACTATTTGTCCAGTGATCGACTTATTTCACTCAGCATAATGTTCTCCAAGTTCATCTATGTTATGCAGAGTTTTGTAAATTCTTAACTATTTTTTAGTGTTACATAGTATTCCATTGTGTTTATGTATCATAGTTGGTTATCCGTTCTTTTGTTGATTGGCACCTTGGTTGTTTCCATCTTTTTGCTATTATAAACAGTACTGTGGTGAACATGAGTGTACATATATCTGTTCTTGTCCTGGCTCTCACTTCTTTAGGATATGTACCTACTAATGGGATTGCTGGATCAAATGGCATTTCTAATCCCAACTTTTTAAGGAATCACCATACTACTTTCCACAGTGGTTGTATCATTTGACAGTCACACTAGCAATATATAAGGGTCCCAATCTCTCCAAATCCTCACCAGCATTTGTTATTTTCTGTATTATTGAACTTTGCTATTAGTGCTGGGGCAAGGTGGTATGTCATTGTTGTTTTGATTTGCATCTCTCTAATGGCTAATGATCTTGAACATTTCTTCATGTGTTTGTGGGCCACATGAATATCTTCTTTGGTGAAGAGTCTATTCATGGCTTCTGCCCATTTTTTAATTGGGTTGTTTATCTTTTTGTTGTTGAGGTGTTGGAGTTTTACGTAAATAGTAGAGATATGTCCCTTGTCATATATGTCCTTGCTGAATACATTTTCCCGATCTGTAGATTCTCTTTTGACACTTTTGGAGAAGTCTTTTGAAGACATAAAAATTTAATTTTTAGAAGGTCCCAATCATCTAGTTTATCTTCTGCTGTTTGTGCATTTTGGGTTATGCTTGACAATCGATTTATGTCATAAATTAGGGCCCCTAAATTTGCCCCTATTTGTCCCTTGAGGAACTTTATAGTTTTAAGTTTCATATTTAAGTCGTTGATCCATCTCAAGTTAGTTTTTGTGTATAGTGTGAGGTATGATTTTTGTTTCATTTTTCTGCAAATAGGTAACTAGTTTTGCCAGCACCATTTGTTGAAGAGGCTCTCTCTTCCTGTTTTAATGGATTTTGGCCTTTTGTCAAAAATCAGCTGACCATAGGTCAATGGATCTTTTTCTGGGTTCTCAATTCTATTCTGCTGGTCTATTTGTCTGTTGTTGTACCAACACCAGGCTGTTTTGACTGCTGTGGCTGTACAATAGAATAGCTTTTGAGACCCGGGAGTGTCTTCATCATTTGTGCTTTGCTTATCTGAGGTCTCTTTCCTTTCCATATAAAATCAGTCACTGGTTTCTTCATGTCCTTAAACAATGTTGATTGAATCTGGATTGGAATTGCATTGAATGTATGCAAACCTTTGGATAGTATGGACATTTTCACAATGTTCTATCTTCCTATCCATGAGAATAGTATATTCTTCCATTTATGTAGATCTCTTACAGTTTCTTGAAGTAGCATTTTGTAGTTTTCTTTGTATAAGTCCTTTGTATTCCTGGTAAGATTTATTCCCAGGCAACTTATTTTTTGGTAGCTACTGTTAATGATATTGATTTCCTCATTTCCTTTTCAGAGACCTCTTTGCTGGTGTAGAAGAATCTAACTGATTTTTGTATGTTGATCTTTTATCCTGCCACTATGCTAAATCTATCAATAAGTTTCAGTAGTTTTCTTGTTGAGTCTCAGGTTTTCTATGTATAAGGTCATATCATAAGTTTATAGGGATAGTTTTACTTCTTCCTTACCAATTTGGATGCTTTTGATTTCCTTTTCTTGCATTATTGCCCTGGCC
>NW_006921721.1:6974461-6976557 GCF_000298275.1 Orycteropus afer afer
TTTTTTTGCTGCTCTTTTCTAATTGTTGGAGATGTTGAGTTAAGGTGTTTGTCTCTTTCTTCTTTTTTGATATTTGTGTTTATTGCTATAAATTGCCTCTGATCACTGCTTTTGTTGTGTCCCAAATACTTTGGTATGTTGTTTTTTCAGTCTCATTTGATTCAAGGAAATTTTTCATTACATTTTTTATTTCTTCTATTGTGGTTGTTGTTGTTATGTGCCATTGAGTCAGAACTGACTCATAGTGACACCTCCTTGGGTTTCTGAGGCATTATCACTATGGAAGTAGATTGCCCAACCTTCCTTCTGAGGAGTGGCTGATGCGTTTGAACTGCCAGCCTTCTGGTTAGCAGTCAAGTGCCTTAAGCACTACGCTACCAGAGCTCCTATTATGAGTTGGATTTCTTCTATTACCCAGTTGTTTTTAAGGTGGATGTTATTAAGTTTCCATACATTTGCTGTTTTTCTATTTATCTTCTTATTGTTGATTTCTAATTTTATAGAATTGTGATCTGTAAAGGTGCTTTGCAATATTTCAATGTTTTTACATTTATTAAGGCTTGCTGTTTGGCCTAACATATAGTGTATCCTGGACAATGTTCCATGTGCACTGTAAAAGAATGTATATTGTGCTGTTGTTGGGTGAAGTGCTCTGTAAATGCCTAGAAGGTCAAGTTGGTGGGTTATATTGTTTACCTCTTCTGCATCTTTGTTGAATTTCTTTCCAGTTGTTCTATCTTTGATTGAAAGTGGTGTTTTAAAGTCTCCTACTATGACTGTGGAGTCATCTATTTGTCTTTTCAATTCTGTTAAACTCTGATTTATGTATTTTGGGGTTCTTTCACTGGGTGCATAGATATTTATTATGGTTATGTTCTCTTGTTCATCCATCTTGTTTGATCCTTTAATCATTATATAATGTTCTTCCTTGTCTCTTATGGCTTTTGTCTTAAAGTCAATTTTATCAGATAATATTGCCACTCCTGCTCTTTTTTGATTGTCATTTGCTTGATTCATCTTTTCCCAACCTTTGATCTTTAGTCTATTTTTGTCTTTGTGTCTAAGGTGTGTCTCTTGTAGACAGCATATTCATGGATTATATTTTCTTATCCTGTGGGCAACTCTCCATCTCTTGAGTGGTGTATTTAATCCATTTCTATTCAGTGTAATTATCAACAAGTATGAATCTGTTGCTGTCATTTTGTTATGTGTTTTTTTTTGTGGTGTTGCTGATTTCTTTGTTCTATATAATTTTCTGTGCTGAGCTCATTTTGTTTCTGAATTGTGTTATCATTTCTTTCATTGCTATTGTTTTAGTATTTGCTTAATATTTATGCTTGTCCTCTTTTTTATTTTGATGTGAAGGTTTATCATTTTTCTTTGAAGTTACCCTGTGATTTATAATTTTCTTCTCAAGTGTAGATCAGTCTATTCTATCTTTCAATTGTTTGACCATTTAGAAGTTCTGTAACTACACTATTTTTTCTTCTTTTTGGTTTGTAGTTGTCCTCATTTGCCAATTGATGTCTCTGGGTCCCTGTTCACAATCTTGTAAGCTTGTTTTACTTTGATAATTCCATAACTGTGTTGGTTTCTGGTTTATGTCATCATGCATATGTGTTAGTGATTGCTTGTTGTTTGCTCTTTTTGGTTATCTGTCCAAAGAGTTCCCTTTAGCATCTCTTTTAAACTTGGTCTGTTTTTAACAAACTCCCTTAATTTCTGCTTATCTGGAAATGTCCTAATTTCACCATCATATTTGAGGGACAATTTTGCTGGCTATATAATTCTTGTTTGAAATTTTTTTCTTTCAGGGTTTTATGTATACCATCCCACTGTCTTCTCACCTGCATGGTTTCTGCCGAGAAATCAGAGCTTAGTCTTATTGGTTGTCCTTTGAGCTAACTTTTCATTTTTTCTATGCATCTTTCAGGATTCTTTCTTTGTCTTTGGTTTTGATGAGTTTGATGATGATATGTCTTGGTGATTTTCTTTTGGGGTCTATCCTGTTTGGGATTCATTAGACTTCTTGAATGGATATATTTTTATCTTTCATTGTATCAGGGAAATTCTCTTCCAACAAATCTTCAACAACT
>NW_006921721.1:6977542-6980306 GCF_000298275.1 Orycteropus afer afer
AACAATCACCAAAAAGAAAAGAGGAAAGGCAATAAATGAGATGAAATTTTTAAAGAAATACTTTAGAAAGACAAAAGAAATAAAAATTTAAAAAATAAAACAATATCTGGGGAGAGGGGAAGAAGAGAAAAGAGCTAGAGTAAGAGAATAATGAAGAAAAATGGAAAAAAAGAAAGAAAAAAGAAAAAACAAGGGATGGGAAGAACCACTGGAAGAAAAAAAGAACTGGGAACCAGGAAAGGGGAAGAGAAAAAAAGCCAAAAATTAGAACCTGGGAAAGAAAAAAGAAAGAATATGAATAGAGGAAGGAAAAAAGGAAAGAAAAAAGTAAAAGAATAATTTAAAAACAAACAAAAACAAATCTGGGGTTGGCAGGCAGTGCACCCAGGCATCATAGGAGCACACAGATTGGGATGGGATTCCTGTTGGCCCAGAAGGTGGGAGTAGGTAAGAGATGGTTGCACTTTTGTTCACCAAGAGGGTGTGGGATATAGAGTAAAAAGGGGAATATTACACTTTTCCAATCATTAGCCTCTAGTATGTCCATGCTCTCCTCAGCAAGTACAACCTATTCTTAGTCCCCTAGAATCTGAACAAGAATGCTGTCACTTTAAATATCCAAAATGCCTGAACCCCTTGTAAACATTGAAAATGGCTGCACCCTCTGGACACCCAAAAGTCCACAGCTCAGTTTTTGTCCTTTGCTGTTTCCACCAATGCAGTCATCCATGCAGCCCTGTTGAGCAGGGCTGATTTTCAGATTAATTCTCACGTCCTTACACTACTTGGAAATATTCAAACTGTCCATCTTATCAGGATAGCTGACAGTCCACAGCTCTGTTTGTCTCCTTATTCACCATTTTCATGCAGGTTTTTCTACCAGTTGGTGTTTAATCCACTTCTGTATCCTTCCTTTCAAAGGTCAGGGCTCCAGGATTATTTTCTGTATATGTATCAATTGACTTCTCTTTTCTTTGTTGAAGAGGCTCTGTGTAGCTTTTCTGCCTATTCCACCATCTTACCAGAAGTCCCACTGCCCATTTCTTAATTGGATTGTTTCTCTTTTTGTTGTTGAGGTGTTGAAGTTTTTAATAAATTTTAGAGTTTAGTCCCTTGTCCACCAAGTCATTGCCAATTTTTTTCTCCCAGTCTGTAGATTCTCTTTCTACTCTTTTGGCGAAGTCTTATTTATTTATTTATTTATTTGTGATTTGGGTGAAGATTTACAGAGCAAATTCACTTTCCATACAGCAGTTCACACATATACTTTGTCTCATGTCATTGACCACAGTTTACCACAATGCAACAACTCCCCTCCCACTTCCTCCCCATAGTTACCTCTTCCCAGTGTCCATCCTTCCATACTCTCCTGCCCCCTGAGCTGTCTCCCTGTGCATAAGCAGCCCTTCCTTCTCCCATGATGGTTCTCTCCAGGGTGTGTGTCGACTTGAGGTAAATGTTTAACTCACATGCCTGTACTTTGTTTGGCTGAAAACCACAGGTGTGGGTTCAATTCCAGACCTGACAGGCAGCTAGGGGCCATAGTCTCAGTGGTTCCACCAGGCTCCATTGGACCAGCAAACCTGGTCCCCTTGGTGAAGTCTTTTGATGCACACAAATGTTTAACTAGTCTGTCTTCTGCTTTTTGTACATTTTTAGATATGTTTTATAGTATATTTATGCCATCTATTAGGGGCCCTAAGTTATACTCTATTTTTTATTTGACTATCTTTAAAGTTTTAGATTTTACATTTTGGTCTTTGACCCACCTTGAGTTAGTTTTGTATGTGGTTAGAGATATGGATCCTGTTTCATTTTTCTGCAGATGGATATCCAGTTTTGCCAGCACCATTTGTTAGAGACTATCTCTTTCCCATTTAATAGGTTTTGGCTCTTTATCAAGATCAGCTGCCCATAGGTGGATGGATTTCCTCCTGGAATCTCAATTAGATTGCATGGGTTTATGTGTCTGTCATTGTACCAACATCAGACGGTTTTGACTATTGTGGCTGTATAATAGGCTTTGAGATCAGGAAATGTGAAGCCACCTACTTTGTTTTTCTTTAGTAGTACTTGACTTATCTGGAGTCTCTCCTTTTCATGTAAATTTAGTGATTTTTTTTCCCCATCTCTTTAAAGAATGATTATGGAATCTTGATTAGGATTACACTATATCTGTAGATCATTTTGGGTAGTATTGACATTTTCATAACATTACATCTTCCTATCAATGAGCATGGTATAGTCTTCATTTATGCAGGCCTGTTTCAGTTTCTGGTAGTTAGGCTTTGTAGTTTCTTTATGTAGGTCTTTTTTCCTCTGGTTAGATTTTTCCTAAGTACTTCATCTTTTGGGCAGTAATTATTAAGTTTCCTGATTTCCTTTTCAGAGTTCTCTTTGTTAGTGTAGAGGAACCTGACTGATTTTTGTATATTGCTCTTACACCTTGCCAGTTTGCTGAATCCTTCTATTAGTTCCAGTAGTTTTCTTCTTTAGTCTCTAAGATTTTCTCTGTATAGCATCATGTTATCTGAAAATATGGATAATTTTACTTCCTCTTTGCCAATTTGATTGCCTTTTATTTTCATTTTTTGCTTCATTGCTCTGGATTGAACTTCCAATAAAATATCAAATAGGAGTGGTTATAAAGAACATTCTTGTCTTGTTCCTGTTGGCAATGGGAATGTTTTCAGTTTCTCCTCATTGAGAATCATGTTGGACATTGGTTTTGCATATGTGTCCTCAATTTTGTTAAAGAACTTCC
>NW_006921721.1:6981920-6983260 GCF_000298275.1 Orycteropus afer afer
CTTGCATATCTGGTATGAATCCTACCAAATACATCATTATTTTGATATATTGGTGGATTTTATTAGCCATGATGTTTAGAATTTTTTTTCTATTATCATAGAAAATATGAGGGTTATTTGTCTATAATGGTCTTTTTAGTGTTTTCTTTGCCTGGTATTGGCATCAGGGTTATGCTTGCTTCGTAGAATGAGTTTGAGAGTATTCTATCCTTTTCTGTGTTCTGGAATAGTTTCAGTAGAATTAGTTTCAGCTTTTCTCTGAATGTTTGGTAGAATTTGCCACTGAAGCCATCTGGGCCAGGAATTTTTTGTTGTGAGTTCTTTTTAAATGACCTGTTCAATTTCTTCTTTTGTGTGAGTCTATTCAAATTTCCTACTTCAGATTGTGTTAGTTTGGGTAGGTGATATGTTCTAGAAATTGGTCCATTTCTTTAGGGTTTTAGTATGTTGTGTTTTCATTCTCATTTGAGTCAAGGAATTTTTTTTTTAATTTCTTATATTACCCAGTAGTTTTAAAGCTGTTTCCATGCATTTGATTTTTGTTGTTGTTGTTGTTGATCATACTGTTGTTGATTTCAAATTTTATAGCAATGTGATCTGAAGAGATGACTTGTAGGGTTTTGATATTTTTTAATTTGTTGAGATTTAAACAATAGACAGGCCTATAAAGTGAACAATAACACTTGTGAGGAATGAACTCCTCTGATCCATCAATCATAAGAGACCAAAAGGCCAGCATTTGCCCAAAAACAAAGCTCAGAAGGCAGGAATGCATTTAATCTATTTACATTCAGTGGCCAAAAGCAGAGAATACCAGAAAGATATTTACCTTTGTTTTATTGACTATGCAAAACCATGTATTAACATTGTTAACAATAGGTAATCCAGAACACTTTATTGTGCTCATGTGAATCCTGTACACAGAACGAGAGAGTTGTTCAAATACAACAAGGGGAGATTATGTGGTTTCAAATCAGAGAAGTTGTGTGTCAGAGTTGTGTCCTTTCACTGTACTTATTCAATCTATGTACTGAGTAAATAATCCAAGAAGCTGGACTACATGACATCAGGATTGGAAGAAGACTCATTAGCAACTTGCAATATATAAATGACACACCCTTGCTTGCTGAAAATGCACCTCAAATTGGTTCTGACTCATAGTGACTCTATGTACAACAGAACAGAATACTGCCTTGTCCCATAGGACCATCTTCACAATTGTTGCCATGTTTGAGCTCATTGTTTGAAACATTTACTGATGAAGGTCAAAGACTACAGCCTTCAGTGTGGATTACACCTCCACATAAAGAAAACAAAAGTCCTCACAACTGGACCAATAA
>NW_006921721.1:6995985-7030813 GCF_000298275.1 Orycteropus afer afer
GTCAATCACAAAAGGACAAATATTGTATTAGTCCATTATTGTAAAAGTTAAGGAAAGGTTTATGTATAGAAGGAAATTTTCTTTGTTGGTTACCATGGGGTGGGGAGGGGAGGGAAGGCTGCTAGATAGATAGAGATAAGTATTGATTTGGGTGAAGAGAAGGGGAATGTACCAAATGTGAGTGACCAATATGACACCATTGAGGATGAGAAAGACATAGACAGGTACATGGGAGGAACAGAGAACAAATATGAACTCTTTTGCAGATACAGTACTGCATTGTCAGTGAAGGCAAACATGGGTATATGGATGGATAGATGGGTGGACAGGCTAAATGATTAGATATGTCTATGAAATGGAGAGGGTATCCAAGAACATATATAGAGTTGGCGACAATGGTCCTATAAGTTTATGTGAATGATCAGAATTCCCAGGTGTATAGTAGAGCTGACAAGGGGCACGATTGTGGTCACTGCTTGATCGCAGCCAGCTACCCAGAGGGACCGAGTAGTTGAACCTGCAGGCTTGGGATCATAGTCACAGGGAACATCAAGCTTAATTGGCATAACATACTATACAAAACATTGTTCCACCTCCTACTTTGGCGAGTAGCAACTGGGATCTTAAAAGCTAGCAAGCTGCCATCTAGATGCAACGATGGGTCTCTCTTCGTCCAGAGCAAAGAAGAATGAAGAAAACCAAAATTCATGGAAACAATTAGTCCTAGCAACTGGTACACCATCTGATCTGCAGCCTATACAACTATGAGACCAGAAGAACTAGATGGTGCCTGGCTACCACTGTCATCCACTTGGAAGGGGATCTATGGAGGAGATCCTTGATAGAGAGGGAGAACAATGTGGAACAAAACTCAAAACCATTTGGAGGGAAAAAAAGGGGGGGGAGACCAGGTTTGCTGGTCTGATAGAGTCTAGTGGAACCACTGAGACTATGGCCCCTAGCTGCCCTTCAGGTCTGGAATTGAACCCACACCTGTGGTTTTCAGCCAAACGAAATACAGGCATATGAGATAAACATTTACCTCAAGTAGATACACTCCTTGGAGAGAACAATCATGGGAGAAAGAAGGGCTGCTTATGCATGGGGAGACAGCTCAGGGTGCAGGAGTGTATGGAGGGATGGACACTGGGAAGAGCTAACTATGGGGAGGAAGTGGGAGGGGAGCTGTTGCATTATGGTAAACTTGACATGAGACAAAGTACATGTGAACCACTGTATGGAAAATGAATTTGCTCTGTAAATCTTCACCTAAATCACAAGTAAAAAAAAGGGGGGGGGGAGATCTGGGATAAAAAAAAAAAAAGGACCTCTTTATCAAGAGTTTTGTATATTGCTCTTGTACCCTGCCAGTTTGTTGAATCCATGGGGTTTCTGAGGCTGTAAATCTTTACGGAAGTAGATTGCCCAGTCTTCCTTCCATGGAGCAGTTGGTGGGTTTGAACCACTGACCTTCTGATTAGCAGTCAAGTGCCTTATCCACTATGCACCAGAGCTCCTTACAGTAAAGCAGAGGGTCAGTGGAAAAGAGGAAGACCTTCAATGAGGTGGATTGACACAGTGGCTGTAACAATGGGCTCAAACATGGAACAATTGTGAAGATGGTCCTGCAGGACTGGGCAGTGTTCTGTTCTTTTATACATAGAGTCACTGTGAGTCATAACCACCTTGAGGGGACCCTGGTAGCACAATGCCTAAGGCATTTGACTGCTGACCAGAAGGCTGGCGGTTCAAACGTACCACCTATTCCTTGGAAGAAAGGTTGGGCAATCTACTTTCATAGTGATGCTGTCGGAAACCCAAGGAGGGATTGCAATGAGTTGGATCCAACTCAGTGGCATTGAGTTTGGTTTGGTTTTTGGTTTTAAGAGCAACAACATTACTTTTTCACCCATAGCAGTCACAGTTGTTTTCGTATCACATTAGAGGTATTGTAGTTATCTCAAAATGCAATTAATGGTCATTACTACTTCAAAGTTACAGTAATTATTAGACTTGTCATTAGGTCTTTATGGTAGTTATGTTTGTCTGTCAACTTGGCTGAGCCTGCTTGAGTGGCTGGGCAGCTGGTGGTAGTTATTCTGCATGATGAAACTGGCAATCGACGCCATGGTGGGATCCACCACAAGCAGTGGAGTAGCTCCCTTTGGGATGTGGTCTGCCTCCTGTATATAAGGAGAAGCTTTGAGAATGGTCTCTAGCCTATGGCACACTTGGACCCTGCATGTAGTTGTGTTGCTGCTCAGCAGCCTGCCATGCTCTGCCGACCTTGGGACTTACAATGGACTTAAGTTAATGGCCTGCCACATGATTTGGTAACATTGGGACTGTGCCTTTTTGCTTGTCAACCTCGGGGCTTCTCACACTCAGCAGCCAGCAGCTACCTGAGTGAAGAAACGCCTCTAGCTCCAGTGTGCCAGGAGCAGGAGTCAGAGCTGGACCCCAGGGTTGAGGGGCTTTCAAAGTGTCTCTAGAGCCTGGCACTTTGAACTTGGACTTAAAGCCTCCAAATTGTAAGAATAAACTTCTGTTTGTTAAGGCCCTATCATTTGTGGTATATTTTTTGTCAGAGTGGCACTAGGTAACCACAACAGTCTTGTTATTTAATGTGTCAATGAAAGAATAATTTTAATAATTATAATACATTAACAAATATTTTAATAACTGTATTTCAACATAACTGACTTTATCTGCAATCCTATATGTTTTAATTTATATATTTAAATACATAATGCAGAAACGGAATATCAGGCTTCCCAAGCCTGCCAAAGGGTCTATGTCATAAATGGAGAAGGACTCATCCCCTGGAGCATAGCATATGCCACTATTTATACTATATTATCTACGATAACTTATTTTAATATCAATTTCAAGTAAACCCTACTACCTTCTTATCAAGCAGATGACTCTTCCCATCTCCTGCTGTTGTTAAGTGCTGTCGAGTTGTCTCCAACTCATAGTGACCCTATGCACAGCAGAACAAAACACTGCCTGGTCCTATGCTAACCTCACAATCCTTTTTGGAGCCACTGTGTCTATCCATCTCATTAAGGGCCTTCCCCTTCTTCATTGACCCTCCACTTTACCAAGCATGATATCCTTCTCCAGAGAGTGGTTCCTCTTGACAACATGATCAAACTAGGTGAGATGAAGTCTGGTCATTCTCACTTCCAAGAAGTATTCCAGCTGGACTTCCTCCAGGACAAATCTATTAGTCCTTTTAGCAGTCCATAGTACCCTTAGCATTCTTCTCCAATACCACAACTCAAAACCATCAACTTTTCTTTGGTCTTACTTATTCATTGTCCAGCTCTCATGTGCATTAGAGGCAATAGAAAATACCATGGCTTTGGTTAGATGCACCTTAGTCTTCAAGGAGACATCTTTGCTCTTCATCACATGAGAGAGGAATTTTCCAGCAGATTTGCCCAATGCAATATGCCATCTGATGTCTTGACTGTTGCTTTCATTGGTGTTGATTGTAGAACCAAATAATATGAAGTTCTTGACAACTTCAATCTTTTCTACATCTATCATGAAGCTGTTTACTGGACTACTTGTGAATATTTTTGTTTTCTTTATATTGAGGTGTAATCCATACTGTAAACTGTAGTCTTCAATCTTCATCAATAAGTGCTTCAAGTCATCCTCACTTTGAGCAAGCAAAGTTGTGTCATCTGCATATGACAGGTTGTTAACGAGTCTTCCTCCGATCCTGATGCCACATTCTTCTTCATATAATCCAGCCTCTTGGATTATTTGCTCAGCATGCAGAGTGAATAAGTGTGGTGAAAGGATAAAACTCTGATGTATCCCATCTCCTAGCCCCACCCATTCTGTTCTTTTTCCACTCTTTCAGCTTGGGAAGTCACTTTTTCTCATGCTTTCAATTCTTATTTCTACAAAGATGACCATTAAGTATGAATATTCAACTTCACTTCTATGAGTTCTAAGTATGTATCTCTTATTGGAATAATCTGGGTCGTGCAGATGGTTACATGCTCAGCTACTAATTAAAAGGCTGGTGATTTGAATCCATCCACAGGCACAACAGAAGAAAGGCCTGGTGATCTACTGGAAAAAATCCTCTGGAGCACAGTTCTATTCTGACACCCATGAGGTCATTGTGAGTTGCAATAACTTGATGGCAACTGGTTGGTTATATTTCTTGTGTGTCCAATGTTATCTCAAGTTCTTTATCTTTCCCTTGCAAATTCCCTCTAATAATTTTATTCTCTTATTCTTTCAAGAGAAAACACAGCTATTAACTTTGAGTTCTCCCTCTCTTAAGCTTTTGCTAGTCAGGCAACAAAACCCATTAATTCTCCTAGACTAATGGAGAGTTTCACTGTGTTATATTGTCTGTATGGTTCTTTACTTTAAATTAACAGTTGATGTATGTGTGTATAAATTAACTTTAATCTACACCCTAGAGGCTACTCACATTTGAAGTACCCTAATTAGGAATTAACAATCCAGGGGGGATTAGTTAGCATTTGAAATATTCCTAGTCAGAAAAACCATTCTCTAGTGGTAGTTACATAAGCACTTCAAATCCATTATTGATTTACAAATGAAAGTATTTCCTTCAAAATAATCCAGGAGGAGTGCCAAGTGGGTAGGAATGTGGATGAAACAAGGTTGGCCATGAGTTGGTAATTGGAGAGGCTGGGTGATGGGTAATTTGAGGGATTCATTAGACTTGGTAATCTACTTCCAAAAAGCAGCCACATGGGGGTTACCATGAATTAGAATCCATTTGATGACAACTTGGTAACTGGTGTTTTGTGTATATTTGAAATGTTCCATAATAAAATGTTTTGAAATATATCATTATTGCAATCTAGACCAGAGTTTCTGCCTAAAGATAATGGATTGAACAAATGGCTTCTCCCTTCCTTCCTGAAGCCCCACTAGAGTGACAATAAAGGGTTTTTGTTTGTTTGTTTGTTTATTTCCTCGTAGGAATAAAGACAAAGTGGGAGAGAATGGGAGAAAATAAAAGTTTAAGAAATTTTTGGAAGTTGTCTGGACAAGGTATGAGTAGTAAGGAATTAGCCTACCAAGCAAATGGGACCAGTCTGTTTTATACTATAGAGTATTCCCTTCCCAAATTCAAGAGTTGATTGCACCAAATCTATCTAGAAGTGGGAGAAGGAAGGTAGATAAAATAAGGAAGACTGAAAATCTATTTAAGAAATGCCTGGGTGCTCCTATGGCATAGTGCCTAAGGCATTTGACTGCTAACCAGAAGGTTGGCAGTTCAAACCCACCAGCCCCTTCACAGAAGAAAGTCTGGGCGATCTACTTCCATAAAGATTTACTGCCTCAGACACCCAAAGAGGATCACTATGAATCAAAATCAACTCAATGGCAGTGAGTGTGGTTTGATTTGGTTTTGACTCTGGCAAAAGCCTGGAGATTTGTTCTAGCGAAAGTGAAAGAGAAGGTCTGCACTGGAAGATCCCAGACACCATAAAAGAGAGAGGTATGGCATTGCAAATAGAAAGATCAAGTGACAAATCTCTGTCTAAATCTCTCCTCTCAAAACTGAGAAACACCTGGCACTATCAATTTCCCCTTCATGACTAAGTCTCACCCAGGATCATTGACCTGCTTTGGACTGACTGCCGTTTGCACATGGTGAACTGCTGTCATCTGGGATTTCTCTTTACATCTTCCTAAAAATACCTCTCTCCTACTTTGGTTACATTGCTTGCTGTAGTCCACAGCTTTCTCTTTCTTGGATTACTTTATTTTTTTGTGAAGCACATCCTCCAACAGCTTTCTGAGAAAGAGAGCATTTGTTAGCTCTTGTTGTGATTGATAGATAAATCCTTCACCCTTTACCCAGCCTGCCAGTATCTAAGTTCTGTCCCTCTCTCTCAGTCCCTTCAGGTGCCCCTGCCCCCAAACTCCCAATTTCTAGTGGAGTTCTTTGTTCACTTTTTCCTGCCATGAAGCCAACCCCCACTCCCACTCTCAGTTTCCGCTTGGATCCTTTGTCTCCATCCATGGGCTTATCTTGTCCCCACCCTCCCTTGTGTTTAATTCCTCTTCAACACTTAGGATTGGTTCTTTTGAAATAGGCAATTGACCTTCTGCATTAAAACACTGCTTAAGCACTCTATGGAGACAGGATCAGGGCTGATGCTACTCAAAGCTTCAGCCCATCTGCTGGACAGATGATTCAATAAAACTTATTTTTCTAACAATTCACCCTGGTCATGTTCCTCTCGGTATTCGAAAACTACCACAAAACCTAAATGGCATCTATCACCCTTGGTCACTGACCAAAGTGAGTACCTGAACCTTGAGTGAGGAGGCCAAATCAGCTGGCTTTTATTTGTTGTTAGTTGTTCTTTGTTGTTAGTTGCTATTGAGTCAGCTCTGACTGGTGGCGCCATGTACAGCAGAAGGAAACAATGCCTGGTCCTGCACCATCTTCACATGCTCGAGTCCATTATTGTGGCCACTGCGTTTTTTGAGAGGCTTCCAGACTAGGGGGCTCATATTCCAGCATTATATTGGACAATGTTCTGTTGTTTGTCATTGGATAATTTTCAGAAGATCATCAGGCCTTTCTTTCTAGTCTATCTTAGTCTGGAAGCTCTGCTCAAACATGTCCACCATGGATGACCCTGTGGATTTGAAATATTGGTGGTGTAGCTTCTAGCATCACAGCAACACACGAGCCACCATAGTATGAAAAACTGCAGATGAGTGGTGGTCCTTTATATGAATGCTAATTAGATGAGTTTCTAATACTGAATAATCACAAGAATCATCTGGGAGACTTGTTAAAAAATACAGATTTCTTGTCTATAGTGAGCATGGTGCTCTTCTAAAGAACTTACTGAATGTGACCAAATTGTTAATAACACCTCAAAAGGTTAGATATGAAACTTAGGGGACAGTGAGTTTGTATCAACAGGGGAGGAACAACTCAGAAAAGGAGGGTCAGAATGGCTATTTGAAGAATATAATCAATGTCAATGTACAGTACATGTAGAAATAGTTGAACTGGCATATGTTTTGCTATGTATATTTTCAACAATTAGAAAAACACATATACACTCAGATTCCTGGGACTCATTCTTAACTTTTTTATCAGAATCTCCAAAAGAAGGACTTGGAAATTTGTGTGACGATGCTACTCAGGTGGTTCTATCCTCTAGTAAGCATAAGACAAACTGCTGTAGATCATGGTTCCTCAAACCAACTCTTCAAATCTGCCTGCATATTGGAGCCACATGACGAGTTAGACAGTCTTGCCTTTAAGCACAGCATGCTTCCTCAATTTAACAAGCATTTATTGAGGACTCACTACATGCAAAACTTAAGGAATACTGTGTTAACCATCCAGAGTGTAATGAAAAAGATAGGAGCTTAAAGGAGAAGTGACAGTGTGTAATACAAATCAATTGGATTAATAATTTGAAAAGATCTGAATAAACTTTTTTTTTTCCAAATACAATCCACCATTCCTGGAATGGTTGTTAAGCACTAAGTGCTTGTTACCTCAGAAACAAACCCCCTTAAGGGAAAAGGGGTTTATGGTAAGCTCTCATGGACTGGACCTTAGTCAGAGACCCTTCTAGAAGCCAACTTCTCTGTCTGGTTCTCTCATTCCAGCTCCCCTGGTCCTATGGGAACTTTCCAAGGAGGCTACAACTTCCTTCTGGGTAGGTAATAAAAGTCTGAAAAACTTCCCCAGAGGCTTAGGCAGAGACATGAATGTTTATTCAGAAGAGAAACAAAGAGAATCAGGAAAGAAAGCAGGCTTACAAATGTTGCTAGCAACTCAGTGTCCTGGGGCAGCAGGCCAGAATGGATCCAAGATGACCATTAACCTCTTCCCACTTTGCCAGGATACTTATACCTGAGTTTGAGGAATTGGGGATGGGGGCTATGTGACTGGGAATGGAGGGCTACATGATGGGCTTCAGACTTGGTGGCGCTGGATCCTAATTGAGAGGGGTCCCTGGGAAGTGCCCTACAACCACCGCCTGTGTGTGCTCTGATAAGACACTGCTGTTAACAAGTTTTATGGCTTAAAACTATTCTAAGGATGGGTTGATATGTTACAGAGAAGGTGACTAATACTTGACATGGAGGAACAGGGGAATTCATGACAAGGAGGGAGTGGGAAAATGGCTTGTAGTTCTTTTAAGGGTGGTTAAACAAGATGGAATCTGAGAGCCATTTTGGGGGGGTTGCTGTTACTGACTATACACTCCACCCCCAACAAATCAAAATGGTCCTTAAATCTGTGCACCCCCTCTTCCACTATATCCCTCAGACCTGGGAGTTGGCGTATTGCAACCATATTCCACAAATACAATATAATCCACAACATCCAAACAGCAGGAACAATAGAACCTAATATTCCACATAAGAGATATTTCCAAGTGGACCGTAAAGAATTTATCCAAGAAGAAATGGGATCTACTTTTAATTGCTAGATAGCAGAAATGTGGGTTTGCATATGTTGCAAAACTTGATCAATAGTATGATTATAATCAGGTATGCAAATAAAGCAATCAGTATGGATCAAAGCACAGGCCCCCCCACTCTCCCAGTGCAGCAGTTAGAATATCTAAAGCCATTCTGTTTTGCAAAACTACTTTCCCCATCTGGGTAGTCTCTGTGGGTAACAAGGCAATGGCTTGAGATGTTTCATTTAGTGCAGTGGCTGTATGCTTAGCAAGTGCTTCTACTTACCATTCTGTGTCTACAGTGACAGTGCTAGGAGTGAAAAGCACTAGGGAATAAAACCACCAGCTGGCATGGTGCTGTTGCTGATATCTATGATAAAAGATATCCCAATCGGAGGGGAGTGCAGACAGGGTTAGATATATTACACTGGGGATGTAGGGACGTCCTCAGGTGCATTTATAAGGTTATAGGACCAGCCATAATTACCACAGGCCCATAGCTATCCCCATGGAGAGGCAAATGCATCAATTTTAACTTTTTGTTTTGTTTTCCTAACCACATGGTATTATTAATTTTAATAAATTTTTTGCAAAGGTGTGGTGAAAGCCACCCTATATCCTTGCTATGGTTACCTGATGGCCTTACCACACACCAGGGAGAAACAGAGTTTACTTGTATAGATACAGCATGAGACCATCCTAAAACATCCCAAACAGCATGTCCTATAGGGTGAGAAATATTAACTAGTTCTCTAACTAATGAAAAGATCTTACTATGAGGAAAGCTCCAAGAAGGCAAAGGTATATTACAAACTATGATAAAAGGGAAGAAGAATGGCTTAGGAGTGGAGACATCTTTCCAGTCCTTTAGACAGCTCCACAGGGTTTCATTCACAGGCAGTAACTTCCACCACAATTCAGAGCTAGACAAGATGGGCAGTTCCCCACACATCCAGCAGTTGGATTGGTTGCGTACTTCAGCCATGGTCAGAGCCCAGCTGGCAAACAGATTGCTGGAAACTCTTAAGGGCAATAAGATAAAGTCTTTAAAGGAAAATCAAAGATAAATCTTGATGCTCTAACAGAACACAAGCAGTATTGGAGGTAGAAGTTAATTTACCCATGGGCAACGTTTTTGCCCTGACTTACAATACCACACTCTTTCCCTTACTGGCCTTTCTGTTTTTGAGAGGCCAGTATAATCTAAAGGAGGTATTGTGAACACCCATTTGTTCATGAAATAAGTCCCCCTTTTAAATAATGGCCCTGGATTAATGATAGTAAGGATGCTGGGGGGTTTGGGGTGTAGTCTGGGTATTATAAGCAATAGGGCATCTTGCCCAGAATCCCAAAGGGAAGAAATCCCAAACCACTGAGGGCTTACTTGCCAGCTCCAAGGGAGTTTAACCACATGGTTCCCTGTGCCTAGATCCTGTGGCAAAAGCAAAAGGATATTGTTTTCATGAACTACTGCAGGAAGAAGGGCGTTGTCTTCAGTGGCTCTCAACTGGATCTGCATAGTTCACTGAGGTCCTTGTGTTAACATCTGATGGGCTCTGAGGTGTTCCTGTCATCAGTATTCATTGATTTGTCTCAGTGCTTCTGGGAGACATTGTATACATTGTTGTAATGAGTGCATTTCTTTCCTTAATGTTTGCTTCAGTAGGCCATTCATTTTTTCAATGAAGCTGGCCATGGTGGGATTGTAGGGTAGGTGAAAGTGCCAGATGATATCATGGGCATCTGCCCACTCCTGCACTTCATGTCCAGTGAAATGTCAGCCTTGATCCTGTTGATGTCTGTTGGTGTGCCATAGCAGGCACACAGCCAGGTGAGTCCCCAAATCATAGAATGCTGTGAGGCCGGTTTGCATGGGTATGCTTATAGTAAGCCAGTTACAGTATCAACACAAGTTAGAGCAAAACTGCAGTTGTCCAACATAGGAAGGGGTCTTAATGTAGTCAATTTGCCACCTTTGTGCTGGGGCTTGCCCCCGGGGCATGTAGCCTATCTCCCAAGGCACTGGTGTTTTCCTTTCTGGCAAACAATGGTGACACTGATCTAAGCTTCCTTAATTTGGGCCATAGATATGGGAATTCCTATCCCTTTTGTGATGGCCTATAAAGTTCTTTACCCTTTATGGCCAATTTTTCTGTGTAGCCCTTGTGCTACTTCAACATTGGGTAACCAGTTTTTAGGGTACATCACCAGGCTAGTTAGTCAGCTTCAGTGTTGCCAGGAGCAGTGAGCGGACTATGGGTGAATGCATGATAGACAGTGACGTCTGCCTTTAAAGTCCAGGCCCAAATGTCTACCACAGCTGCTTTTTCCAAAAGGGTCACCCTGCTATGCACTAGTCTTTCTCATTCCAGCTTGGCAGCCACAAACCAATGCCTTTAAATACTTTAAATACTGCCCAGCTATCAGTGAATAGGATCTTTTTATGCATAAGCACTGTCCAAGTTGCTCTTAATTCTGCCCACTCGCTGCTTTGGCTCTCCCCTTGATCTATCCAAATTGTTTTGGTGCTAGGCTGCATGGCTGTGGCAGTCCAACAGGCTGGGTTGCCCTGAGACAAGCCATCTGTGTAACAGGCATCATTAGGTATGGGCCCAGCTCCTTCCTTGACATGGCTTTTTAGCAGGGGAGGGAATTCAGCTATTTGGGTTGTAGTTACACTTACATAGGTTACTGGTCCCAGGATCTGATGGAGCTCCACATTCAGGGGGCTGGCAGAAGAGGGTACTTCGCTACTGGAAGTAGGTGTGCCACTTCGTGAGCGTCCTCACTTAGGCCACCCCTGTCTTCAGCTTGTTAAATTCTTTTACTCATCCTGCAATGGGGTAATGTGCTTTTACCATCACAGGAGCTCCCTTAGTAATATCTTCAACATGCTGGAGGCTCCAGTAGACAGCACATAGCTGCTGTTGCAGCAGGCTGTACCTATTTGGCTGTTTGCCATAATTGGGACCCAAATCCTAATGGGACCCACTTTCCCTTTTCCCTTTGCCACAATCCCCAGCCAAATCCCTCAGGGTAACTGGCAACATCCAATTCTCAAGGGGCACTGGGTTCTATAGCACCCAAGGCTTTTTATCTGCTGGATTGCTACTTTAGCTGCCTGAAACACTTGTTCTTCTTCTGCTCCCTGATCCCAAATACCATCCTTTTTTTGCTAGCTTGTAAAGAAGGTGCAGTATTTGGGCCAGGTGAGAAATAAAGGGTCTCCAATACCCCCAACATTCCTAGGAATGCTTGCAATTCCTTAGTTTTAGTAGGCAACAGGGAAGCACATACTTTATCAATAACAGCTGCTGGTACGGCCATAGTCTTACCTGACCAGATAATACCCAAGAACTTGATGGATAACCCAGGCCCCTGCAGTCTGAGGTATTGACCACCCATCCTCTGCTTTCTAGATGGGCTATTAGTTGGGGATCAGCACCTTCTAGGAGACAAATGTCATTACAGGTTAATATAACATCAATATAATGAAACATAAAATCTCTGCTGGAGGTTTCCATTTTGAAGGTCTTGAGCAACCAGGCCATGGCAGATAGTAGGAAAATGACAATAACCCTGGGGAAGCATTTGGAATGTCCAGGATTCTCCTTTGCACTTAAAGGCAAATTGATCTTGACATTTAGGAGCTATAGAAATACTAAACAATGCATTGGCCAAATCTAGTACAAAATGATAAGTGCCTAGGTGTTCACTGATGGTATTCAGCAATTGAACTATGTTGGGGACAGCAGTGTGCAGAGCAGGGGTGACGTGATTCAGCTCTTGGTAGTCCACTGTCATGTGCCAGCTGCTGTCAGGCTTCTGTACTGGTCACAGGGGACCATTATAGGGGTTATGAGTGTGCCGAATGATGTTGGCTCATGCTAGTTCTGCAATGATGGCGGCTATTTCTTCATGTCCCCTGGGAAGCTGGTACTGTTAAATATTTACAATTCTGGTAGGGAAGGGAGATGCACAGGGCTCCACTTTGCCTACCCCCACACAATTGACTTAATTGTTCTTACTCTTATACAGAATTCCCCTACGCTTTTCAATAGGGCTAATCCTGAGAGAGTGTCAATTCCTAAGATATGTCCAGGAAAAGGAGACATAAGAGTTGATACTTGGAGGGAGGGAGATGCCCTATGGTGAGAGTGAGGGCTACGCAACAAACCCGGACAGTGCTCCCCCCCTATAGCACTCAATGGCACTTAACGGGCCTCTAAATCTATTTATATTCCCATGAATGAGGGTGCACTCTGCACCTGAATCTACTAAGACTAGGGCTCTTTGGTTATTGTTTGGGGACCAGTGGATAACTATTTCAGCCTGGGGCCTCCAATTCCCCATAATCCTCTGCACCTTCAGTGGGGGATCTTAGTCCACCTCCTGGCCCAAGGGAACAGGCGCTTCCCATATTGCGAGAGTGGAAGGCTGAGCAGACACCCTTTGTTCCTTCCTTAGGGAGAGGAACTGCTGGTCTGGTGATTACTGGTGCCTTAGGTGTAGAAGGACAGTGTTAAGCCATTTATCTCTGTTTTCTTTAGGAGTCTCAGCAGTTATAAGGTCAGTCCAAAGCTGCTTTTGGGTTACTCATAGGGGCTCTTTCCTTTGGGTGAATTCTTTGGCTCTTTCTCTACCTTGGGGCCTTTTCAGTAGCTCTTAAATTTTTCCACCTTAGCCTGTCACTTTCTCCCACGCAATCAATGGCTTGTGCTGCTTGGAAGATGGGACACCTGACCACTGACTGAAAGATAGGCAAAAGAAGACCATAGTACTGGCTAGGGGTAGACTGCAGGACATTGCTCATGCCATCCGTAAATACTTAATTATCAGGACCCAGAAGTTCAGGTATATATATAACATGCTTTGCCCCTAATTCCTGAATTAGCCTTTGCAATTCTTCAAGAGTATTCCATCTTGCAGGGGTGCAGGGAATATCTCCCTCTGTGGGCCATGTGGCTCAGAGGCTAAAATGATCCAGTTCATGAGTGGGGCATTCCCCATTCCATTCTGAAACATATATAGCCTTTGCCTTAAAACAGAATGGGCAGTAACCGAGGCTGTTTTTGATAATTCCTGTCCTGACGAGACCACACTATCTGCCCCTCTATCCCACAGCTTTAAACCCAGGAGGCTATAGACTCTCTTCCGTTCTGTCGGTATTGGACAGCTCTATCAGGGAGTTCTGTCGGTATTGGACAGCTCTATCAGTGGTCCCTTACTGTGATGTGTTCCTTTCCCTCAAGGGGAGCAAGCAGTCCAGACCGTTTGGGGTGTGGAACGAATCAGTCTTTACCTTGATGGTGATTAATAGCTGGGCTTTTAGGAGTTCTGTTACACTAATGCTGTCGTCTTCTCTGAATCTGAGGACTTGAGAGGCTTCCATTTCTTAGGGTCCCAATTGGCCCTAGTAGTAACTGCTCAGATTTGTTGGTACAGTAGGCAGTGCCCAGCCAGTTTTGGTACTTGACACGCTAACATTTCTATAATTTGGTCAGATGCTTGTAGCTTGGTAGCAATAGTTTCTTTTGCATCTGATTGAGCCAATTGTGCATCTCTTTATAACCTTAGTTATTACTTAACTTCCTGCATTTCATCCTGTAATTTCTGGCACTCACTAGCCGCCAGCAGCTTGGCATCTGTGGTGCGACAGGCTGTGTATAGCAGAGACTGGGCTACCCCAGCAACCAGTGCTCAGTAGTCTCTTTTCACTTCCTCCACTCCAACACTCTGCAATACATCTAACAGTCCCTGCAGCATTTTCAGTGTGTCCCATACCTGCATGCAGATCTCCAGCTATAGCAATGGGTCCAATCATGCTTGTGTCTGGACAGTTTAGGATTTCCCCCACTACTTCTTTTCATGTTTGCTGCTGATCTATGGGTAAGCTTTTTGGACTCCTGACTCATGGCTTGTCAGTTGCTATGGGAACTTTCCAAGGAGGTTAAAACTTCCTCCTGAGTAGGTAAATTCCAAAAAACTTCCCCAGAGGCATAGGCAGAGACCTGAACATTTATTCAGAAGAGAAACAAAGAGAATCAGGAGAGAAAGGATTTAAAAGATAAAGAAAGCAGGTTTACAAGAATTGCTAGCAATTCAGCATCCAGTGGTGGTGGGCTGAAAAGGATCCAAGATGACCACTGACACCTTCCCACTTTGCGGGGATAGGAGTTGGGCATGGGGGTTACACGATTAGGAATGGAGGAGGACTATGTGATGGGCTTCAGACTTGGTGGCACTGAGTCCTGATTGGGAGGGGTCCCCAGGCAGTGCCTTACAACCACCACCTGTGTGTGCTCTGATAAGACGCTGGCCTTAGCAAGCCTTATGGTTTAAAACTATTCTAAGGACAGGATAATACTACAGAGAAGGTGGTTAATACCTGACGGGGGGAGCAGGGGAATATGTGACAAGGAGGGAGTGGGAAAATGGCATATAATTCTTACAAAGGTGGAAAAACATGATGGGATCTGAAAGCCATTTTGGGGGGTTGCAGTTACTGACCATACACCTGGCCTCCTCTCGTACCACCTAGCCAAAATCATCTGCATCCTTGTGTACTTAAACTTGGAAGGATCCAGTCTGGTTAACTTAGTAATGGCCAGGACTGTCCTCTTCATGGTGCCTTTGGGTAGGCTGCCTGTGGATCAGAACTCCACTCTGGTGGAGGGGCCAGCCCTGCCCCAGCAGCCTCATGCTGCTTCCTTGAGTAGGGGCTATGGGCAGGTAGATTTCATCACACGATGGAGTTGGGTGTGGAAAGCACTGCATCTGTCAGACAGATGTGTCCAGGATATATTTTCAAGATAGAAATTTAGTCACGGTAGCCCTTCCCCATCATCCTTTGTTTTTCTTTAAAAAAAATCCTTTGGGGCTTTCCAACCATCACCACTACAGTAGTGGCTTCCAATCAGCAATGCTTGGAATCCTTCTTGGCACCAATCATAACCACAAGTCTCGAGAAGAACCAAAAGTTTGCTTTTTAGCAAAGTTTCCAAAGTTCTAAAAATATGTCTTGTTCATTTTTAGTGACTAACATAGTGACTGGTAGAGTTGAAATTCAGTAAGTGTTTGATGAATGAAGCAAAATGTATTCTTCTTTCTAAGACATAACAAAATAATGAGGTTTCTTTCAACTATTGACAATAGAAAAAAACTTCCACCTACTTTCTTGTCCTGAAAAACTCCCTCACCTCAATTCAGTTTTTATTTTCCCACTGGTGGCGCACCAACAGCTTAGCTGATATGTGCTGGGCTGCCCAGCACCTTTGCCAGTATTTCCTCTGGCACAAGTTGAAGAAAAGATCAAACCTTCAGACTCCTGAGCCCTCACCATCCACACTCCACACTTGCAAGCACCTGCTCGGTACACTGGCATCTACAAGAGCATTCTATAATCTATAAGGAATAAAACAAAAAACTAACCAGTTGCCATTAAGTTGATTCCAACTCAGATGAACCCTCTATATAGAGTGGGTTAAATCTTGATTTTCAGGGAAGAAAAATGGAAACATAATTTATTGGAAAATAATTCTGCAAAAGATATAACAAGAATAGAAGCTTTTGCCTCTTTCTGAAGCATCCACATCCAGGTCTTCCCCAAGACCAATGGGATGAACTTTTTTCTATGTGCATAACTCAAAACAAAAACAAAAACAGAAAAGACCTGAAACAAACTCACTACCATTGAATTGATTCTGACTCATAGTGCCCATATAGGACAGAGTAGAACAGCCCCGTAAGGTTTCCAAGGCTGTAAATCTTTACAGAAGCAGACTGCCTCATCTTTCTCCTATGGAGCGGTTGGTGGGTTTGAACTGTTGACATTTTGGTTAGCAGGTGAATGCCTTAACAACTGAGTCACTAGAGTGCCTACAAAACTCAAAGAGCCCACAAAACAAGCCCCACAATTCCTCCACAGTAATCTTTCCTAAACAGTGTTGATAATGATAGTCCAGAAGCCTTCCATAGTCCTGCATCAGTGAAATAGCAAACTTAAGCCCAGGGCAGATCAATGTACCTGCTTCCAGTTTCATCTTCCGCCTCTAGCACTTTCATCTATGCTCTAACCATAACAAATACTCACACTGTGCTGTTGACAACTTTGTGCTTTTCCATTCCCCTGTTTGGAGTAACCCCCACATCTGCTTTCTCTGAATGGAAACTCCTCACTATCCTGAAGGACACAGCTCAGTGATTGGCTGCTCTGGGCAGCCCTTCTGGACTCTCTTGGCAGAGCAGAGCCCTGGTCTTCCCTTTGCTCTCTTTGGGCAGTGTGGTGTACGTCAAGGGCAGCACACTAGTGTTAGATGACCAGCATGTGACCCATCTCTATGGCTGCCCAGATGGGCCACTTTGCAAAAGTTGTTTAACTCCTCTGTGTCTTGCTTTTTCTTATTTGATAGCAATTGTAAAAATTATTCCTACACCATAGGATTGTTGTGCCATGTTGCATAGGATGAATCAAGTGCTGAGAACAGTGCCTGGCCCATAGTCATCATGTTCTAATTGTCAGTTACTTCTTATTCATATACATCTCTACGATAGCCTTTATGATGTTTAATTTTATGTGTCGCATTGGTTAGGCTCTGGTCACCAGTTGTCTGGTCACACACTAGTCTAGATGTTGAAAGTTTTTACATGTGATTAACATTTAAATCAGTTAACCTCAGGTAAAGCAAATCACTTTCCACAATGTGTAGGACCATCCAATCATTTGAAGGCCTTAAAAGAAAACCTTGATGTTTCTTAAGGAAGGATTCTGCCTCCTGACTATATATAAACTGAAATCCTGACAGAATGTTCAGTATGCCAAATGGCATGATTTTAGATACAAAACTGCTGGAATTTCCAGCCAGTTACCTGACCTATGGATTTTGGACTTCCCAGCCCCCACAATTGTGTGATCCAATTCTTAAAATCAGTCTCTCTTTCTCTATCTTATGTACTCCTGCTTCTGTTTCTCTGGAGAACCCTAAGATAGCCTTCAGTGTAGTGTAAGCTAGCTTCAGTGCATTTCTCTGAATAACTGCGTGATCACAGGTTTTCTCTAAGTTAGAGGTAGAGCTCAGCATAAAAAGCTTGGGCAACTACTTTTTAAATCAGTGTTTGCAACTTTTCCTATCTGTAGGGGCTGTACTTTTAAAACATGAAGTCCCTTACCTTCCCGTTCAACAAGACTGAATAAATCATGATGTGCCTGTATTTGTCTTTTCTTATTCTTTCTAGATATTTTAGTGAAGCTGTGGAATGCAGATGAATGAGCTCCTTCCTGAGGATAATTTGCATTTTAATAGTCTTGGTTATAAAAATATTCTTCCTGTCCCATCCCCTTCCCTAGAACTTGAACTGAGATTTAAAGTTGAGTTGAATTTATAATATGCTGTTGACTTTCTCATGAGAAGCAAGTTATGGAGGGGAGCACTGACTTTCAGATTATCTAGTTCCTGTGAAATTATAATGGGTAGGTTTGGTTTGAGAAGAACTTCAGTTGAGGCAACTTTTTTTCTTTCTGTATGTGACTAATAATGACAGTTATTAAAATTGAAGCCAAAATACCCAGAATTAAGATTTTGGCAGGACGCAGTTTTGGACATTTTAAGCATAAGCCTTGATTAAGCACTCACTTTTCACTTAACAGATTTTAAAAGCTAGAGACAGAAATAAATGATACAAGTAAAAGTTAGATGACACTACACAAACACAAAGTACAGTGATGAATCTGTGAAACATACCACAACATGGGTGGACCTAGAGGGCATAATGCTAAGTGAAATAAGTCAAGCATGTAACGACAAATATTTTATGATCCCTCTTTCATAAGAAGACAAAAATAGATCAATGTAAAGAGATCGGTGTTCATCACTGGTTACCAGGGGTGGTGGTGGGTTTGGGAAATTATGCCTTATATGGTAGAGACCAGTTATTTATTTTATTTTTTATTGTGATTTGGGTGCAAATTTACAAAGCAGATTTGTTTTACCCTCAACAGTTCATGCACATGTGCTTTCCTGGCCACAATTACAATCCTCAATCATAAAAACTCCTCCATAGGATCTCTGGTGGTATAGCAGATAAGGAATTTGGCTGCTAACCAGGGTCTGTGGTTCAAATCCATCAGCTGCTCCACAGAAAAAAAGATGGATGATCTACTTCTGTAAAGATTTATAGCCTTGGAAACCCAGTGGGGGTCTCTCTGAGTCAGAATCAACTCCATGGCAGTGAGTTTGGTTTGGTATTCCCTTCCCTGTGCCCTTCTTATCTATGCATTCCTGTCTGCCCAGATTTCCCTCTATGTGAATACTGCCCTCTGATGTCTCATGGTTGACTGATATAAGGGGTGCATCTCCCTGGGGTAGATGTTCTGCATGTAAGCCTTCCTATTATTGGGCTGGGAGCCAATCCACAGAAGTGAGTCCATTTCCAGGCCCAAAGGGTAACCTGGGGCCATAGTCTAGGAGGGTCCATCAGCCTCTATCTGACCAGTTATTCTGACACCAGTTATTTTTGGTGATGGGAAAAGTGCTCCAAATGTGAATGTAGTAAACACAGCACAACCAAAGTGAAAATGAGTGTTTCAGCACGTTGGGATGAGTATATGCAAATTGGTACACACGTTGGTACAGGTGTGTACAGACAGAAGTATCACTTTATTGTTGTTAGGTGCTGTCAAGTTGGCTCCGACTCATAGCAACCCTGTGTACAGCAGAACAGAACACTGCCTGGTCCTGTGCCATCCTCACAATCCTTGCTATGCTTGAGCCCATCGTTGTAGCCACTGTGTCAATCCATCTCCTTGAGGGTCTTCTTTTTTGTTGACCCTCTACTTTGCCAAGCATGATATCCTTCTCCAAAGACTAGGCCCTTCTGGCAACATGACCAAAGTAGGTGAGATGAAGTCTGGCCATGCTCGCTTCTAAGGAGCATTTCAGCTGCACTTCTTCCTGGACAGATTTGTTTGTTCTTCTGGCAGTCCATGGTATTTTCAGTATTCTTCATAAATACAATTCAAAGGCATCAACTCTTCTTTGGTCTTCCTTATTCATTGTCCAGCTTTCACATGCATATGAGGTGATTGAAAATACTGTGGCTTCGGTTAGGTGCACTTTAGTCTTCAAAGTAACATTTTTGTTCCTTAAAACTTCAAAGAGTTCCTTTGCAGCAGATTTGTTCAGTGCAATATGACATCTGATTTCTTAACTGCTGCTTCCATGGGTGTTGATTGTGGATCCAAGTAAAATGAAATCCCTGACAACTTCAATTTATCTATACGTAAATGAAAATACAAATATGTGAGTATAGAACATATGTTCACTAAAGACACAAATACTTCTCAAACATAACCAAACACCTTCCAACACTGGTTTTCTGTGTTTGAAAGTTAAAGACCTTTGAAGGCTAAAATCTCCTGGGACAACTCAGTCTACTGGCATAACATAGGTTACAAAAAGCATGATCTATATCTTAGTAAAGTGGGATGTTAAAAGCTTGTGAGCAGCCATCTATGCCACGTCTATGGGTCTCTACTCACCAGAGCAAACAATAAGAAAGTTAGGAAAAGCTCAGAGAAGAAATGAGTCTAAATAATCCACAACCTCATCTGCCTCAGGACCAGTAGAACTAGATGGTGCCCAGCGATCACCACTGACCATTCTGACCAACATCACAACTGTTAGTCCCAGATAGAATGGGAGAAAAATATGGAGTAAAGCTCAAATTCTTATTAAATAAAAACAAAAACAAACAAACTGAAACAGTAGAGAACAGAGAACTCCTCGAGCCTATGGCCCTGAGACACTGTTTAAACTAGAAACAAGCCTATCCTAAGATCACCTTTTAGTAAAATAGTAGAATGATACACAAAGTAAAGGATATTATTCTTATGATCAGTAACCATCACTATGACCAAAAGGTGAACAATGACTCAAAAGTAAAGATGAGAAGACAAGGGGGCAGGGAAACTAGACTACTGGAGAGGGAATAACCTGAACACAATTAAAAAGAACGTTGACTCATTGTGATGAACATCGACAATGTCACTGAACAATTTGTATGGAAATTGTCAAATGGGAACCTAACTTGCTGTGTAAAATCACATAAATATTAATTTTAAAAATCAATAAAATATTATTTTTAAAAAATTTAACTTGAAAAAAAAAAGTTAGATGACAAACGTCCTTCAAATGCTTCTCCTCCAATGAATTTTAAAAGTAAAATTAAGGTAAAGGAGAAAGGATGAGTAGAAGATAGAACCTAAAACAGCCTAGAGAATTCTTGAAGAACTAACAGAAGGGTATTTTAGGCAATTTCGATTTCCTGGGGAGCTTTATTGGTTTTGAGGATATAACACACTGAGAATATTTTTTCTCTGTCAGGGCTAGTCTCTCAAATCTGGCACATACAAGTCTGGCTGACGATCATAAGTGAAATGGTTTCACTTGGCCAATTTTTCATAAGACTCTCTTTCTTGTTTCCCTCTGGCTCTGCAAAAACAGGCCCTCCCATCACTGACTGAGTTGGAAGCTCCTGAAACACTGAGCAAACTTGGACTGTCTTCCTGCATGGGCCTCAGGGACCTACCACCACAGAGCTGGCTCCCCTGGGCTGTGGAGCACTGCTCAGAATTTTGCTTAACTCAGATGCCATCAAGTCAGCTCTGACTTCTGGCAACCCCATGCATGTCGGAGCAGCACTGTGCTCCACAGGGTTTTCGATGACTGATGTTTTGGAAGTAGATCACCAGGCCCTCTCCTAGGACCTCTGACTGGACTTGAACCTCCAAGCTTTTGATCTGCAACTGGGTGTGTTAACTGTTTGCACCACCACCAGGGGCTGCAGAGGCTTGCTTACATCTCCCCTTAGTTCTTCTAAGGAACTCTAGTGGCCTAGTGGCTGCTAACCAGAAGATGGATGGCTGAAGCCCACGAGCTGCTCCATAGGAGGAAGAGGAGGCAATCTACTTCCATAAAGACTTACAACCTTGGAAACCTAATGAGGGTGCTATCAGTCGGAATTAATTTGACGGCAGTGGTTTTGATTTTTTGACTTTAGTTCTTTTAAGAGTGAGCAGAGAGCAGTAGCTCTTCCAGAGCTCCTTTGCCGTGGTTGGCTGTAAACACTACCTAACTATATTGGGGTGGGGGGGGTCCATGAGAAAACTGATATTGCAAAATTAACGGTCTAAAGCGATGCTTGCTTTCTCGGGACGAAATCTTTCTTCACATTTAATTCATAATTATTCTTGTTCTGACTCTCACTCCCTCACAGTTCCTCACAGAGCCTTAGCTTCTGGCTGCATTAGATCTATCCACTGATCTAAAATGCCGTGTAATGTTTGTTTGCTCTCCTTACAGGAAATTTGGGTTTTACCGCAATAGCTATCCACCAATCTACTTTCATAATTATAATTGTTCATGAAAATTCAAGGCTTAGTTTTCCTTTAAGATTGACCCATTCCCAATGTCTACTTCCTCCTTTTATCTCAAGTGTAATGATTCTATTTTTAGATTAATATAGAAGATGCTTCAGAGAAGGTGGGAAGATCTAAGGAAAATTCTCTCTTAATAAGTATATAAAAACCCACTGTCATCAAGTCAATTCTAACTCATAGCAACCCCCCCATTCCCCAGATTTCCAAAGAAATCTTTATGAAAGTAGTTTGCCCCATCTTCCTTCCACAGAGCAGCTGGTGGCTTTGAACTGCCAGTCTTCTGGTTAGCAGTCATGTCTCAGGCACTGTGTCACCAGAGCTTCTCAATAAGTATATTTATGAAGTGTACCCAAATGCAACTGATAAATTCAGGTTTTTTTTCCAGCAAAGCTAAATATTAGTAAGTTAATATAATAAGTTAGACAATTTTAAAATTTTCAATATTTAATGTTAAAATATTAAATGTTAAAATGTGCCTATATAATGAAAACAGGTATTATATCATTAAAATATTTAAAAAAATAAAACAAGTTTTAACGTCATATAAAATATCTTCTGTTTTGGACTCTTCTGTGAAAGTTAAGTGCAAATGGACTGTTAATGTCACATACCAGTGTTGTTGTTTTGTTAGATGCCTTCGAGTTGGTTCTGACTCATAGCAACCATATGTACGACAGAACAAAATCCTGCCTAGTCCTACACCAGCCGCACCATGGTTGCTATTTTTGGGCCCACAATTGCAGCTATTGTGTCAATCCATCTCCTTGAGGATCTTTTTTGCTGACCCGCTGCTCTACCAGGGGAGCTCTGGTGGCGTAGTGCCTAAGGTATTTGACTGCTAACTAGAAGGCTGGTGGTTCAAACCCACCAGCCACTCCTCCGAAGGAAGCCTGGGCAATCTACTTCAGTAGAGATACCGCTGGGAAACCCAAGGAGGGATCGCTAGGAGTCGGATCCCACTCCAGGGCAGTGAGTTTGATTTTTTTTTTTTTTTTAATTTCCATTGCATTTATTACATATACCAGTAGGGGGCACTAAAACACTGCTTTTAAATGCTATTAAAACTAAAGATTTTTTTTTTTTTTTGGTGATTTGTTTTTGCCCCTTCGGATTAATTGGAAAATGACCGAGAATACTGGTTATGGAGAGAAAAATAGTGCAATTACAAGATCAGGACCAACGAACAAGTTGCCATGAAGGAAGGAAAGACTCATATTCTGTCTTAAAACAACAAGCATGGCAGCTATTTTTAGTATTAGCTGAATGGACACAAAACTTGATGCTGGCTCTCTCTGACACCCTATAAGACTGTGAACAATTACGTATGGAAAGTCTCCAAGCTGTAACAAATGGCAAAATGCAACTGCATGTGGTCTGCTAGACATTTTGATGATGTGGAAAACGTAATTTTAAAATTCTAGATTGCAATAGTTTTCAGATAGATCATAGTTTGGGCATGAACTATTTAGTCGTCCATTTGGGTTGTGACAAGTGTATGTGGTGGGGTATGGCCGGAGGACACACTCGGGTGTCAGGGCCAATACTGACCTGGCACGCTGGACTGCTGTGGGTACAATCAACACCATGAGGTAAATGAACATCTGGTTCTAAAAAATGGGTGCCGTTAAGGTGCTTGGGTGGCGCAGACCGTCTGCACTCCGCTAGCAACCCAAAAGTTGCCTGTTATAACCTACCAGCCATGAGCGCAGAAGATCCAGGCCTGCCGAACTGCTTCGAGCACATCCAACCTGACCGGAGCCTAAGGAGTCTCTACAAATGAACACAAGAACAAACAAATGCCTCAACAACAACAAAAAAAAAAAAAAAAAAAAAAAAAAAAACTGAGGGTTGTTTCTTGGTATTGTTTATTTCCATGAGAAAAACCAAACCCAAACCTATTACCATTGAGTCAATTCTGACTCATGGCGACCCAACGTGTTACAGAGTAGAACTGTTTCATAAGATTTTCTTGGCCGCAATCTTTACAGGGGGAGCTCTGGTGACATAGTACCTAAAGCATTTGACTGCTAACCAGAAGGCTGGAGGCTCAAACCCACCAGCCACTCCTGGGAAGGAAGGTTGGGCAATCTATTTCCCTAGTGATATTGCCTCAGAAACCCAAGGAGGGGTCGCTATGAGTCAGATCCCACTCCACAGCAGTGAGTTTGTTTTTTGTTTTGTTTAGTCTTTACAGAAAGAGCTCTGGTGGTGCGGTGATTAAGGCATTCTGCTGCTAACCAAAAGGTTGATGGTTCAAACCCACCAGCAGTTCCTCAGGAGCCAGATGAAGCCATCTGCTTCCATAAAAATTTATTGCCTTGGAAACCCTAGGGGGCAGTTCTGCTCTGTCCTAATGGCAGTGGGTAATATTTACAGAAACAGGTTGCCAGGCCATTCTTCCACAGTGACTCTGGGTGGGTTCAAACCACCAATCTTTGGTTTAGCAGCCAAGCGCAAACTGGTTGCACCACATTTCACTTTAGCCATGCTGCACTGCTAGAGAAAGTGCACTGCGTTTAGCATGGTCTGTGGCATTTCTGTCATTTGCTTCTCAAGGTTTAGTACTATGGAAAGAAACCACAGTACAGATTATAACTCCTATTAAGATTTATAGGCAATCACAGTCTCCAGGGAGGTGGCCTTGGTGCTCTGTCACTGCTAGGATGTTGAAAGCTCTAACTGCAAGGTAATCCAGCTATGAGAACACAAGAACACAAGATGAGCTGGGTTTGACCCAGACCTGGGAACAGATGCAGTAATGCGCGCTGGAAGGAATTTGGCTGTGTGTGGGAGTTCACATTTCAAAAGCAGGTTCTCAAAGTGTGTTTCTCTCCTCATTGAGAGGCCTGGCCTATTATCAAGACTCTATGAAGAGAATTAATTAAATGCAAAAATCAGCCGGAATAGGTGCACAGCAAAGTCATGGACAATGCAGATTAGGGCAGCTGACTGACACTCACAATATCAGTCGTGATTTTCAGCAGCCCAAGCTGTGGGAAGACTGGAGAAAGTATATCTGGAGGGCCAGTGTTTACAGTCTGGGTGGACCAGATCCAACATGGGCACATCTGAGGCCAGCTTCATGATTGAGGAAGGCTAGCTGGCAAGAAAAACCAGTTGCCATCTAGTCTTTATCAACTCACAGCACCCCATGTCTATCAGAGTGGAATTATGTTCCATAGGGTTTTCAGTGGCTTTTTCAGAAGTAGATAGCCAGGTCTTTCTTCCAAGGTGCTTCTAGGTGAACTTGAATCTCTAACCCTTCATTTAAACACATTAACTGTTCATACCACCTAGGCTCAGGCAATAACATGCAAGGACCAGGGGAGGCTGGGGAGCTTAAATTGCAATTGGAGTAGCAGTGTGGGGAGGAGCTTTGCATGTGATTCCACAAGCCCCACAGGGGCTGCCCCATCTCTAACAATAATGGACAGACTTGTAACCACAACGTGGGGATCCTTGCCTCAATTCAAGAGGCTGAACTTCCTTCACAGATGCTTCTTATACAGACTGTCCTCCTCCTAAATGTGATATTCCTAAAGGCTCTCCAAAAGTCTAGGGAAAACCAGAGAAAAGAGCCCAAGGGCTAAGGAAGGTCAGCATGGTTTGCTGAGGATGAGGGAAAAGGGCCTGTGTGGACGTGGGGGGGTGGGCATTGTACACAGAAGATGTGTGGACAAGCTGGAAAGGGGACCAGCCCCTGGTAGAACCAAGGCCAACATGGAGACCTACACAGCAGAAAGCAAATCTGAGTATCATAGCAAGGAACTTCCGACTTCAAATAAAGAGGACCCCTTAAGCATGCCGCCCAACTCCACCTGAAAACACCTTTACTTTATCTCATTTGACCTGTTCAGCAGCCCTAGGAAGAGGCTGAGTGGGCATTATTTTGCCTTTCATTTTTATAAGGAAAATGTCATGAGGAATAAGAAGCAGAACATGAATTTGAACTTGGATCTTTTAAATTCTAGTCTAGTGGTCTTCTCATTGCTTTGCACTGATGGGTGTTTCATTGGTGAATGAAAGAGAGTAAGTAGTAGATGTATCATTAGTTAAAGGAGCAGTGTGGCTCAGTGGTTAAGAACAAAGATTCCAGATTAAAATGCCTGGGTTTGTATCCCAGCTACTGTACTGGTTAGCTATGTGACCTTGAGTAAGTTACTGAGCCTGTCTGTGCCTCACTCCCTCATCTGTAAATAGTAATATATGAAAATACCTGCACCACAAATGAGTTTATATGATACAGTTCTTAGAACAGTACCTGGCACGTAGTAAGTACTAGATACATGTTTTCCTTTATGATGCTGCTGTTAATAAACCACTTTGGCAGAATGGGCCTGGTTGAGACTTTGGTTCTCAAATGAGTTCTTTATTTGTCTATCTGCCTTCTTAGGTTAGGATCCTTGTTAGGTTGAATGTTAAAAATCTAACCTTACCTTTGGAAAAACTTCACTGATCATTTAGTTAGGTTGCACAAACAGCAAAATGTAGATGTGTTAGCATCAAAGAATGCAACAGTCCCATGTGAAAGCAGAAGCTGAGAGCTCGGGAGCAGTGACATTCCTGGTGGCTATCATTAGGAGAGCCATCTTTAAACTCATTTCACGAAAGCAGGAGTATGTATGTGGACCAAAGTACCTCAGGGTCTTAAACTGAGTAGGAAATCATGATATGAATATGTCCCTACCTTCTCTCTTCTGATCTTTCTCAGAGGGAAAGCGGTACAGGGGCTGTAGAGGGAAGGATGGCCTGAGGACAGCTATTTCAGGGTCACTGATGCCCCACATCCTTGAGTGGCACTCAACAACTAACCAACAGCTTCATGGTTCGAACCCACCCGGCAGCACCGTGGGAGAAGGCCTGGTGATCTGCTTCCACAAAGATAACAGCCAAGAGAAGCGTGTGGAGCAGCTCCGTTCTGTAACCTTTAGGGTTACTGTGAATCAGAATCAACTTGATGGTATGGGTTTGTTTTCTTTTTTATTTGTTTGTTTTTGATATCTCCTCACTCCCATCCAATTCAAGAAAGAACTGTTAACCTCTCTGGGAAACAAGACTAGAGTACTTTAATCATTACGACCACTTTAATCATTTCTACTCATTTAATAGTAATTTTCCACTATTGGGTGATCTACTTCCATAGTGATACTTCCTCGGAAACCCAAGGAGGGGTTGCTATGAGTCGGGTCCCACTCCACAGCAATGAGTTTGGTTTTTGGTTTTATGACCAGTTTAATAATAATTTATCAACAAAGGTAGCTAAGAATGTCTTTGCTAATAAGAAAACTTTCAGACATTTAAATGTTTTATGGTGACATTTACATTACAAATTCTTAACTTGACTGTGTAATTGTAGTAACATCTTTTGTTTTTTAATTTTGGGTCCTCCTGACTCCTAATTTAGGAGGTTCCCCTGGTTCTCATTGATTTTTACTAGTGACTAGATTTGCAGTATCTTTTAATTGAGTTATGAAAATGAAGTGGCATTTACAATATCTTTTAATAGAATCCTGGTGTGTACACTCACACATACTAGTTAATGTAGTTTTACAGTACAACTGCCAAGAATAACAATGTAGGAATAACTGCAGAATCTGATGTTACAGGTGGTGTGCCTTGTTAGAAATAGTTTGTCTCCAGGAAGAGACATAAATCCCGTTTAATTGTGACAGTGAACATGAAAATTAGACTGCTGCCTCCTTCAATAAATACTCCTAAAAAAATCAAATCCAGAAAAAAGACTCAGGTCTTAAAAGTCAATATATTCCAATTCTGTTTAAAGAGAATACTTTTTGTTGTATTGATGTCCTGTTATCTTTTTTTCGAAAGACCTAATTTTGCAAGTCATTTTTTGTTTTATCTCCAAAAGTCACTTGCCTCTAATTTGTATGTTTCTTAGAGGCAACAAATAACCCTTACAAAATATGTTGGGGTGCCTGAGTGGGCTTAGTTTTCAAGAATCTTACCCAAAAGAAGAACCATAGACAAACAAAAAAAATGCATTGTATCGATTCTCCTTTTTAATTATTTTAGAGAAATTTGCTCTATTGTTAACATTGTTGTGCTGCTTTTTATGATAACATTATCTTTTAACTTGAAACTGCCAGTACCATCATGAGCTAAACTCCTGAAATGAGTCAGCTAACTTTATTTTTAACCACTCTTTAATTGCCTGCTAAGAGTATCAAGAATAATTTAAGAGGACTTTTTAAGGTCTTATAGCCATGTTTTGGTATAACAGATCATATAAAAAGGTGGACAGAAGATTCTTAATTCTCAAGTCAGTTCCAGGTATTTTCATCTTTTGAAACCCGTATATGTATGGCATGAGTAGGTAGTAAGAGTCTTGAGATAATTGACCTTCCCTGAACTCCTGCTAAGAGCCTGAGTGAGGCAAGTGCTCTGCAGCCACTGCCAACCTAAAGACTGGTGGTTCGATCCCACCCAGTGGCTCTGTGAAACAAAGGCCTAGCAAACTGTTTCAGTAGAGACTGCATCTAAGAAAACTCCATGTGGCTATTCTACTTTGTAACACAGGGTGTCGCCCTGAGTCAGGAGTGACTCGATGGCAGCTAACAGCAAATTCCTGCTATGGAGTTCTACGGATATTAGACACGTTATTTCTGAATTCACAGAGGACTGGTTGGATTTTGTCAATCCACGTGCGTAACATGAAAAAGAGCCACAATGTGATTTAGAACAAATATCAGTGACTTAGAAATCATGTATTTACCTAAGTTAAAGCAATTTGTTGCAACAAAAACCTACCCACGAGATTGTACCCATGTCAAAGAACAAACATTTCATCCCAGTTTCAAAGCACTTTAAGACATTATATTAATCCTTATAATACCTCTTTGCGGTATGTAAGTGGCAAGCCATACCAAGATAAAAATTCAAAATGCAGAATAAACTGAACACTACTTAGGGAATAAAAGAGCTTCTAGTTGACTGTGTATTGTTGATTTTCTGTTTTCTTGGGAAATTCATCTGTGGTTTTACCCTGTCTTATTTTGCACATAAGGCCACATCACGGAATACTTGATAAAATGGCTACCGTGGTCTGTAAAAGACCCAGTGTTTCTCCCTCCACTTTCTTCTTACACAGCCTTCCCTGGAATACCAAGGGATGTGGCAAGGATCTGAGCACACATGAAGCTCAGCTGTTAGGTGGCAGGCGTTATGTTCCTGTCTCCATCTCTCTTCCCCAGGCCTTTCTTTCATAGGCTTCTAATATGAATTTGACTACAGTGAAAACTCCAGCTGTGGTGTTGGTGAGGAAAAGTGAATATACTGTGGACTGCCACAGGAATAAACAAATAAGTCTTAGGAGAAGTACAACCAGCATACTCCTTAGAAGCAAAGATGGTGAGGCTTTGGCTTGCTAACTTTGAACACATCATCAGGAAATACCAATCACTAGAAAAGAATATCATGATTAGGGGGGAGTCAGCAAAAACAAGGGAAACCCTGATAGAGATGGACTGACAAAAAAACCACAAAAATGGACTGACTCAGACATACCAAGGATCATGAAGATGGCACAGGACTGGCAACGTTTTGTTCTGTTGTGCTTGGGGTTGCCATCCTGACTGAATGGCAGCCAACAGCAATGAATATTGAAAAATCCAATCAGTATCAAATACATAGGTTTTTGAGAATCGTTATCATACACCAGTTGGCATTCTTTGCTGTCTACATAAACTGGATACACTGGCTCATACTCCAAGGGTCACTGGAACTAAAACCTTTTCTGGGGATGGGAAAGGGGATTGATCTTTTGTGATTCATTGTAATTTAAATAGTCTCTGGCTGAAAGGAGAGTCCAAATCAAACCAAACTCACTGCCATCAAGTAAGATCCCACTCATAGCAACCCCTCCTTGAGTTTCCTAGGCAGTATCACTACGGAAGTAGATTGCCCCATCTTCCTTCTGAGGAGTGGCTGGTGGGTTTGAACCACCAGCCTTCTGGTTAGCAGTCAAATGCCTTAGGCACACACCACCAGAGCTCCTGAAAGGAAAGTAGCCACAGATAAACTCTTCTGATTGAAGTCTGTGATTGGTAGAGGCTGCTTAGTTCTCTGTAGCATGAGGCTAAAGAAAAGAGAATGCAACCTGAACTCTTAGCTGAAGAATGTTTCATTCATACTTTTTATGAAGACTGGAGACTTAGAGAAATTATCGTGTTCTGTTTTCACAGTAAGTTTTTCAAAAGTTACTTAAAATAAAGCATATATTTCTAGTAATTTATACTTGCATGATGATGGTGGTGGTGGTGAAGGAGCTCTGGTGGCATAGTGGATAAGGTGTTTGGCTGCTACCAGAAGGTTGGTGGTTCAAACTCACCAGCTGTTCCTTGGGAGGAAGATGAGGCAATCTACTTCCATAAAGATTTATGGCCTTGGAAACCTAATGGAGGTTGCTATGAGTCAGAATAGACTTGATGGCAGTGAGTTTGGTTTTGCTTTGGTTGTGGTTGTGGTGAGGGAGCAGGGTGGAGGGAAGCAGTGCTTTTTAATTCACTTTGAGGAAAACTTCAAAATAGTGGCTTTGTTTATTTGCTCATTCTATTATTGTTCTAGTGGGGTACTGGTTAAAGCATAACTAAAAGGTTGGTTGTTTGGACCCACCAGCTAGCTGCTGCCATGAGAGAAAGGTAAGTCAGTCTGCTTCTATAAAGATTTACAGCCTTGGGAAGCCAGTGAGGGCAGTTCTACTCTGTTCTAAAGGGTCACTATGACTCAGAATCGACTCAATGACAGTGGTTTTGGTTTTTTCTTTGTTCTTTATTAAAATACACTTTGTGGCTTTGACCAGTTCCCAGGAGATCCAACAACAGAGCTGGATTAAATATTGGAATAAGGCCCACCATTTGAACTGCAAAATATGTGTTTATCTGCTGTACTGTAACTTCATGCTTCTGATGAGGACAGGCTTTAGTTAAATATCCAACGCTTACCATTTTCATTGGTAGGGCAGGGCCTGTCCTTCTTACTGTATATAGTCTAAGGCTGTCTATTCTATAAGTGGAATCACTTGGTTTGGCTTTAAAGCCCCACATTATACCATATACACATTGTGCAAATGTAAACATTAATATCATTATTGTTATTTATGTTCTGTCTTTATGAACTTCACCATATGGAAAGCACAGGAATCAGATAGACTACATCTGTGGCAAGAGGTTATGGAGAAGTTCAATGTCTTTGGCCAAAACAAGACCAGGAGCTGATTGTGGAACAGACCATCAACTGTTCATATGCAAGTTCAACTTGAAGTTGAAGACAATTAAAACAAGTCCACAAGAGCCAAACTATGACCTTGAATATATCCTCCTGAATTTAGAGATCATCTAAAGAATAGATTTGGTACATTGAACACCAATGACTGAAAACCAGAGGAATTGTGGGATGACATCAAGAACATCATCCGTGAAGAAAACAAAAGGTCATTAAAGAGACAAGAAAGGAAGAAAAGACCAAAATGAATGTCAGGAGAGACTCTGAAACTTGCCCTTGAGCAAAGAGTAGCTAAAGCAAATGGAAGAAATGACAAGATAAAGGAGCTGAACAGAAGATTTCAAAGAGCAGCTTGAGCAGACAAAGCCAATTACTATAATGAGATGTGCAAAGACCTGGAGTTAGAAAACCAAAAGGGAAGAACACGCTCAGTATTTCTCAAGCTGAAAGAACTGAGGAAAAAATTTCAGCCTCGAGTTGCAGTATTGAAAGATTCTATGGGCAAAATATTGAATGATGCAGGAAGCATCAAAAGAAGATGGAAGGAATACACAGAGTCACTGTACCAAAAAGAATTGGTTGATGTTCATCCCTTTCAGGGGGTGGCATATGATCAAGAACCAATGGTATTGAAGGAAGAAGTCAAAGCTGCACTAAAGAAATTGGTGAAGAACAAGACTCCAGGAATTGATGGAATACCCATTGAGATGTTTCAACAAATGGATGCCCCGCTGGAAGCAGTCAGTTATACCAAGAGATTTGGAAGACAGCTACCTGGCCAACTGACTGGAGGAGATCCATATTTGTACCCATTCCAAAGAAGGGTGATCCCACAGAATGTGAAAATTATAGAACAATATCATTAATATCGCACACAAGTAAGATCTTACTGAAGATAATTCAAAAACGTTTGCAGCAGTATATTGACAGAGAACTTCCAGAGGTGCAAGCTGGATTCAGAAGAGGATGTGGAACTAGGGATATCATAGCGGCTGTCAGATGGATCTTGGCTCAAGGATCCAGAACATGGAAATTATCGAACAATATCATTAATATCACATGCCAGTAAAACCTTATTGAAGATAATTCAAAAACAGTTGCACCAGTATATTGACAGAGAGCTTCCAGAAATGCAAGCTGGATTCAGAAGGGGACATGGAATGAGGGATATCATTTCTGATCTTAGCTGAAAGCAAAGAATATCAGAAAGATGTTTACTTATGTTTTATTGACTATGCCAAAGCATTCCATTTGTGGATCATGACAAATTGTGGATAACATTGAGAAGAATGGGAATTCCAGAACACCCGATTGTGCTCATGAGGAACCTGTATATAGATCAGGAGGCAGTTGTTCGAACAGAACAAGGGGATACTGGATGGTTCAAAATCAAGAAGGGAGCGAGTCAAGGTTGTATCCTTTCATCATACTTATTCAACTCGTATGCTGAACAAATAATCCAAGAAGCTGGATTGTATGAAGAAGAATGTGGCATCAGAATTGGAGAAAGACTCATTAACAACTTGCAATATGCAGATGACACAACTTGGCTTGCTGAAAGTAAGGGTGACTTGAAGCACTTACTGATGAAGATTAAAGACTGCACTCTATAGTATGGATTACTCCTCAATATAAATAAAACAAAAATCCTCACAACCAGTCCAATAAACAGCTTCTCAGTAGATGGAGAAAAGATTGAAGTTGTCAAGGATTTCATGTTACTTGGTTCTACAATCAACAGCAATGGAAGCAGCAGTCAAGACCTCAGATGATGTATTGCAAAGGACCTTTTTCAAGAGATGAGGAGCAAGGATGCCTCCTTGAAGACTAAGGTGCACCTGACCCAAGCCATGGTGTTTTCAATCACCTTTTGTGCATGTGAGAGCTGGACAATGAATAAGGAAGACTGAAGAAGAGTTGATGATTTGAAGTTGTGGTGTTGGAGAAGAATGCTAAGAGTAACATGGTCTGCTAAAAGGACTAACAAATCTGTCAAACGGCCAGACTTCGTCTCACCTACTTTGGTCATGTTGTCAGGAGGAACCATTCCCTGGAGAAGGATATGAAGGGTCAACAAAGAAGGGGAAGACCCTCAACGAGATGGATAGACACAGTGGCTGCAACAATGGGCTCAGGTGTGGCAAAGATCGTGAGGCTGGCACAGACCAGGCATTGTTTCATTCTGCTATGCATAGGGTCTCTGTGAGTTGGAGATGACTCCATGGAACCTAACAACAACAAAAAAAAAATGTTCTGTCTCTAGGTTTCTTTCATTAGCATAGACTGAACCCATTTCAGATGGAGCTGATTGCTGACAATGAACCCAAAAATATCCAAACATCAGTTTTCTGGGGAAAAAAATTTGAATCATTTCTGGTTAATTTATAGTTGGGATATAGAAACATCTCAACATCTTATGAAAGCAGTGAGTGTATTGTTAAGAGGTAGATGAGCTCTGGATTTGGACAACAGTAGGGTCAAACGGGCTTGTAATTACAGTTAAACCTGTGAGAACCAGAACTTGACAAGACTACCTTGTTTTTCCAGGTCCTGCAAGTTTTCTACCTTTGACAGGGTCTTACCACTTTTCTATTGCTCTGTATTAGTGGAAAATATTTGCGTTTTCCTTCTCTGACATGTTTCCACTTTACGAAGGCTCTGGCTTTCACAGGTTTTACTGTATATTAAGTCATCTCAGATAAAACCTTAGAAGCCCTGGTGGTACAGTGGGTTAAGTGCTTGGCTGCTAACTGAAGTAATAGTTTGAACCTACCAGCAGCTCCACTGGAGAAAGACGTGGCAGTCTGCTTTGGAAAGATTTACAGCTTCGGAAACCCTACGGGGCAGTTCTATCTATCCTATAGAGTTGCTGTGAGTTGGAATTGACTCTGCCGCAATGAGTTAAGTAAACTTTAGATAACTGTCGTAGCTCTTTGTACCTGCTCCTTTCTCTGAAATGTGAATTACAACTCACACAGGGTAGTTTTGAGGATTGGTTATGATAATAGCTGTGAATGCTTAGTCCACAGTTATTGTTAAAAAAAAAAAAAAAAAACAGCAGTTTTTATTAACACTTGGGCATAAAGGAAATAACTTTTGTATGTGTGCATTTGGATTCTGCAGTAAAAAATAATTCATGATTTAGAACTGAAAACATTTTAAAGTAAGAGATAGACATTTATATGTGTATTTGTCAATTTATATACCATTTTGTTTCAGAAATTATTTTTTTAATGGTTAAAACTTTATTGAAAGAAATTATAAACATTCTAGCTATGAAAATGACTATTTCATTCATAGACAGAACTATAGATGCTTGGACAAGTATTATATCACCAAAGATACAAATTTAAAACATTTCTATAGGTTACTTCATCCACCACTTTTGAATCATTGAGAATTAAAGCGAAAACCAAACCCACTGCCATCAAGTTGGTTGCAACAGACTAGAAATTTCCCATAGGGTTTCCAAGGCTGTACTCTTTATGGAAGCAAATTGCCACATCTTTCTCCTGAGAAGTGGCTGGTTGATTTGAACCACTAATCGTTCAGTTAGCGGCCGAGAACTTAACTGCTGCACCAATTGTTGTTGTTGTTAAGTGCCGTCGAGTCGTTTCCAACTCATAGCGACCCCATGCACAGCAGAATGAAACACTGCCCAATCCCGCGCCAGCCCCACAATCCCTGCTATACTTGA
>NW_006921721.1:7032923-7054992 GCF_000298275.1 Orycteropus afer afer
TGGGTTCCATCTGGTGAAGTCCACGTGTACAGCCTCCGTTTGTGTTGTTGAAAAAAGGTGTTTGCAATGAACAAGTCGTTGGTCTTGCAAAATTCTACCACGCGAGTTCCAGCATTATTGTCACCAAGGCCAAATTTTCCAACTACCAGTAGTGATTGCAATTTCACATGTGTATATTTGTCTATAGGAGCTCTGGTAGTGTAGTGCCTAAGGCATTTGACTGCTAACCAGAAGACTGGCGGTTCAAACCCACCAGCCACTCCTCAGAAGAAAGGTTGAGCAATCTACTTCCGTTGTGATACCACTTCAGAAACCCAAGGAGGGGTCACTATGAGTCTGGTCCGACTTGACGGCACACAACAACAACATATTTGTCTATAGGAGCTCTGATGGCTCAGTACCTGAAGCATCTAACTGCTAACCAGAAGGTTGGTGGTTCACACTCACCTGCCAGTCCATGGAAGGAAGATGAGGCAACCTACTTTCATAAAGATCTACCACCAAGGAAACCCAATGGGGGTTGCTATGAGATGGAATCAACTGGATGGCAGTGGGTTTATTTATTTATTTATTTATTCATTCTTTATTTTTGCAGTGTTCCAAATGTATAAGGAAGAAGTGAAACTATCCCTTTTTGCTGATGGTATGATCCTGTACATAGAAAATCCAAGAGACTCAGCAAAAAAACAAAACAAACAACAACAAAAAAAAAACTACTGGAACTAATTGAGAGATTTGGCATAGTTGTGGGATACAAGATCAACATCCAAAAATCAGTTGGATTCCTCTACACCAGCAAAGGGATTACTGAAAAGGAAATAAGAAAATTAATACCATTTACAATAGCTACCAAAAGAATAAAATACTTGGGAATAAATCTTACTAGTGACACAAAAGACCTGTACAAAGAAAACTACATATCACTATTTCAAGAAACTATAAGATATATACACACATGGAAGAACATACCATGCTCACAGATAGGAAGATTGAACATTGTGAAAATGTCAATTCTACCCAGAGTGATCTATACATTCAATCCAATCCCAATCCAGATCCCATCAACATTCTTTAAGGATATGGAGAAAACAATCACTCAGTTTATACAGAAAGGAAAGGGACCTCAGATAAGCAAAGGACTATTGAAGAACAAAGTAGGAGGTCTCACACTCCCAGATCTCAAAACCTACTATACAGCCACACTAGTCAAAACAGCCTGATATTGGTACAACAACAGACACAAAGAGACACAAAAAGACCAGTGGAACAGAATTAAGAACCCAGACATAGATCCATTGACCTCTGTTCAGCTGATCTTTGACAAATGAATTCAATGAAATTAAAATTTAATGAAACCCATTAAATGGGGAAGAGATGGTCTCTTTAACAAACAGTGCTGGCAAAACTGGATATCCATTTGCAGAAAAATGAAACAAGATCTGTACTTCACACCATACACAAATACTAACTCCATATGGATCAAAGACTTAAATGTGAAACCTAAAACTATAAAGTTCCTCAAGGAGAAAAACTGGGGCAAATTTAAGGGCTCTCATTTATGGCATAAATAAATAAACTGTCAAGCATAATCCAAAATGCCCAATGCACAAACAGCAGAAGATAAATTAGATGATTAGGACCTTCTAAAAATTAATTTTTTATGTGCTTCAAAAGATTTCTCCAAAAGAGTCAAAAAAAAAAAAAAAAACCCTACAGATTGGGAAGAAATATTCAGCAACAACATGTCTGACAAGGGACTTATCTCTAAAATGTATAAAAACTCGAACACCTCAACAACAAAAAACCAAACAATTCAATTAAAAAATGGGCAGAAGACATGAATAGATACTTCACCAAAGAAGATAATCAAATGGCCAACAAACACATGAAGAAATGTTCCTGATCATTAGCCATTAGAGAGATGCAAATCAAAACAATAATGAGATACCATCTTGCCCCAGCATTAGTAGCAAAGTTCAACAAGACAGAAAATAACAAATGCTGGTGAGGATGTGGAGGGATTGGGAGTCTCAAACACTACTGGTGGCACTGTAAAATGGTACAACCACTGTGGAAGGCAGTATGGCGATTCCTTAAAAAGTTGGAATTAGAAATACCATTTGAGGAATACTATGCTACATTAAAAGCTCTGGTAGCATTAAAAGCCTAAGGCATTTGACTGTTAACCAGAAGGCTGGTGGTTCAAAGCCACCAGCCACTCTTTGGAAGGAAGGTTGGGCAATCTACTTCCATAGTGATACCGCCTTGGAAACCCAAGGAGGGGTCGCTATGAATCAGGTCTGACTCAACATCATATGGCAACAACAATAACATGCTACAGTAAAGAACAACAAGGGATATGTGAGTCATCTCACAACAGGGATGAGCCTGGAGGACATTATGCTGAGTGAAATAAGTCAATCGCAGAAGGACAAATACTTAACAAGCCCATTACTGTAAAAAGACAAAGAAGGGTGTGTTTGGGAAAGGGAACTCACTTTGTAGGTTACTGGGGTGCAGAGGGAAGGGGAGGGATTAATTCTGGGCTAGTTGGGGCCCACACACTGACATGGTAAGGGGAGGGATGTGTGAAAAGAGTTTGTGACCACCAAGATAACATTAGGAAAAGGGAGGACACTGAATTGTGCACATAGGAGATAGACGACAAATGTTAATACCAACCAGTGGGCCCACAATACTGCATTACCATTAACACCAAACACCAAGCTACAGATAAACACATATACATCTGAGAGGATCAAATGGGGCTCAGTGAACAGGAGTATACTCTAGACCAAGGATAGATTCAGCGCAGGCTAATCTTGCACAGACACCAGTGATACAAAATACCTGCAATCCTTACAGAAACAATAAAATACAGACACAGAGTTATCCCTCACAAACACCCAGACACTGTGGGAGAGAGATCCAATGGATCTACCGTCTCAGGACCATAGTATTAGGGGACACCAGACTCAATTGGCATAACAAAATACATAAAAGCCTTGCTCCTCATCCTACATTGGTGAGTAGTGACTGGGGTCTTAAAAGCTTTCAACTGGCCATCTAAGATGCACATAATGGTCTCCTAGTGTCGGAAGCAAAGAAGAGTGCAAAAAAAAAAAAAAAAAAAGGGCATTTGGAAGCAATCAGCTCTAGGACACGATGGCCCTTGATGGCCCTTGAAACCAGAAGAACTAGATGGTATCTGGCTACCAATGCAAACCACTCGAGAAGGGATCAGATCTGGAGATCCTGGATAGAGTGGGAGGAAAATTGTGGAACAAAATCCAAAAATTCAATAATGACCAGAATTACTGGTCAGATGGAGTCTTGAGTGGTGCATTGAATTCATTGACATTCAATGTAATTATCAACAAGCATGAGTTCGTTGCCATCATTTTGTTATGTGTTTTTTCTTGATGTTGCTGATTTATTTGTTTCATGTAACTTCTGTGCTGAGTTCGTTTTGTTCATGAATTGTGTTTTCTCTTTCTTCGTTGCTATTGTTTTAGTATTTGCTAAATAATTATGCTTGTTCCCTTTTTTATTTTGATGTGAAGGTTTATCATTTTTCTTTGCGGTTACCCTGTGATTTATAATTTTCTTCCCAAGTTTAGAACAGTCTGTTCTATCTTTCAGTTGTCTTGACTTCCTCACCATTTAGAAGTTCTGAAACTAAACAATTTTTTCCCTCTTTTTGGTTTGTAATTGTCCTCATTTGCCAATTGATACCTCTGGTTCCCTGTTTACAATCTTAGGCTTATTTACTTTGGATACTTCCATAACTTGGTTGGTTTCTGGGTTATGCCATCATGTGTGTTGTCAGTTGTTGTTTGCTGTTTTTGGTTCTCTGTCCAAAGGACTCCCTTTTGCAACTCTTGTAAGGTTGTCTGTTTTTAACAAATTCCCTTAATTTCTGCTTATCTGGAAACGTCCCAATTTCACCAATGTATAGGCCAGGTATATAATTCTTAGTTGGAATTTTTTTTCTTTCAGGGTTTTATATTTACCATCCCCTTGCCTTCTCACTTGCATGGTTTCTGCTGAGAAATCAGAGCTTAGTCTTATTGGTTGCCCTTTGTAGTTAACTTTTCATTTTTCCCATGCTGCTTTCAAGATTTCTTTCTTTGTCTTTGGTTTTGGTGAGTTTGATGATGATATGTCTTGGTGATTTTCTTTTGGGGTCTACCCTGTTTGGGCTTCTTGAATGGATATATTCTTGTCTTTCATCAGATCAGGGAAATTATCTTCCAACAAATCTTCAACAATTTTCTCTGTCATTTAATTGTCTCTTCCTGTTCTGGAAATCTGATTACACATAATTTATTCGTTTTTATGTTATCCCACATGAACTTTAGGCTGTCTTCATTTTGTTTTGATCTTTTTTCTTACTGATCCCTTTCCGAGGATGTATTTAAGTATTTGTCTCAATCTCACTAATTGTCTTTCATTAATTCAACTCTACTCTTTTGCCCATTCAATGTTTTATCTATCTCTGAAAATTTAGTATTAATTTGGATTTCTATCTGTAGATTTTGTATCATTTCTAATTTTTCATTTTGTGTCATTTTGTTCTTGTATTGTCTTCTGAAATTGTTGTAGGGTTTTCTCCAATTTTGTCAGTGTTTTCCTTGATCTGTCTCTCAGTCATCAAAAGTACCTGTATATAATTTTTTTTAATTCCTTATCAGAGAGTTCCAATGCTGCTTCTTCCTTAGGGATGTGTTCTAGGTCTGTATCCTGGGCCCTTGTTTCTACTGCTTTATCTTTCTTTTTTTGCGTGGACTGTTATGGTCTCTCTTCTCCAACACATTTTGATGTTTTTGTGTTTATATTTAATTAATGATTATATGTTGGAGTGATTCACCCATGATTTTTGTTTTCTTTATTTTGTGTGGATGTTATCTAAATAAACAGGATACTAGGCTCCTCTATTTGCTAGTTGGCAGCACTTATGCACTTACCTTCTGTTTCCTTTCCAGTATGCACTTACCTTCTGTTTCCTTTCCAGTCATTAGCCTCCTGTATATCTGTGCTGTCCTTGGCAACAGGAGCCTACTCTTAGGTCCTTGGAATCTGAATGAGAATGCTGTCACTTTAAATATCCAAAATGGCCACTGCTTGTAAACATTCCAAATGGCTGCACACTCTGAACAGCCAAAAGTCCACAGCTCAGTTTGTCTTCTTCTTTGATGTTTCCCTTTTTACTCATCAGCCACCAGTGCAGTCGTCCATGCAGCCCTTGGTGAGCAGGGTTGATTTTTAGGTTAATTATCAGGTCTTAACACCACTTGGAAATATGCAGGCTGTTCGCGCCATCAGGATAGCTGACAGTCCGCAGCTCTGTTTGTCTCCTTACTCACTTTTTTCATTCAAGTTCTTCTACTAGTTGGTGTTTAATCCACTTCTGTATCCTTCCTTTCAAAGCTCAGGACTCCAGGATTATCTTCTGTATTTGTGTCAATTGATTTCTCTTTTCTTAGTTGAAGCGGGTCTGTGTAGTTTGTCTGCCTATTCCATCATCTTACGAGGAGTTATATTTGTCTATATTCTTGAGTCAGAAAATAGAAAAATAAAATAACTTTACTCTTAAGCATCTAATTCATGGTCTCCAGTCAAATATTTTGTTCACCTTAGAAGTCTAAGAAGGAAGATGAAGCAATCTATTTCCATGAAGATTTACCACCTTAGAAACCTAAAGGGGATCACTATGAGTTGGAATCAACTCGATGGCAGTGAGTTTGGCTTGGAGTTTAGGAAGGAGTCTATATTAAGGAATAAAAACTTTTGGAGAAGAAATCACTGTTTTGTCAACGAATTTATAACGTTAACCATATTAATGACTATACATTTCAGAATGCTTAAATATTAATTATTCCATTTAGAAATGTCCAGAGATATACCTAGCTGTAGTTTTAATTAAAACTAAATAGGATAGGATTTCACACTCACAGGAATTTATAATAATAATGAAATGGTGAGGAAAGTGGGGGTGCCCATTTTGTCAATAAGAAATTTGGCATTGCATTTTAGGAGAAAAGGAGGGAAGATGAAACTGCAAGTCAAGCATACAGTGGAACATAACAGCAACAGCACTTATTATAATTTACCCTTATTTAATATGTAAAATTTGATGGAATTATAAGTCTCAGATTTACATTTAATTTCTCAAAAAATCTGTCAGAAAAATACCATTATTAAGGGCACCTTTATTCTTACATTTTATCTTCCTTTGAGGAAACTGAGGTTAGGGAAGGAAAAGTCATCCACCCAAAGATATACAGTTGGAAAATGGTGAAACCAGAATTTTAACCAGGTGGATTGCCAGCAGAGACTATTAAGAAACATGTAATGAATTGGAATCCACTTGATGGCAGTGGGCTTGGTTTTTTGGTTTTACTGTCATTTTCAGAATTTAATTGTATACTCTTTTATTAATTTTCAGTTTTCATAACCCAAAGTTCTAAATTTTCATCTGTGTTCTCTCTCTTTTAAGGGAATATTAGTAATAATAAGAAAAACAACAAATACTCAGAATTAGGAAGAGTCATGTTTGTGAATGAAATGGATGCAGCTACTGACAAAAATATAAATCATTTCTTCCTTAGCTACCTTACCTTTCAATATCTACCAGAGAGATTTTGGAAAGTATTTACAAGGTCCTAAATCATTCAGAGAAAGATCTCAAATGAATTCTGACTGATAGATCTTGAATAAATGTTTTGATCAGGTGATTTAATTCACTTCAAAATGAATTGATTTAATTGTACTAATAGCTTGTTTTACATCTAGATCTGAGAGCTAAATGCTCACATAAACAAGACATCTACAGTAACAAAAATATTTTATTGATAACTTTCTCTGGGATGATATTTCTAAACTAAAAATGCATTGATTTTCCCACCATGGACACAGAAATAACTTTCACAATTTACCGTGGCAGACACATAGGATGTGTTTTTAACCTTAAGCATTAAGATTATAACTTCTCAAAAGACAAACGCTGCTAAAAACCCTGGAGAACAAAAAACTAGTCTGCCCAATGTGTCCACTAACAAACAGTAACATATGGTTTAGATTTATAACTATAATCCTGGGTAAATCACTCATTAGATATTGTCCACACTGCAATAAAATCAGATAATGGCCCACCTACCACACTTAGTCATTTTCAGTGTTAGCCAGAGTTCTTCCCTCCTTTGTCTGACCAGAACGTTTCATTTTTTCTCTTACAGACGAAAATCTCTTGTAATCACTTTAAAACACATTGGGATATAAAAGGAGGAACACCATGAGGTATATTTTAGATAATAATTGTTTTCTTGGGAGTAAATGTAAAACGTGTGCTATAAGCAGTGGATCTCTAGGGGCTCAGTGTTTCAAGTTTCACACCATGGTCACAGAAGGACCACAAACTACATCTAGTTTTTGGGAAAAGCCAAAGAATGCAACAGTCAGTCCCATCTAGGTTCCACCAAAACAAACCTATGTAGCAGATACCTGGTAGGAATTAAGAAAAGTATGAACATCATCTTCTACTCCCAACATAATATGGTGAGGAGAGAATCTGACAGTAGCAAAGTAAATTGGAAGCTGGGATAACGGCACACCCCACCTACTTTCGTTTGCAAATGCTCAGCATGAAAATGTCTCACTTTGTTTAAAGACAAATAAATTAAATTAAATTAAAATCCAGCCTGCTGTACTAAAAGGTAGAGGCAGAGAAAAATCATTTCAATTGAAATTTTAACACAAAATATGATTTGAGATCATGTCAGGTTAATTTTTAAAATATAATACATCCACCCAAGGTAGCATTAATTATAACTGTTAAAAGAGACAAGATTTTATATCTTATTAATGTTATAGCCAGCAAGTTAAGTGACCACATCCTGACCTAAAGTGTACCACCACTAGAACTGTTACTGTCCCTTATTGTCATCTATAATCTAACAACTCTGTCCTTTGTTTTGCTGGAGACTCAAGAAAGATAAATCTGTATCATTGGAAATTAATTATAATAACAGCAGAAATGGCATTCCAACTTTAGCCTATCATCTGATAACATTTTGGAGTAACTTGGTTATAAGTTACTTGGACACCTTGATCATATTGTTGTTGTTGTTATGTGCCATCGAGTCGGACCCAACTCATAGCGACCCCTTCTTGGGTTTCCAAGGCAGTATCACTACGGAAGTAGATTGCCCCTTCTTCCTTCCGAGGAGTGGCTGGTGGGTTTGAATCACCAGCCTTCTGGTTATAAGTCAAATGCCTTAGGTACTATGCCACCAGAGCTCCCATAATGTTTCAGGGATATTTAATTAAAAAAAAAAATCTTCTATTTTGTACTGCCAATAATTTTAAGAGGCATGGTCTTTCAAAAGTGATTTAAGGAGGATAAACAGGAGAAAGAGATCTTACTAAACCTAGTCTTGAAATGTGGAAAGACTTTTTTCCAGGTTGGAATCTTCCAGAGCTCAGGCATGTGATGCAGCTGTCAAATGTTCTGTTTTCAGTTTGTTGTTCAAACATAAAATTATTTAAAGTACACATGGCATCATGAGACAAATCACGTTTTCCTCCAGCCCCATATCAGTGATTAATTAATTAGACATTATTTTTTAAAATGTTAATGATTAGAATATAGAATTTTTCAGTGTTTTAAAAACTTTATATACCATGATATTGCTCATATCTGCCATTGAATTGTTTCCAACGCAGTGACCCTATGTACAACAGAACAAAACACTGCCCAGTCCTGCATCATCCTCATAATCGTTACTATCCTTGGGCCCATTGTTGCTGTCACTGTGTCAATTAATCCAGCTTGTTGAGGGTCTTCTACTTCTTCATCACTCCTCTGCTTTACTAAGGATGATATCCTTCTCTAGGGACTGGTCCATCCTGATAACACATTCAGAGTGTGTGAGATGAATGAAGTCTTGCTATCCTTGCTTCTAAGGAGGATTTCTGGCTATACATCTTCATTCTTTTGGCAGTCTGTGGTATATACAATATTCTTTGCCAACACCATAATTCAAAGTTATCAATTCTTTGGTCTTTCCATTCTCCAGCTTTCACATATATATGAGGTAATTGAAAATACCATAGCTTTCGTCAGGTACACCCTACTCTTCAAAGTGACACCTTAGCTTTTTAACACTTTAAAGAAGTCTTTTGTAGCAGATCTGCCCAATGTAATTTCTTGACTGCTGCTACCGTGGGTATTAATGGTGGATCCAAGTAAAATGAAATCCTTGACAACGTCAGTCTTTTCCTCATTTATCATGACATTGCTTATTGGTCCACTTGTGAAGATTTTTGTTTTCTTTATGTCTTTATGTAATCCATACTGAAGGCTGTAGTCTTTGAGCGTAATCAGTAAGTGCTTCATGTACTCTTTGCTCTCGGCAAGTAAGGTTGTGTCATCTGCATATTACAGGTTGTTAATGAGTCTTCCTCCAATCCCAAAGCTGTGTTCTTCTTCATATAGTCCATCTTCTTGGATTAGTTGCTCAGCATACAGATTGAATAAGTGTGGTGAGAGGACACAACCCTGATGCACAACTTTCCTGATTTTCAACCATGCAGCATCCCCTTGTTCTGTTCAAACAACTGCCTCCTGATCTATGTACAAGTTCCTTATGAACACAATTACGTGTTCTGGAATTCCCATTCTTTGAAACATTATCTATAATCTGTCATGATGCACACAGTCGAATGCCTTTGCATGATCGATAAAACACAAGTAACCATCTTTGTGGTATTCTTTGCTTTTGGCCAAGATCCATCTGACATCAGCCATGATATTCCTTTTCCTTGTTCTCATCTAAATCCAGCTTGAATTTCTTGCCGCTCCCTGCTGATGTACTGCTGCAACTGTTTTTTAATTTCTTCAGTAAAATTTATTGTGGGTGATATTAGTGATATTGTTAAATAATTTCTGCATTCTGTTGGATCTCCTTTCCTTGGAACAGACAGAAATAAGGGTCCCTTCTAGTTGGCTGTCTTCCAAATTTCTTGGCATACACGAGTGAGTGCTTCTGGCATTGTAACCATTTGTTGAAACACCTCAATTTTTATTCCATCAATCCTGGAGCCTTGTTTTTCATCAATGCCGTCTGTGCAACTGGGAGCTCTGGTGGCATAGTGCCTAAGGCACCTGACTGCTAACCAGAAGGCTGGTGGTTCAAACTCACCAGCCACTCCTCAGAAGGAAGGTTGGGCAATCTACTTCTGTAGTGATACTGCCTAAGAAACCCAAGGAGGGGTCGCTATGAGTTAGGTCCGACTCGAATGGCAGTAAGTTTGTTTTGTTTTGTTTTTCAGTGCAACTTGGACTTCTTCCTTCAACCACCACTCATTTGTCAGTTTATTGTACCGTGGTGGCTTACATGTTGCTATGATGCTAGAAGCTATGCCACTGGTATTGCAAATACCAGCAGGGTCACTCATGGTGGACAGGTTTCAGTGGAGCTTCCAGAGTAAGACAGGCGAGAGAGGAGGGCATGGAGATCTACTTCTGAAAAAAATGGCCAGTGTAAACTTATGGATAGCAGCAGAACATTGTCTGATATAGCACTGGAAGATGAGTACCACAGGTTGGAAGGCACACAAAATACAACTAAGAAAGAGCTGCCTCCTCAAAGTAGGGTCCATCCTAATGATGTGGATGTAGCAAAGTTTCTGGGACCATCATTTGCTGATGTGGCATGACTCAATATTAGAAGAAACAGCAGCAAACAGCCATTAGAAATCAGAACGTGGAATGTATGAAACATGAATCTAGGAAAATTAGAAGTCATCAAAATTGAAATGGAGGACATTGGTGAAGTGAAATGGACTGGTATTGGCCATTATGAATTGGACAAATATATGGTCTCTTATGCTGAGAATGACAAATTGAAGAGGAATGGCATCATGTTCAGGGTCAAAAAGAACATTTCAAGATCTATCCTGAAGTACAGTGCTGCCAGTAATAGGATAATATCAATATGCCTACAAGGAAGACCAGTTAATATGACTGTTATTTATATTTATGCACCAACCACTAATGTCAAAGATGAAGAAATTGAAGATTTTTTTTTAAACCAACTTCTGCAATATGAAATTTGCAAAACATGCAATCAAAATGCATTGATAATTATTGGTGATTGGAATCTGAATGTTGGAAACCAAGAAGAAGGGTCAGTAGCTGGAAAATAAGGGTCTTGGAGACAGAAATGGCCAGAGATAGAATGATACAATTTTGCAGGATCAATTACTAAATCATTGTAAATACATTTTCTGAACAACACAGATGGCAAAGATACACATGGACCTCACGGGATGGAATACACAGGGATCAAATCGCATATATCTGTGGAAAGAGATGATGAAGAAGCTCCATATCATTAGTTATAATAAGGCAGGGCCCAACTATGGAACAGACCATCAGTTGCACATATGCAAGTTCAAGCTGAAGCTGAAGAAAATTAAAACAAGTCCATGAGAGCCAAAATATGACCCTGAGTATATTCCACATGAATTTAGAGACTATTGCAAGAATAGATTTGAAGCATGGATACTAATGACCAGAGACCAGGTGAGTTGTGGAATGACATCAAGGACATCATATATGAAGAAAGAAAAAGGTCATTAGAAAGACATGAAAGAAAGAAAAGACCAAAATGGAAGTCAGAAAAGACTCTGAAACATGCTCTTGAATGGCGAGTAGCTGAAGCAAATGGAAGAAATGATAAAGTAAAAGAGCTGAACAGAAGATTTCAAAGGGCAACCCTAGAAGACAAAGTAAAGTACTGTAATGGAATGTGCAACAACTTAGAGTTATAAAATCAAAAGGAAAGAACAGGCTTGGCATTTTTCAAGTTGAAGAAATGAATAAAATATTGAAGCCTCTAGTTGTGATACTAAAGGATGCTATGGGCAAAATATTGAACTAAGCAGGAAGCATCAAAAAAAGATGGAAGGAATACAAGTCACTGTAACAAAAAGAATTGGTCAGTGTTAAACAATTTCAGGAGGTACCATGAAATAGAGACTTGATATCTTTATATCCTGGAGAAACCCTCTGTGTTCATCTATGTTTACCGTCTGGCACAGTAGACTTTGCATATGGGTGGGCCTTATGGGAAGAGCCCAGGTGGCGCAGTGGTTAGAGTTTTTGGCTACTAACTGATTCACTCTGTGGGAGAAAGATGTGGCAGTTTGCTTCCCTAAAGATTACAGCCTAGAAAATCTTATAGGGTAGTTCTACTGTATCCTATAGGGTTGCTATGAGTTGCAATGTCAGTGGCAACTGGGGGTGGGATGGAGGTGGGGGTTGTGTGAATCAGTCAAATCTGAAATTTGATAAACTCTTCTCTCCTGTTTTTACCCCATAACTGACTGTCAGTGACTACTCCTATCATATTAAAAACACATGTACTCTTACTATATAGTCCTTACCTCTTGTTGATTTTTGTCAAGAAATGACAAGCAACTGGTTAGTTACTATAAAATAATAATAGTCTTCCTTCCTTCTTTCCTTTATTTCTGGGGTATACTCCTCAGAAGGAAGGTTGGGCAATCTACTTCTGTAGTGATATTCCCTTGGAAACCCAAGCAGGAGTTGCTATGAGTCAGGTCCAATTTGATGGCACATAACAACAACAACAACAACAACAACTCTCTTAGTCAGTGGTCTGTTTACAATCACATCTGACTCTTTTTTCCTACTACAATACTATGTAAATAGGACCATTAGATTTGTAAAAAATTAACCAATAATTGTAAAACAGCAATTAATTCTTAGTGCTTAACTTGAACATTCATGCATATTAGTTTTCCAAGTAAATAAGTGAAACGCCTTCTTAAACTTCCTTTCTGCCAAAAATGTACTACCATCTGTGTTCTACATGGCAGCATTTTTTAAATTTAATACATATGCCCCCCTTTTTGTGGAAGCATGTTAAAAGCTTTAATATGACACAAAACAGAAATAAAATACTGAAAACACATTGTACTTCAAACATGAATATAAGTTTAAGATTTGTGACATTCAGGGAACTTGGAATTTCATGTACCATCCATTAATTTCATGGCAATTCTATGAGTTCTCAATGTAAGAAAAAAAAATTAATTCTGATGTATATGCAGTTTTGGGATGGAGAGTTATTTTATAGTATGGAAGGTAGTTTGGGATCTAGTGTTTCAGATAGGTTGAATACCATTGAACAGTCTTAAAACTTCCAGGTAGAAAAGACAGTATCATGATAAGCCATGCAATATTTTGTAGAGTTTGGCAGTCCTTCACTAACAATAAAGAAGCTCTGGTGATGCAGTGCCTAAGGCATTTGACTGCTAATGAGAAGGTTGGTGGTTCAAACCCACCAATCCTTCCACAGAAAGAAGTTGGGGTAATCTACTTCCTTAAAGATTTACTGCTTTGCAAACCCAATGAGGGTCGCTTTGAGTCATAAGGATTGACTTGATGGTAGTGAATTTGAGTCTTCACTAACAATACAGCCTTGGACAAATCACTTAAATTCTCTGTGTGGGCTATTTTCTTACCTGTAAAATGAGGGGTTGGGCTAGATGAATAACCACCACCTACAAATCCATTCACCCAGATCCAACCATTGCTAATATTTTTAACTGACATAGTATCTTCCAACCTTTTAAGCATTTTATTACCAGCATTTCTCTAATGTCATTATAAACTCTTTGTCAACAACTTTATTTTAAATGGCTGAATAAGATCTTACCTTACAGATATGCCATAACTTACTTAACCATTTCCCTAATGTTAGCCATCTCATTATTTTTCTTCTAAATAGTGCCTATGGTAATGTTTCATTTTTTTATGCCTTAGCATTTCTAAGTTCATCAAACATTTGTGTGTGTGGGTAATTCCTCCAAATAAATATTGTCTATATGTAATGTTGATTATTATTAAAGAGCTACACATTCTTTGCACTGACATCAAATATCATATCAAAGAAAAGAAAATAAACCATTTATGACCTCAAGGAACTTTCCATCAAAACAACAGACTCTGAAATGCACAGTGCCTAGCATGTAGTAACCCAGTGAACGAATGAATGGCAAAATCCAAAGAAAATTATCTTTCAAGTAAAATGAAATACTATTACAGCTACAGTTAATATGTCAGCATTCAGGTCATTGGTTTATGAACAAGGCTGTGCTTGTTCAGATTATTGCTTTCTATGGACAAATTGAAGAAAGGCTGCTTTATGTTGATGGCAGTACCTCGTAATAATTCAGACAAAGTACTGGAAATGAACAGTTGTTGGGGAAAGGAAATGTGAGGTATGAAGATAAGCTCCACAACTGAAAAGTAAGCAGTCAAGTTTTTACTTAGTCATTAAGCTGGACTTAAATTACCTGCTTCAACAATTATGAATTTAAACCAGAGATCGGTGTATCGATGGTGAGGGGTAAATGCAGACGTTTCTGCCTGGGAATTGATCAAAGGGAGCGATCCTCCTCTTCCTGTTGAGGATGATGAAATAGTTAAAACCAAAACCAAACTCACTGCCCTCGAGTGGGATCTGACTCATAGCGACCCCTCCTTGGGTTTCTCCATGGAAGTAGATCGCCCAATCTTCCTTCCAAGAAGTGGGTGGTAGGTTTGAACCTCCAGCCTTCTGGTTAGCAGTTTTATGCCTTAGGCACTAGGCCACTAGAGCTCCCATGAAATAGTTACCAAGCATAAAAAACAACAGTACATTTGTTTGTGAGATGGGCTTTGTGAGGCTAAAGTTCTTCATTTTAATTGTCCTTACTTGACAGGAAACATTTTTTCTTCCCAGTTTGGCCACAAGCACCATCCAATACATGATAATCATTAGAAAAAGACTTCAAAGTAAACAAACATCAACCACAAAAAATACTGAAAGAGAAATGAAATGAACCCTCATCTCTAAAGCAGAACTAATGCCAACTTAAATACTTTGGTATCCTTCAGAGAGAGAGAGAGGGAGAGAACATTTACATTTTTTGACTTAAAAAAAAAAACCACTTCTTTTGTAACCTTTCTTTCATTATCTTACTATTATAGTTCTGTGTTTGCTTTCTTAATCTTTTAGATCAAAACTTCATTCAGTTTGCTGGAGTTCATCTAACTAAAATTACTGAGATTCTGTGGGGTTAACAGGAAGGAAATAGATGACTATGTTAGAGTGGTTATCTCTATGTTGGGATTATAGGATCTTTATAATTTTCTTTATACCTTTATGGATTTTTCTGAATTAGTTACAGTGAGCATGTATTATTGCTATTGTCCCCCTGCCCACTCCCTAAAAAAAAAAAAAAAAAATTGAATTTGCTCTGTAAACTTCCACACAAATCATGATAAAAATCTCCCAAAAAAAAAAAAAAAAAAGTTACTGGAAATATTCTCTGATGTTAGAAGAATTCATCTTGTGTTTCAAGAAGATTATTGATAGGAAAGTAAGAAATAGGAGCACCATCCCTGGCATCACTCTCTTATTGTGTGCTCTTTGGTGCATTATTCAGCCTCCTCTGTGTGGTTTCAGTGCTTCAGTATAAGGAGTTTTGGTGATATACGGGACAAGGCATTTGACTGCTAACCAGGTCAGTGGTTCAAATCCACCAGCTGCTCTGTGGGAGGAAGATAAGGCAATCTACTTCTGTAAAGATTTAGAGTCCTGGAAACCCAATGGAGTCGCTATGAGTCAGAATCAATCTGATGGCAGTGTTTCCCCCCCCCCCTTGGTGCTTCAGTATCCCTATTTAAATGAAAAGGCCCCTAAGATGATCTCCAAGTTTACTTTCAACTTTAATGATCTGTGAGTCTCTCTGAAAAGAAAATTTAGCTTGAAAATTTGCCCTTCTGGAGGGTAATTTGGCAGTGCCGCTCAAAATCACAAATGCATCTACCTGCTGACCCAGTGATCCCATTTTTGGAAATTTCTCCTACGGATATACTTGCACAGATGAAAAATGACAGTTGCATAAGGTTACTCATTATAGAGTTATTCATGACAGCTAAAGACTGGAAACAAACCAGATATTCACTGATATGGGATGGTTAAGTAAAATGTTACTCACAAATAATGGAATAGTAGGCCAGCTATAAAAAACCTTCATTCTCATATAAAGCGTTTGTTTGAATTATGTGCGAGCGACATTGTCGCTGTAGGTTCTCTGTGCCGGCTTCAAGTTTTATTTTATTTTTACCAAACAAAAACAGGCTATGATACTTAAAGAAAAATATTAGGCAAGATAGGGCAGATTTCATGGTTCAAGGGCAAGTGCAGGAGTCTGCAGGAAAACTCTTAACCAAAGGCCAAGGCCGAGAAACCCAGAACTGAAATGAAAGCCAGGTCAAATATGCCAAGAATGATCTACTACGGCATCATTTACTAGTAGGGTATGGTTGTAGAATCAAGCGATCTCTGTAGAGTCTAAATGGAAAACGTGGGGTGGGGGTGGGGACGGGTAGCAACAGTTCCACCTCGCAGCGTTTGTTTGAGCTCATCATCTGGGTTACTGAGGTCCTCTAGTGGCTGGCAGGAGAGGCCCAAGCCGTCCACATTGGATAGTAAAACGTAGAGACCACAAGAAGGTGGGGACCAACTCCAAAACTCAATTCATCTCTTTCACTTCTTACCTCGCCCCCCCCCCCAATATCAGTAGGAAACTGTTGTGATAAATGGGTTAGGAAGAAATAAGGTTCTTAACTAGGGGAATGATAGTGAGAATGCAAAAAAAAGGTATAAATGTTATATTTACATTAAATTTTGAAAACTTTTGTAAAAGAGGCCTATTTATATTTTTTTCAGATGCCACTTTCTCAAATGAAGAATTGCCTTAAGAAAGATATGGGATTGTTTTAGAATTGGAAGCTGTCATTTTGGACAAGATATTTAAAACTCTGCTATCCTCCATCCTCAGTGATCCCAACCCTCTCAAAGGAAATGGTTTCCATATCCTTGCAAAAAAAGGAGAAAGAAAAATCTTGAAGAGAAAACTGTTTTTCCTGTTCTCTGAGACACAAAGGCCATTGTCTTCCTACCTTTGGCCCACAGGTCCTCTACAGGACGTCCTGGACCTGGAGCCCAAATCGGGGAAGGTCGGGTGGGTGGGGGCGGGGCTGACTGACGCACGCGGCTAGCAGCCTAAAGGAACTTGGTGGAGCAGGACTGTGGCCCAAGGCTTTGGTTCTATCCCGTTGGCGTTTTTTACTCAACACCACTTCCCTTATGTTCTACACAGAGAAAAGAACATTTAAACAGTTAAAATTATTTAGGGGCCAGTAATTTAGTGACAAGGTTCTTTGCTAAATGTTCTACTTGACCACTTTCTCCGTCCTACCCTGAACACGATGGGCAGTCTGAGGTTCTCACCCAGGGAAAGAAGTGGCCCTGTGGAATAAGAATTTTTTCCCTCATTTTTAGCTGTTTGAGTTAAGAATGGAGTGGTTAAGGCCGGTGGCTGTGGACTGGGTGACTGACTGACCCTGGGCTACACGGACTGCGTGTAGCTTCTCACAGGTGGTCGGTCCCAACGCGGAGGCGTCGGCGAGGGCGCTCTCAGTGTGAAGTTGGCAGCCAAGCCCCAGCACCCGGGGGCGTGTGTCGTCCGCGCGGGGGCCCAAAGACTTGACAGATCGCTGGGATGAAAACGTGAAAAAAAAAAAAACAAAAACCTCACCACCTTCCCCACATCCCTGTGCAAAGAAATCGTGGGTGGAGCTGAGAGGGGGCGAGTGAGCAGAATTTTTGCGAGGCCGCCTCCACCCTTGTAGCCCGCGCCCCGGCCCTCGCCCGCTCGCCTGCCCGCCGGGTTGGGGCTCCGCGCGGAGGTCGGGTGGAGCAAGCAGTCGCCCCACTCAGACTCGCCGAGTACTCGGCTCTGCTCTCCGTAGTAAACAAAGTGTCGCCGCCGCCTCCACGCTGGTGTGCCTCCTAGGAATCAAAACACTGAGAGGGCGAGTGACTCGCAGACACACTCGAGAACTACCAGAAAATAATAACAGAGATTAAAAAAAAAAAAAAAAAGTGAGTGTGTGAAAGAGAAAAACACCCCATTACCCCCCACCAACCTACAGTCGCCTCCCCGTGGAACTGGTCTCCGCCCAGGCCGGCGCTCATTGGCTGCCCAGGTGGCGGCACCGCGTGCCCATTGGCCGCGTCAGCTGCCAGTCAGGGGCGGGCCGGCGCGCGCGCGGCTGCAGGCGGGGGGCGGCGGCAGATCCCGTAAGTCGGGCGGCCGCGTAGTCGCTGCAGCCGCCGCTGCCGCCACATTCAACAGGCAGCTGCGCCGCGGTCGCGCAGCTGGGGAGCGAGCGCAAACTGTCCGCGGCGTTCATCCGACCGTGCTTCCGTCCGTGGGCCCTGTCAGCAGGCACTCGCACTGCCCGGCAGCTCTGGCCTGCCGTCCCGTCCGTGCAGCGGACCGAGAGAAGCTTGGTGTTGATGGACCCACGAAGTTAAGTTCTGGGCTCGCGTTTCCTTCCCCTCCGCGTTCCTGCCTCCCTTCCGTCCGCTCCCGGCAGCGACCAAATCTCGGACCGGCTTTTGGCTCCCCTCCCCCGCCGCCACCCGGTGCTGCGCTCTCCCCTTCTTCGCTTTCTTGCGGCGGGGGAGGGGCAGGGGTCACCATGGCCGAAGCGCCCCAGGTGGTGGAGATCGACCCGGACTTCGAGCCGCTACCGCGGCCCCGCTCGTGCACCTGGCCGCTGCCCAGGCCAGAGTTTAGCCAGTCCAACTCGGCTACTTCCAGCCCGGCACCGTCGGGCGGCGGGGCCGCCAATCTCGACGCCGCGGCGGGCCTGTCCTCGGGCTCGGCGGCTGCTGTCAGCGCTGACTTCATGAACAACCTGAGTCTGCTGGAGGAGAGCGATGATTTCCCGCCCGCGCCCGGCTCGGTGGCGGCGGCGGCTGCTGCGGCGGCGGCGGTGGCGGCAGCAGCCGCTGCCGCCACTGGGGGACTATGTGGGGACTTCCAGGGTCCGGAGACCAGTTGCCTGCACCCGGCACCGCCGCAGCCTGCGGCACCCGGGCCGCTGCCGCAGCACCCGCCTGTACCCCCTGCTGCCGCCGGGCCGCTCGCGGGGCAGCCTCGCAAGAGCAGCTCGTCCCGCCGCAACGCGTGGGGCAACCTGTCTTACGCCGATCTCATCACCAAGGCCATCGAGAGTTCGGCCGAGAAGCGGCTCACGTTGTCGCAGATCTACGAGTGGATGGTCAAGAGCGTGCCCTACTTCAAGGATAAGGGCGACAGCAATAGCTCCGCGGGTTGGAAGGTGAGCGGGCCGGGTGTGGGGACTCCCGGCATCTGTCCGTGTCGTGATGGGCAATTGAGGGGGCACCTGTGCAAGGTTTGCCTTCCCTAAAAGTGCGGGGCAGCGCGTGCAGGCGGGAACCGGGAGAAGTGGCCGACGTGGGTCGTGTGCGCGGGCGTGTAAAGAGATCGAAAAGGAGAGGGAAGGAGCCTGTTGGAACTAAGGCAGTGAAGAAAATACGCCGAGAAATGGACGTCAGCCCTGGTTGAGAAGTTCGAAAGTAAAAACAGAGGAAGGTTCCACTGAACCTGCGCCCCCACGGCCGGTGTGGACTCTGCGGGTGGCTCCCATCCCTCGCGGACCTTGGGGTGAGGGCGGCTCCTCCGCCTACGCGGGGCGCGTAACCCCAGCGGTTTCCGCCGTGTTCGGTTGAGGAGGTGCGGCAAGGGGCGCGGGGGCCCCGCCGCCTAATGTCGGGCCGCAGGTGGAGGGGGTGTGGAGGGTGCGAGACGGCCGCTTAGTTTTTGTCTGTCGCTGCGCACTTGTGTTTTGATTTTATCAAAAGTGGCTTCGAGTGCTAGGGGCCTGACACTCCGAGCCCGAGGTGGCGCATCTGACACGTGCGAAGAGGTGGCCACTGCTTGTGGAGTGCTGGCCGAGCGCGCGAGCTAAAGTTCAAGTGTGACCCTCGGAGGGGCGGGAGCTGGCGGCGAGGGAGGGGCAGCGGGCGCAGGAAGCGGCGCCTTTAAAGGGCCAGCGCGTCCGGCCCGTGCGCGGTCTGTGAGATGACCGTGGGGCTAGCACTTTCCAGGCAGGAAGGTGATGCCAGATTTGGCCGCGCCCCAAGCCCGAGCCCCTTAATTAAGCACAGAGAGGCTGCCTGGAGTTACCAGGGTTGGAAATGTGTTTATCTTGTCTCTTGCCCTCGTCAGTGTCTGTCGAGCGTGGAGGTGCAGGTGAGGGGCAAAGAAGGGTTTTCTCTCTGACAGCGTTTTGAGGGAGTCGGAGTGAAGTGCGCACCAGTGAAACGCGTGGGACCTTCCAGCTAGATGGGAGATTGTAGAGGATGGCATCCCTGGCTCCTTTTTGCCATTTTCAGAGAGAGAGAGAGAGAGACATAGAGGACTCAAAGCCGTGGCAGGTGCATTCCTACCCCAGGTAGAACAGGCTTTGAGGTCCATCTCTGAGGTGGGTTTCCTTCTGGTCCATTCACTGTTCAGCCTTAGAAACCTGACAGTTTCTCGCTGTCACAGGTGGAAAATTGGATGTAAAGGCTGAATCAAACTCCTTCTCCTTTCTTCACTTGATTTTCCAGCATAGTAAGAATTGGTCTTTACCGTGCAATTGTTAACACTAAAGATGCTTTATGCAACTGTCAAAACGGTCACGTTATATACATCATGTTGAAGTTCCTGGAGAAGCAGCCAGGATTTGTTTTTTTTACAAAATGTTTTGGAATGAAAGTATCACTTACCGTAAACCTTATTAATAGGTACTACATGCCATTTCAGCAAACGTTAGAAAAAGGGAAAGTTCCTCCTCACTTCAAGGGCTGTACAAGTTCTTTTAAATCACAAAATCGGGATTGTCAGCCAAATCCAATTTTCCTTAACGTTTGAATTTAAGTACTTGACTTACTTGCTCACCTACCAGTACTACTTGAGCGATTTATTATAGAGTATTTGCCATTAAAAAAAAAACCCACCTTTTTTTGGGCATTCAAAGTACAGTGTGTACTTCATCCTTTTACTCCTTGGAAATGAATACAATCTACTTAAGCTTACTTAAGTGCCTTTCTTTAAGGATAGAGAAAGGCAATATTTTGGGACTATTTTTAGTTGTGCCTCTTAAATTACATTAAGTCCTTTTTTTTAAAAAAAAAAAAACTTACAATTTTATTTCGTTATTAGAGCTCCAAGACCTACTCTGTGTTTAGGAATTATCTGTCCAGAATTAGAGGGCCAGTAGGAGCCTTGTGGGGCTTTGGGAAGGAGGAAGCTGCCATTCTCAAATGAATAAAAAGTCTTCAGGTGTAATCTGAATCAGTTGGTTTAAGCCAGATTCCAGCAAGTGCATTTTCAGTTTGAGTAAAAGGGTATTTTAAGAAGAAAAGAAACAACTTAAACTGTTCTAACTCACATCTAATCTTTTGGTTATAGTTTTCATAAAAATGAGTTTCTTGTTAAAACCAAGTTTCACTCTCAGATCTGAAAGACTGCTGTTGTAAGATCCATAAAACAAATTTTTACAACTTTTAATGTAAAAAAAAGAAACTCTATTTCTCCAATGCAAATGACCAAAACGTAATTGTTTTAGGACTGAGGAGAGACTACTTTGGTACTAAGTATTTCCTGTGATTTACTACTGGGGAGTAGACTGAATCTTTAAGTATAGTTTCTTGTGACCTACTTCCTGGGGCCTGCCTGAGACTTTGTAAGTCATTTGCATAGGACAGAACTGTTGGAAAGCTGTTAGAGTTCAAAAAATTTTTAGTTTAGTTACTTCCATAGTTAAGCACTTGTTATGTTTGTGGGGATATGCAGTTTAAGTTTGTGTGGATGGTACATTAAATCTGCTTTTCCCTTATTTTAATATTGGCTAGAATTATCATAAAGTCATACACAAAGTGGAAGCTATGACTTTTGGAAATTGCAACATCTTTTTAACTTAGAACATTATTTATAAATAGTGAAACTTGATTTCTGTACCCTGTTTAATCACACAGAAGGTTTGTATAGTTGCTTCACTTAATTTGTGTTGAAAAGTAATGTTGTGAGTGTTTCTGTGTGTATGTGTATATATATATATATATAT
>NW_006921721.1:7055092-7060364 GCF_000298275.1 Orycteropus afer afer
TGTATATATATATATATATATTTTTTTTATTATTATTATTATTATTTAATGCCAGTTTTGAGTTGACTTGTTTTAATATTATTTAGAACACTTAGTTTAGGTTAAAAGAGTGCTTTGACAACAGAGTAACACTCGTTAAAGAAAATTTTCAATTATTTTGTTCTTTGGAATAAAGTTTCTTTAATTCGGTTTATGAAATGACAATGCATTTTATTCTTATATTTTAAAATTAATACACATTCTGTAATTTGGGTTCTTATGGGGTGAGAAATTTAATCAGCATATAACAACAACAACAAAGATCCCACAGCAGGAAGATGGCTGCTTTCTTGTTGCAGGATCACGCTTGACTGAGAGAATCCTGGTGAGGCCACTTTAAAATAAAAATAAGAACACTGTTTTTACAGTCAGGCACAAGTTTCAAGGGAAGCATGAGGAAAGAGAATGAAAAATGAGTGAGAGGACTTTGCTAAAGGCTAAAATTTATGTGGTATTGTCCAGAGATTCCAAAATAGCTGTCAAATCTGAATGCCTTAATTGAGACTCAATTTTACCTCTGCTTTTATAGCAAATTCATGGGGGCAGGGGGTGGTTTCTGTTTTGAGTGATACTTAGCATCGCCCTGCCCCAAGTGCTGGAAAGAAGGCATGTTAATTTTTATGTAAACTTGAAAAGTTTGGTGAGACCCAAAATTGCTGAAAAGGGTACAGCAGCAGCAGCAGACACAAGTGATTGCTGCATTTCATATATTGCATGGGAGTCTAAGTGACCATATGAAATGAGGACAAGGAACACTCAGTGGTAAGTTAGAATCCGCCTGCCTTGTGCTTCTAACCTCTTCATCCAAGCTTCTAAACTGTTGTCGTGGTGTTATGTGCTGTTGAGTTGGACCCGACTCATGGCGACCCCTCCTTGGATTTCTGAGGCAGTATCACTACGGAAGTAGATTGCCCAACCTTCTTTCCGAGGAGTGGCTGGTGGGTTTGAACCGCTAGCCTTCTGGTTAGCAGTCAAGTGCATTAGAGCAGTGGCTGTATTTGCCTGGAATCTCTTCAGGGAGCCTGAACTATTTGCATTTTTCTGGATCATTTTGCCCTTGAAAACTACCCAGCATCATGAGGATTTGCCTGGCCAGTTTTTTTTCTTTCTTAACTTTGGGTCCTTTTGGAATCTTCTTGGAAAGCCACTAGAGACCCCATGGTGATTGGGGAGAGCAAACTGATTTTTCGGTTGTAGGGAGCACTAAGTGAGCCTGGACAGGATTCCCTGCAGCTCAAGATTTTCCTTGGCCTTCATAGCAACAACTTGTAGAGACTTGCCCAGGCCTTCTAGGGACCTCCCGGGGGTCAGGTAACCACATTTTCTTGGTGCATACAAAATTCTGAAGTTCTGAAATTGCTTTGGTTGTTCCTCTGTGGTGAAACAGAGGTCCAGATGAACCTGAAAAAGTGCTTTATTTTGGTGTCTAAGGGGCGAAGGCTTGTATTCCAATGGTCAGGCTATATACAAATGTACTTAGGGGTGGAAGAAATCCTTCTCTTTGCTAATTACTGTTAAGGTTGGACAAAAAGCAGGTCAGCGGCACAGAAATTCTTTGCAGAGATTTACTGCTTATTATTTGTGGTCTTCTAAGGAACATATAAAACATGAAAATGCATTTTTTGTATGTTGGTCATTTCATATGGTTCAGTCTTTGAAAAAGACTTCTCTCCCCCATTATTTGCCCTATTGTCTACCTGTGGTTTATCAATTTGTGGTTTATGCACTGCAAATAGTGAATCTTGAGTTGACTTATTTTTGCCACTTGGAAGGTATTTGGGTTACTCTCCTTTTTTCTTTTATCATTATATAGCTTTGATATAAACTTAAAAAAGCAAACAAGTTTTGACATTAAGGAAGTACAATTAGAAAGCTAAGTCTGCAATCCCTTTTTGGCATATCGTTTAGAGGATTTTCACCTTAAATAAGGGCATAAGTGCAACATGTGTCTTTTACTTCAGGCATATTCATTTCAGAAAAAAATGTTAATGGTCAATAGTCACTAAGGAGGGGAATGGTACTGAGTCATCCCCTTTCTCAGTCTTCTGTTGACCAGCTCCTCTGTAGAAATCCTTTTTAAATCTTGGATTCTTACATTGTACTATTTTGACCCTCTTCTAATTCTGACTTGATTGCAGCTTCTTCAGTTGTTTCTCTCATTTTTTTCCTTTTTCCCTCCTCAAGCATGAATGTTCCTCTGGATTAATCATGGACTAATTTTAATTAGTCCATGATTAACCATAATCAGATTAATCATTAATCATAATCTCTGGTTCTTTCTCTTACCCCTTTATTATTTCATGTTTCTAGCTACCTAAGGGTCATAAATGTCTGACTTTTGCCTCAAGTGTAACAAGGCTAAAACCATACTTACTCTATTTCCTCTGACTCTCAGATGAGGGTCATATCTTGAGTTCCCTGATTGGGTTAATCGTCTCCTTATCTCTTTCCCTCTTCACTTTTTTCTCATGGTTTAGTGTCCTCAAGTCTTGTCTTTCTCAGAGTCCCTAGAGACTTTCAGTTCCCAGCCCCCATGTCTCCCCCTAGGTCAGCTTTTATTATTTCAGGCCTAGACCATTCTGAAGGCACTCTGGTGGTATAGTGGTTAACTCATTCAGTTGCTAACCAGAAGGGCAGTATCTGGAACCCACCAGCTGCTCTATGGGAGAAAGATGAGTTAGTCTGTTTCCCTAAAGAATTGCAGCCTTGGAAACCCTATGGGGTAGTTGTTCTATTCTGTCCTATAGGGTTGCTATGAGTTGAAATCAACTCAGTGGCAGTGGGTTTTTGATGGGTAGACCGTTCTGTCCCCAGAACTTCGATTACCTGTCCTTTTGTGGCAAATTCTGCAAATCTTGCTTGATATACGCAGTTCCACCAACTTCTGATTTTGGCTCCTGTCCAAAGGAATTTTTATGTACTCTGAGCAAATGCCTGATAATGTATTATTTCTTGCTGCTGTGTAGTATAATTTAATGCCTACATGTTTTAGCTTTTCAGTTATATCGTAAATGCCTTGAGGACAGAGGCATGTTTTTCTGCTTTCTTTTTTTGTTTTTACTTTATTTTATTTTTTTGGTTTTTATAGCCTCACAGAAGCTTTCACAGTGCTAATACATGTTGTTGTTGTTGTTATGTGCCATTGAGTCGGACTCGACTCATAATGACCCCTCCTTGGTTTTCCAAGGCAGTATCATTACAGAAGTAGATTGCCCAACCTTCTTTCAGAGGAGTGGCTGGTGGGTTTGAACCACCAGCTTTCTGGTTAGCAGTCAAGTGCCTTAGGCACTACGCTACCAGAGCTCCTTGGTAATACATAGTTCTCTGTAAATGCTTGTTGACTTGAATTTACACTTCTGGATCAAAGCTACTTGGTTGAGTTACACTTTGAACTTAAGCAACAGGTCATCTGATCCAGTAAGAAATATAAATAATTGGTAAAAGATGGTTTTATGAGAAAAAACACCCAATAATGTGGATGATGAGAAGGAAAACTCACATGCACCCATTTGTTTATATATTTGCAAATATTTCAGTGTTTGCTGTATGCTTGATGGAACTGGTGAAGGGGAAACTGAGGCAATACAGGCTTGTCTTGTGTGACCCTCTACTGAGTGCAGCACTTGTCAGCAGAGTGGTGGTTATAGAAATTGACTGGTTATTATCTAGCAGGCTGTCAGCATACCTGCTCAGTGCCTATCATGGGGTAATAATGAGGGAATTGCAAGGATGTGTTTACGTTTTATAGAATATATTCCTGCTTGTGTAGTTAAATGTGCTTTTTGATAAACTCATCTGTGGTCTTCATTGTATGGTTAGGAAAATTCTTCTTTGAAACATGAATCTTTCATATTTCAGCTTCCTTTGTTTCAAGATTATTACTCTGCATTATGTGAGGATAATTTAAGTAGTAGTTTAACTAAAGAACAGTGATTTTTTTTTTTTTTAATTCAGTATGTGGTGAAAATATCTTTTCCATTGATTAATAGAATGATTACAGTGTGCATGATGTGCTAGGTGCTTTGAGTAGCGAGATGAGATATGACATGCACGTATGATAATGTGGTAGAAAAGGTTAAGTGCCTTAAAGATAAAAGAAGTGCTGTGTTGGCCATTGAACTGGGCCTTGAAAATAGAATTTTTTGGCAGCTCTGGTGGCGTAGTGCCTAAGGTATTTGACTGCTAACCAGAAGGCTGGTGGTTCAAACCCACCAGCCACTCCCCAAAAGGAGGATTGGACAATCTGCTTCCTTAGCAATACTGCTTTGGAAACCCAAAGAGGTGTTGCTATGAGTCGGATCTGACTCGTTGGCATGGAGTGTGGTTTTTTTAAGGTTTCATCATGAAGATTTTCAAATGTTCAGCAAAATTGGAAGAATTCTACATTGAACACCCATATAACTACCACCTTGTTTCTACTACTGGTATTTTACTTGTTTTATTGTATATTTACCAATAATTTATATATCCATATTCCTATTTGTCAATCCATCTTATTGTTTTAAATTCAGTTTTGGAACAACTGACTGCTCCCATAAAGGAATGAGCATAGAGGAAGTGTCAGTTTATCTATAATGGTTGTATGAAACACACACAAAGTCTGAACAGTATCGGTAGGAGGGTCTTTTGTCAAGCTGAATCTGCACTTTACATATATGGTGATGTTATAGACCAGCTCTTTCTAAGAAATTGTCTTTGTTTTCGCAGTATAAGAAATTAAGGAAGTAGGATTACATTTTTAATTTTAATCCAGTTTCTTAGGAATATTCATATTATAAATACAGAGACCCATGAAATGCAATTTAAGGCCAATATGTACTTCATTTAATTTGACTTTAAAGCTGACACACAGAATTTGTTAATACGTACTCAAAAAAAAAAAAAAAAACCCAAAAAACAAAGACCCAAACTCAATGCCATCAAGTTGATACCGACTCATAGTGACCTCCATTGGGTTTCTGAGCCTTTAAATCTTTATGGAAGTAGGTTGCCCCATTTTCCTTCTATGGAGTGGCTAATGGGTTTGACCTGCCAGCCTTATGCCTTATCCACTACGCCACCAGAGCTCTTTAATATGTGGTACTGATTATGTAATTGATTTAATGTGAATACTATTGTTGTTATGTGCCGTCGCGTCTGGACCCGACTCATAGCGACCCCTCCTTGGGTTTCCGAGGCAGTATCACTACGGAAGTAGATTGCCCCATCTTCCTTCCGAGGAGTGACTGGTGGG
>NW_006921721.1:7060464-7061608 GCF_000298275.1 Orycteropus afer afer
TTACTTGTTGTTGTTGTTGTTATGTGCCGTCGAGTCGGCCCCGACTCATAGCGACCCCTCCTTGGGTTTCCAAAGCAGTATCACTACGGAAGTAGATTGCCCCATCTTCCTTCCGAGGAGTGACTGGTGGGTTTGAACCGCCAGCCTTCTGGTTAGCAGTCAAGTGCTTTAGGCACTATGCTACCAGAGCTCCCATGTGAATACTAGGCATTTAGAAAATATTTTGCTTCATACTTGATATATTCTATAAAATTAACTTTCTTGCCCAGTGTTGTGGGAGCAGAGTGGTTCAAAGAAAGAAAGATCGTGTAATTCTTCTCTTTTTTTTAATGAGAAATTTTGGCATTGATGTTGGCAGCCTCGAACTATACTTAAGGCATTTGTAGGGGAAGATGTTTTAAAAATGTACTTAAAATTTAAGTGTCAATTCTAATATTGTATTAGTTAAATATTGGATATCCTAGATAGTTTTCTTATTGTACTGTGTCTACTAATCTAAGTACAGGAATGAAGAAGGTTATAATGATGTGTTTCAGTGGACCCAGAGGAGATTGCATTTGGTGGGTAGCCTTAATTATTGATGGCCAGACAGACAGATGTAACTGAATGTATTACTGAATGGAGTGAGTCTGACTTGTAATAAACGAGAAGATGTATGAGATAGAAACTGTTGTGGCATATTTAAGTGTACAGATACAGATTTATTCATTCATCAGCTATTTTAGAAATAATAAGCATTGAAAAAAAATGTGGAAAACTCTTCTACTGATATGTTTATACCTGTAGTTGTTGTTTGTTGCTAGGTGCTGTCGAGTCAGTTCCAACTCATTGCAACCCTGTGTATAATAGAACAAAACACTACCTTGTCCTTTGTCATCCTCATAGTCATTGCTGTGTTTGAGCCCATTGTTGCAGCCACTGTGTCATTCTGTCTGATTGAGGATCTTCCCCTTTTTTGCTGATGCTCTACTTTATCAAGCATGATGTCCTTTTCCAGGGACTGGTCCCTCCTGATAACATGACCAAAGTACGAGAGATGAAGTCTCACCATTCTTGCTTCTAAGGAGCACTCTGGCTGTATTTCTTCCAAGACAGATTTGTTCATTCTTCTGGCAGTCGATGGTATTGTCACTATTCTTTGCCA
>NW_006921721.1:7062378-7070216 GCF_000298275.1 Orycteropus afer afer
CCTGGTCCCCACCTTCTTTTTTTTTTTTTGCCTCCAAACGATTTTGAGTTTTGTACCACATTGTTCTCCCTCTTTATGTAGGATCTCCTACATCCTGAAGGCTATAATCTTTGATCTTCATCAGTAAGTGTTTCAGGTCCTCTTTGCTTTCAGCAGCAAAGTTGGTCATCTGTATATTGCAGGTTGTTAATGAGCCTTTCTCCCAGTCATGGTGCCACGTTTGTCTTTATATAGTCCAGCTTCTCGGATTATTTGCTAAGCATACAGACTGAATAAGTATGGTGAAAGGATGCAACCCTGACATACACCTTTCTTGATTTTAAACCATGTAGTTCTATTCGAACAACTGCCTCTTGGTCTGTGTACAGATTCCACTGAAGTGTTCTAGAATTCCCATTCTTTGCAATGTTATCCATAATTTGTTATCCACATAGTCCAGTGCCTTTGCATAGTCAGTAAAACACAGATAAACATCTTTCTGGTATTTTCTGGTTTTGGCCAAGATCTATCTGACACCAGTAATAACATCCCTTGTTCTCTGTCCTCTTTTGAATCTGCCTTGATTTCTGGCAGTTTGGTATATATGTACTGCTGCAGCTGTTTTTGAGTGCTGAATGTATTCTTCCCTTTTGTTTTTTTAACTCCAGGTCTTTGCACGTTTTATTAATGCTTTGTTGTCTTGGGCTACCCTTTGAATTTCCTGTTTAGCTGTTTTACTTCATCATTTCTTCCATTCATTTCAGCTACTCTCCAAGAGCACGTTTCAGAGTCTCTTCTGACATCCATTTTGGTATTTTCTTTCTTCTCTTTTTAATGTACTTTTGCTTTTTTCATGTATGTTGTCCTTGATGCCATTCTACAAATTGTCTACTCTTCAGTCATTGGTGTTCAGTGCATCAAATCTGTTCTTGAGATGGTTTCTATATTCAGGTGAGATACAGTCAAGGTCATATTTTGACACTCATGGACTTGTTTTAATTTTCTTCAATTTCATCTTCAACTTGCATGAGCTATTGATGGTATTTTCCACAGTGGGCACCTGGCCTTATTCTGACTTATATCGAGCTTCTCCATTGTCTCTTTCCTCAGGTGTATTTGATTTCATTCCTATATATTTCATCTGTAGAGGTCCACCTATATAGTTGCCATTTATGCTGTTGAAAAAAGGTATTTGCAATGAATAAGTCGGTGTCTTGCAAAATTCTATCATGTGATCTCCAGCGCTGTTCTATCACCAGGCCATATTTTTCAACTGCTATTCCTTCTTTGTTTCTAACGTTTGCATTCCGATCACCAGCAGTTATCAGTGGATCTTGATTGCATGTTTGACCAATTTCAGACTTTTGGGACCTTCATTTGCTGATATGGTATGACTCAAAATGAGAAAAAAACAGCTGCAAACATCCATTAATAATCAGAGCATGGAATGTATGAAGTATGACTCTAGGGGAATTAGAAGTTGTAAAAAATGAAATGGAATACATAAAGATCGATATCTTAGGCATTAATGAACTGACATGAACTGGGTTGGCTGTTTTGAATTGGATAGTCATATAGTAGACTATGCTGAGAATGATAGATTGAAGAGGAATGGCATTGCATTCATTGTCAAAAAGATCTATCCTGAAGTACAGTGCTCTCAGTGATAGGCTAACATCCATATGCCTATAAGGAAGAGCAGTTAATACAACTGTTATTCAAATCTGCATACTAACCACTAAAGCCAAGGATGAGGAAATTGAAGGTTTATTTTTTTACCATCTTCTGCAGTCAGTCTGAAATACCTGTAGTAGCAGATATTTAGAAGAGAGCTTGCTAAGGGGAGGGAAGTACTTAAAATCGACTCATTGCCACTACTGTGAAATTCTATCATATGTGTAAATTAATCTAGTAAAATTCAGAATAACAGCTCATCTTTAGTCTTTTCATTCCATGTTTAGAGTGATATTCTGTAAAACAACTTCATCCTTCAACTTGTGCCACATCTTGGTTCTGTTAATGAAAGGAAGAAGTGTAGGTCTTACCTCCCTCAGCGGAAGAGAGGTGGAAGTCAGCTTGTAGATATGTGGGGAGATAGATAGTTTTTTCCAATGTAGCTGTCCCTGGTCCCTGCTAATTATTAAGTCAAGTGAGCTCTCTAATTATTGGGGATGGTGTGTCTGCTCAGAGGAAAATGCCACCTCTAAAGTGTTGAGGCTCATTGGGCTGCCTGGCAGCACCCTGACCTGGGATGTGATCTTATCTCCAACAAGCTCTGCATTTCTTACATACCTCTCTGGCCAGCAGCCACGGGCGTGTAAATCCTGGGCTGCCACCATTATCCATGTGACATGGTTCTGATATTGCTCTATAGATTTCCAGACTTAAAAAGAAAATATTTTTTCTTCCTTTATTTTTCTTCCCTTAAGATGATACTTGTTTTACTTGTAGTGTTGGCCTTTGTGTGATTTAAGTTACAGAACTGATCCTAATGGTATATTCTGGGCCCTTAACAGTTATGGATATGCTGCTCCATAACTTATTTGATTAAAGAAAAGCTGTGATGAGAAAGAGGGTAGGAAGAGAGGGGTGGTGCATTTCCATTCTCTTACTGTTTTATTAAAGGCATTTCATGGATAAGCAAGTTTTTCTCAATTGCCTTTCCTCACAAATCTGGAGAATGGGTAATAGTTCTGTTTCTTTTTGTTATATGAGATTGATAAGCATTTGAGTTGAAGAAAAATATATTTTTGTATTTATATCATTCTTTCCCCCATCGTGAAGTTGCTACTGTACTTTGCACTCCTGATAAGGGGACTGCCTGATTGGTTTGAGCAATTAGAAATTTGGAAGTAGCAAAATCAATCTGGCATCTGCAAGGGTACCTTAGTGGTTGCAGTGCCTAAGGCACTTGACTGCTAACTGGAATGTGGGGGGTTTAAACCCACCAGCCACTCCTCGGAAGGAAGGTTGGGCAATCTACTTCCTTAGTGATACTGCCTCGGAAACCCAAGGAGGGGTCGCTATGAGTTGGGTCCGACTTGATGGCTCATAACAACAGCAAACAAGAAAAATCAAAGGACCTGTGGTTACCCAAGCTTAAGTGGTTTGAGATTGGCTTAAGCAGTTTGTGTTGGACTGCTAGCTGGAAGCTTGGCAGTTCAAACCCAGCCAGTGGTACGTTGGTGGAAAGATCTGGTGATCTGCTTCCATAGAAATTACAGCCAAGAAAAAACCTTATGGTGCAGTTCTACTCTGTCACATAGGGTTGTTGTGAGTCAGGGGCCAGCCAGCTCCACCACGTCTAACAACAGTAAAAGTCAAAGAGTATGATTAACCCTCTAAATCTTGTTTTGACTGTAAGCAGGAGTGGGGCTTGGTGAAGGGGAGGAGGAGGAGGAAGAAAACTGGTTTGGATTATGTCGGAAGATGAAGAAGATCCTTCAAGAGCTTGGTAATCCTCAAATTCACTGAAGTCTGGAACACTTAACTTTGACTCTCAGGTTTTCTTTTCTCTTCCTAACAATTTTCCTTTTTAAATCTAGAAAATAGGGAGCTCTGGTAGCATCGTGCCTAAGGCACTTGACTTCTAACCGGAAGGTGGGGGGTTCAAACCCACCAGCGACTCCTTGGAAGGAAGGTTGGGCAATCTACTTGTGTAGTGATACTGCCTCGGAAACCCAAGGAGGGGTTGCTGTGAGTCAGGTCCGACTCAATGGCAAATAACAACAACAACAACAAATATAGAAAATGAGATTTTTTTTTTTCTTCCCAGGACACTGCAATGCAGGTGGTTGAAGGGAGGTCTCATCTACTGTCTGAATGCGAAATCAGGGCACTCACAGAATCTTTGTGATGGTGGTAAGGGTAAGGGTGAAAATGCTTTACATCCTGTATTTGAAAAGAAACGCATTTGGACCTCAAATCCAATTTAGCGAGAACAATTATAATTGAATCGCCCAATTCCCAGACTTGTAAATACCCTGTGTCCTTCAAAGCTTGAAAACAAAATATCTACATAAATATTTGCCAATGAGCTATGTAAGTAAACGTCAAATAGGTCAGACAGTTCAGTTGCTTGTAGGTGAGGAAGTAGTTTGCATATGGTTTAGCTAGAGGCTCTTATTTTAGCATAGTCTTGAGGTGGTGATAGTTGAAATGTGGATTTTATTGCACTATTTTGATATGAAAATTATTTTCAGTTATTCTTGTATAATCTTAAATGTAGAATTGCATAAGTGACACATCAAGTTGGGTGCCTTTGTCCATCATTTTGTGTCAAGGAAGATGTAGCTTAGCGACTCTTGCTGTGAGTTGTAATTTGCGGAATCATCAATTTGTCACACCAGTGTCAGGTTTCAGCCTTGTATAATGTGATTTGAATATAGGAGACATTGCGCTACCTTAAGGCATACATTACTTTACCGGCTTCTGTGGAGCTGCCTCTCTGCTAGCTGGATCTGAATGGGCAAGAGAGCTGGGGAGGGAAGCAGGGTAGGGGGTGTGGAGTGGGGGGAGGTGAGAGGAACTTGTGGAATTTGTCAGTCTCAACTAAGGTTGTTTGTACCTAGGTACCCAGCTAGCTGCTTCTCTGTAAACTGTATGTAAGCCATCTTCTGTCTGGATGGGTTTGTATGCAGACCATCATGAAATTTACATGTGATGAATGTGAAAGCTTCCTGTGGACTGTCCCTCTGAGAGCATTTTCTGTAATCTGTGTGACTGAATTGGTCTCTATCCTTAAACTTTTGAGAATGTAACTTACTTTTTAGTGGCCCGTCGTGACATTCTCATACATTGAGTGTGAAGGCTTCCTATATCCTCACTCCAGTTTTCTGTGTGCCTGAAGTGGTTTCTTGAACCATTTATGAATTTGTGAAGTGTAATTGATTATATAAGGCCTAGGTTTGTGTTTTTTAACAGATTTCTGTTAACATGCAGGCTTTTACATTACGGTACAACAAAACGCAAGGCACTGCTGTCGAGTCAGATCCGACTCATAGCGACCCCTCCTTGAGTTTCCGAGCCAGTATTTCTGCAGAAGTAGATTGCCCAGCCTTCCTTCCGAGGGGTGGCTAGTGGGTTTGAACCACCAGACTTCTGATTAGCAGTGAAATGCCTTAGGCACTGTGCCACCAGAGCTCCCTCACATTGCGGTACAAAGCTTATTTTAAACAGTGTTAACATTTGATCCTTTTTCATTTTAGAGGAGGTCACTCTCATGGCTATTGCTTTTTTTGTTTGTTCCTAAAGTATTTGGAGGATAATTAAAAATTAATGCTAAGGGAATTTATCAGAGTTAATTAGGCGTGCTTTTGTGTGATTTGTACTCTTTTGGTTCTGTAATGGACACTTCTCTAGCTGTAATGACACTACGTTCTCTGTAGTAGTCTTCCTGTAGAACATATTCCAGTAATCCTGGGATGTTTCTTTAAGGTGCTTTATATTTCTTGAAATAGGATTTTGATGCCCTTGCCGATCTTAATTAGACTTAGAGCAAACTAAAAATAAGATGAAAGTAAAATTCAGATGATAAAAATAAGATTTTAAAAACATGATTGTCACCCTGCTTGCTTTTCAGTGTTCACGTTGGTTCCCTGGAATGGTCTTTCCCAGTGTTTGGAGGAGGAGGCCTCTCCTGGGGCCCCTTCAGAGAATGCTCTTCTTCATGATTTTTTCAGTTTAAAATTTGTCAGTGTAGTGCAATTTAAAATTTAAGTTAATTTAAATTAAATTTAGTTATTGTATTCAACATAGCTGAGTTTAAAGCCGTTGGTTAAGTAGTTTTAATATTAAAGTTTGTGCCATTGCATTCCTTTGTGCAATTGCTTTACTTTGACCTAAAGATGGAGGGTACAGGTCATATAGAATAAAATGGAGAGGATATTCTATTCATAAATGTAGCCCATATTTATGACGAGTGTTGTTTTCTCCACAAACTGTTGGAGATGGGTGAAGCCAGTTTTGTAATTCCTTACATTTGCTTGTATGCTTTATAAATTATATTTTAAAGAAATTTACTTCACTGTTGTGCCATGTGAGCCATTTGAGCAATGTAAATGATCATACACAGAATGTATTCATAGAAAGACCCTACTTATTTTCCTTTTTGATGAAAGCATGGATATATTTTAATGAAAGGCTAACTGCAGGCTTTTGCCTGTGTTTATGTTAAAAGAGGCAAGAAAGGAAAAAGGAAAACCTCCCACCGTGGAGTCAGTTGTGACTGACAATTGAGAACATCCAGTTAAGCCTCATTTACATGCCCGACCTTCACTTGTGTTTCAAAGAACTCTTTGAAAAGAACAGCAAGTAACGAAGTCAGAGGATAAAATGAAAATTAAAGACATTTCCGATCCTATGGTAGTCTGTCAGAGGAGTTCTTTTCCTGACTAAATTCTTTGTGATCCTTAACTTTGAATGTACCCTTGGGAGTCGAACTGGCCAGCTCCCCTGCCCCCTTCAGTCACGTGCTCTATTAAGCTTGTTTCTGGTGGATGCTGAGACTGTTTCAGGAACTCACTACTAGAGAGAAGCAAATTGACAGTGACTTTTGTGAACTCAATGGTCAAGTCTGTGATGGGAGTTTTCCACAAAAAGTCACCTCTTGTGGTGAGTCCTTGCTCCCTCAGGCTACTACTATCTTGTTACTCCGTCCTGAGAGACCTGTTAGCAGCCACCTTCCTACAGACCTAAGCATGGTGCATTATACCCTGGGCAGTTAGCCAAACCAAAACCCAAACTCATTGTCATCGAGTTGATTCTGACTCATGGCAACCCATAGGATAGGGGTAGGACTGCTCCATAAGGTTTCCAAGGCTGCAAATCTTTTCAGAAGCAGAGTGCCTCATTTTTCTCCCATGGAGTGGCTGGCGGGTTCCAGCACTGACCTTTTGGGGAGCAGAGCCTAAGGACTTGTTAGACCACATTTATTTTGCAAATGAAGTTGAATGTGGCTAGGACTTCATGCCTGCTTAGGCTTAAAACTAAGTCTTTGGATTTCCCCCTTACATCTTTCATCAGGTTAAAGCTTTTGGATTTAAAGTTATTCATTCTGGTTATAAATACAGTATATTAATTCTATTTTAGTCCAGCCAAATATGGGGCATGACCTTTGACATCCTACTTGGCTATGCCTAGGAATTTTGACATCCTCCAATTTAGATAGAAATCCCTTGTTTTGTTTCCTGTGATAGTGTGGGGAATACACGTTTTGGCCCTTTCAGCTAGAGGTGGAGGAAGACAGGAAAAAAGTAAACTTGGAACACACAAAGAGGGTATTAATGACTTTATTTCTGCTGGGTGTGGCTCATCTGGCATGCTTTTTATAGAGGTTCCAGCCTATGAAGCTATTTAGTGAGTGCAGCATGCTAAGAAAGTGCTATAAAATGTTTTATTTTCTTTGATCTAGATTTATTCTTGACCGGTTTGAAATTTTAGGACCTTTGTTTTGCATTTAAGTGGAAGGAACTAAAATTCATTTAATTGGCTGAAAGAACTAGAATTCCTACCACGTCTTTGTGATACCTTTAGCAGTCTTCAGTACCACCAACAGTAGAGAAGATTTGCGAGAGGGAGTGCATTGGGGCTTCTCCCCTCTTTGGCAGTGCTTTGCTGCCACTGACAAATTTACAGCTATGCTTATGTTTTCTGAATGCAGGCAGAACTACCATCAATAATTATCCCCTTTGGATTGTCACAGAATTCAACTAGCCAAAATTTGATAAGGAAGAAACTGTAGAAGCCAGAATTTAAAAGTATTTCCCTGTTAAAACTTGGAGAAGTCAACTTTTGCTTTAAGATTTTTGACTAGAGAAACCACCCCCCTCCTCTCCCAAACCAAATAACCTACTAGTAGG
>NW_006921721.1:7074546-7075492 GCF_000298275.1 Orycteropus afer afer
AGTTAGACACAAATTACAATTGAATAACCATCAAAAAACTAAAAGCCTGTGGACGAAAAACACCCCATGTAATCACACAGGAACAGTAACCAAAAGAAGAGAAAAGGGAAAAAAAAGAGGAAAAAAACAAGCAAACCTGCAATATCTGGGGATAGGGCACTAAGAAGAAGGAAAAAAAAAGTAGTGAAGAAGAATAATAAATGAATTAAAAAACAGGAAGAATGCAAAAAGAAAAACAAGGAATGGTTTAGTCATGAGAAAAAAAAGGGGGAAAAGGAAAAAAAAACAACTTAAATGGGGGGGGCAGAATTTCAACCAGGCACAGGGAAAAGAAAAAAAATGCTGAAAACTAGGACCTGTCAGGGGAAGATTAAGAATAATAATAAAAAGGACAAAAGTATTAATAATATTAGTTGGTTTGAAAAGGAGAAATACAAGCAAACTAATCACCGGGAAAAAGAAAACGAACAAGAAAAACAAAAAAAAGAAAAAGTCGGTGGAGGACTGGGTAGGGCACCCAGGTTCTGTCTGAGCACACAGACTGTAATGGAGTTCCTGTGGACCCAGAAGGTAGGTGGGAGTGGGAATGGCCACACCTCTGTTCACCAAGTGGGTGTAAGGTGTAGTAAGTAACAAGAAGCATGTCGTACCTTTTCAGTCTTGCAGGCCCCGAGTGTCCTTGGGGTTGTTGGAAAGCAGAACATGTTCTTAAGCCCCAGAAGTCTGCGAGAGCGCTGTCTCTTTGAATATCCAAAATAGTCAAGCCGCTTTTTAAACCTTCAAAATGGCGGTGCTCTCTGGACCGGCAAAAGTTCACAGCTCAGCCCACCTTTCTCTTCACCTTCTCCATTTGTACCCCAGCCACCGTGCACAGTCCTCCGTGCAGTCTCTGGCTAGCAGGGAGATTTTTAGGTTAATTCTTAAGTCCTACCACCACAGGAATCTG
>NW_006921721.1:7075592-7084432 GCF_000298275.1 Orycteropus afer afer
GACTCATAGCGACCCCTCCTTGGGTTTCCGAGGCAGTATCACTACGGAAGTAGGATTGCCCAACCTTCCTTCCGAGCAGTGGCTGGTGGGCTTGAACCGCCAGCCGTCTGGTTAGCAGGCAAGTGTCTTAGCCACTATGCTACCAGAGCTCCCTCGAGCTCCCTCCATAGTGATACTGCCTCGGAAACCCAAGGAGGGGTCGCTATGAGTCGGGGCCGACTCAACGGCAAATAACAACAACAACAACTCCCTCTCCCTACTTTTTCATCTCCTTTCTGTTCTCATTCTCATTTTTAGCCCCCCTCATTTAAAACACTTGATTTAAATGAATTTCTCCAACTTATTAATGTAAATTAATGTAAGGAAGTACCTTTAAAGTCATTGCTGGTTGCAAGTGTGTGAGTTAATTACATCAGTTCTCTTGTATTTGTTACTGCCTTTGGGATGCTTATTACATTATTAATAGAATTGATCCCCTTTAGAAGTATTTGCAAATAAAAGATTTAATGTCTGACAAACTGTGTTAAGAGTGTTCCTTTGTTTCCTAGTTTTTGGGTTTTGACTCCACGGTTTTCAACTTTATTAAACATTTTGTAATAGTATGAAGAATCATGGAGCCTTAGTTTAAACAGATTGAAACTGTCATCTGATGCAGGATTTTGAGAAGCTGTTACCTCTAAAAAATTTATTTCCATATTGAGCCTGTGATTTCCCTTTTAATTTTAATTTTCTAGCACTCTCTGGGAGGATGCCCCTTGATTACCAGTTGTTCCACAACTGATATTGGGGTCATTTCAGACCTATCAGAATTCTCTCTTGCATTTGCTTTGTATAAAACCTTCATAACCCTAAAACACAGGTCTGTAATTTTGCAGTAAACATTAGGACTGATCGATTCTATTTCTAGATTGGTAGTCAGATAATTCTTATTTAGACAAGTTACATGACTGCTTTGCCGCTTCTTCATCTATAAAATATGGGGTTAAGGGTACCACTGGGAAATATTTGTAAGATAAGTTGAGATACTCAGAGCAAGGAGCTGGTTAAATGTTTAAAATATTTGTGACTTAAAATTCAAGGCAGCTGAGAGTCTGGGGCCTTCATTTTTGTTTAGAGACGTCCTGATTATATGGAATATTGTTAGATAAAAACACAGACAAGACCAAAGAGAGACCCAAAACATCTAACTAGATTTATCTTATCTAACTTGCCTAGTAATTCTGGTGGCAAGTTTGAGATGGACATTCTAGAAGACTTTGTTGTTTCTGTGTTTCAGAAGAACTTCTAATGAATGGCACAGAAAAGTACCTGGCAGTGAAAAAGCAGAGTATAAAATTGTATATAAACTGATTACAATTGCCTGAAATAGTTTATTCTTTATAGCTATATCTGGACTAGAATGTACCCAAATCTTAGCAATGGGTTATGTTTGAATTGTATGAGTATTGCTAACTTTTTTTCTTTATGGTCTTTCCTTTTTCACATTTTTAAGCAAAAAAAATGTACTTCTTTTGATAGAAGCTTTATGTTTTTTGAAATGAAAATACTGTTTGTGGTTTCTCAGCCCTCCTCCATGAGATAATACTAGATTCCAGCAAGTGTTGAACTTGGGGATACTGTGAGAGGGAGGAGAAGAGAACTAGACTTACACTTTATTGAGTCGCTTATGTGCTAGGCAGAGATAAGACTGGGCTGGTCATTTTAGGATCCCAAGGCATGATTTGCCAAGTTTATATGTGGTGAAAGGATGCAGGAGATGCATTTGCAGACTTACTGTGAGTGAGTACAGTTGCTGTGCAAAGGTTTGGCAGATATTTATATAATCATCCTCCATTTTGTGATCTAATGTGAGCAGCCAATCAGTTGGAAGGGGAGTTTCCTTGAGGATGTGGCCTGCATCCAGTATATATGGATGTTCTGGCAAAGTTTGCGTTCACTTGATCCTGTATCCAGTTCATCATCCTCTGATTTCTGATACTTGGAACGTGAGCCAGCAGACTGCTGCCTGACCTACTGATGGTGGGTTTGTCAACCACTGCAGCCACAAGAGTCAGGAGAATCCTGTAGCCTGAGGCCTCACCCATGGATTTGGGACTTGGCCAGCCTTACAACTGCATGAACCATTTCCTTGAAATAAGTCTCTTATCTGTATATTTATGTATAAGTTCACTGGTTTTGCTTCTCTAGAAAACTCAGCCTAAGATAACTATGCATTTATTTTGAAGGTATTAATGACTATATGACATCCTTGGATGGTGTATATGGTTAAGTGCTGGATTACTAACCGGAAAGTTGGTGGTTCAGACCCACTGAGAGATTCCTCGGAAGTAAGGCCTGGTGATCTGCTTTTGAAATGTCACAGCCTTGAAAACCCTTTGGGGCAGTTCTGCTTTGCACATATTGGGTTGTTATGAGTTGGAATCAACTTGATGGCAACCAAAACAATGACAACTGTTTATCTATATTGAGTTTTGGTTATATTGGCTGTATATCCTAACAGTTCTTAGGGATATACAAAGAAATACTTATGGGATTTTGCCTTTCTTCAAAGCAGTGAAGGTATAGTAGCTATAAAAATAGGTAATATTTATTGTTTCCTACAGTTCAAATCCACTAGCCACTCCTCGGAAGGAAGGTTGGGCAATCTACTTCCGTAGTGATACAGCCTCGGCAACCCAAGGGAGGGGTCGCTGTGAGTCGGGGCCGACTTGACGGCACATAACAGCAACAACAACATGCTAGTCTGGTAGCATAGTCTGGTAGCATAGTGCCTAAGGTTCAAACCCACCAGCCACTCCTCAGAAGGAAGGTTGGGCAGTCTACTTCCATAGTGATACCGCCTCGGAAACCCAAGGAGGGGTCGCTATGAGTCGGGGCTGACTTGACAGCACATAACAACAACAACATGGTTATCTTAGGGCAGTTGCTGCCTTCTAAACACCCAGGTCACTGGTGGGGGCTGCTGTCAAAAGCACTCTTGTCCTGCCTAGCAGTCTCCATCAGCTAAGCTTGTTTTTGCACCCCGTTATAAAATGAGCCATGCCAGACCTAGGATAGGGCTGGGGGTTCTGCTCCAGTCCTAGTGGGCTCCCTCCTGCTTCTTGCCCTGTGTCATCTATCCTCCTCTGAGACCTACCTCTTTTGTCACCTCCATTGAAGCTTTTCTTGATTCTTTCCCAGTTGAATGCGTTCTCTCCCTTTGATTCCCGGAATAGGTGCAATTTCCCATGAACTTCCTAGCTAGTCTCTCCCCTTTTGTCTCTTCACTAGACTGAGCTAGGGGCAGAATTCTGTTCTCTTTTCTTCAGGAGACCCGAGTGGAGCACCTCGGACATGATGGACATTAACAAACATTTAAAAATAACAAACCACATTTTTTTGATGTTTAAATAAAAACTATTTTATTCATTTATAGTAATACTTCTCTTTAATAGTCATCTATAAGTTAATATTCTCTTTCTCTTCCTCACCCTTCTCATTATTATTATTATTTTGCCAGATGTTCTCATCTGGCGTGATATGTTTTTCTAGTACAACCTTTTAAATTAGTGGGTCCTTAGATTATCTGGTTCACATTGTACTAAACAAACCCCAAACCTGTCCTCGCTGTTCCTAAATTCCTAAAGTTAGAAAGGGAGGAAAACCTCCAAGTGGCACTCTTCTCAGCCACAGAACTGTGCTGGAAGAAACAAGTTTCAAGGATTTTTGAAAAATACAAAAAGTTTAAAGTGGCCAGATAAATCAGTGAACTGTTGTTGGTAAAAATGTATATTGCAACTTGGAAATGATCCTAAAATGTGAGGTTCTCAAATTTTAGTCTTATCTGTAATTAATCTGTGATTTATAGGTAAACAAAATGTTTTTAAAATTTTTTAGTATTGGTTATTTGAACCATATGTTTGATAGTTCTCATCAAGTTAGTAGTTGCTGAGGAAGACAGTTTATTAGAGGGGTGAAGGTTTGGGTTTTGCTAGCATACTGTCTGGGTTGAATCTTGCCTTCACTACTCACCAACTTTGTCTTCGGGCAATTGATCTTACTGTGCAGCAGTTTTGACAGTGTGAAAAATATAAATAATACCTCTTTTACAGGTTGTTAGGAGAATTCAGTAAATGTGAAGTGTGGCCTAGTATAACGCTTGGCATGCAGAAAGAGTTTTATAAGTGGGAGCTTTTATAGTCATGGCATAAGACTGGGCACGTTTCGTTCTGTTGTATGTAGTGTCACTATTATGAGTCGGAACCCTCTCGAGAGCACCTGACAACAACATCATCATCATTACTGTAGCATAGAATAGAGTATATGTGTTTTTGCCATTGTGTGCTGTTGAGTTGATTCCAACTCTCGATGATCCTATAGGACAGAGTAGAATGACCCTGTAAGGGTTCCTAGGCTGTATTTTTTACGGAAGCATTTCACCAAGTCTTTTATCCCATGGAGTTGCTGGTGGATTTGAACTGCCAACCTTTTGGTTAGCAGCCAGGCACTTTAACTATTGTGCCACCAGGGCTTTTAGAGTATATATAAAACCCACTGCCATCGAATCAGATCTGACTCATAACGACCCCTCCTTGGGTTTCCAAGGTGGTATCGCTACAGAAATAGATTGCCCAACCTTCCTTCTGAGGAGTGGCTAGTGGGTTTGAACCTCCAGCCTTCTGGTTAGCAGTCAAATGCCTTAGGCACTGCGCCACCAGAGCTCTCTAGAGTATGTATAGGAGGCAGAAAATATGAGGCTGACTTTATATTTTTGAGTTGGTTATGATTTAATAGATCTGAAGATTAAGGTCAAAGGTGAAATTCCAGTGTGGACCTGTTGTATGCTTTTACTCTAGGATCAGTAGCCACTGCTTAGTTCCACTGCTATTAGAAGGCTGTTAGCTGTGGTGAGTTGGGAATCTTTCTGCCTGGTTTTGAATCTAGACTTCCTGCACTTGTCAGTGAGGTTCTTGATCTCTATGCCTTAGTTTCCTCTTGTATAAAAAGGGGGTAGTAATGACTGAGGGTGATTGTAATAATTAAATAAGGTACTACATGTAAAGTGCTTAAAGAACAGTGCCTAGTACATACATAGTCAGTGTTCAAGCAGCATTATTATTGATTGCTGTAGTTTCTTTCGGCTTTGACTCTGTGCCACATACTGTGCTAGGATTGTTTCCTACGTTACTTCATTTGTACAGCACCCTTTAAAAGTAAGCATTGTCATCACCATTTTATAGGCCAGGAAATGGAGATCCAGACAGCTAGAGACATTTGCCCAAGGTTGTGGTAGCTCTTAAGTGACAGAGGTTTAACTGACCCTGCCACTTTTTCCAGAGAAGCTTGCTGTTGTGCAGTGCATGAGTTTGGTCATGAGAGGTGGGGAGGCAGTGGTGCAGCTCACCCTGGATCACGCCGGCAGGGACCACATCTAACATGAGGTAAATGAAGGAAGGCACCACGTTTTCAGAGGGTGTGCCTGACTGCTGGAGGCCCTTCCTGCAGAGGGGGCCAGCCCTGCCCAAGGACCTGCCAGGTAAATTATTTGTTACTAGTATAAGGCAGTGATTAGAGGTTAGAAACTTAGTTGAAGGGATTGCTCAGACATGGTGTCTTCTAACTTTTCATCTGTATACAAATCCTCTGCCAGAAATATGAAAATATTTTTGTTGTTGTTAGTTGGGTGTTCATTCAAGGATTACAAACCTGACTACAAAAATGCCAATAGTATTTGACAAGCAGATTATGAAAGGTAGTAGAAACAAAATGAGTGATTTATTATTTTTTTTAAACTGCCTCAGCAGTGTATAAAATATCTTCTCTTCTTCCCCACAGATTGCAATATTAAATTATAAATGCTTTAAAAGTTGTTCATCTGTGTTAAAGGGTTTTTTAATAGAAACAATTTTTTTTTTTCTAAGTATTAAAAGCAGTTTGTAATGTAATGGTTCTTTAAAGCTGCACATATATAATAGCCTGCAGAAAAATTTTATTATCTTGACTTTATCCCTTATCTTCTTTCTTTCTTCCTGGGAGGAGCTCAGGAGATAGAATGAATGGGAACCAGTGTTTTTCTACACTTTTTTTTTTTGTTGTTGTTGTTTAGTTAATGGGGAATTAGGCATGATGGCTTCTCTCTTAAAAGGCTCTTCTACATGCATTTTTTTTTTTTTTTTCCTACATGCATTTCTAATGTCTGGTATGCATCTAGGACAGCTAGAATGATGCCAGATGCCTACAAAGTAAATGTTTTATATATTTAATTGGTTATGAATCATAAATGTTGTAAGTTCGGTTTGGAAGCTGAGATTTCAGTAAAAGAATGAATGCTAAACCGACATTGATTTTTTTCTGGAGGTTTTTTTTTTTTTTTTTAATTAATTAGGACTAAATTCATTTTTCTGACACTCCTGTGTGGCATATAAATTGTGTATTCTCTCCTGCAGGTGTATTCAGCTTATTGAATGTGGGACTGTTCGTTTGTTAATGTTTAAGTGAGATTTGTTATTATTTGTGCAGCAAGGCAGTTATCTGCGCTTGTATGTAGTTGGGTAAACATAAACCAGTTCAGTTTCTGTGGTACAGAGGACTCTAACACAAAGCAGAGTTTTGTGGTGGTGCCATTGGGGAAACACTGAGGTGACCTTTTTTTTTTTTGTTTTGCAAGTTGCCTTTTCACAGGTGTACAACTTATTTACAGCAACTACAGTAATTGTCTGTGCAACCTTCCTCATAATCAGTGTGATTTTTCCATCATCATTAGCCTCCCTTTTCCCCTTCCTTCCCACCCCTGGTAACCACTAATTAACTTTGGTCTCCATACATTTGCCTTTTTTTTTAAATATATATGTAAGGTCTTATTTATCCTTTAGTGATTGATTTATTTCACTCAGCATAATGTCTTCCAGAATGTATCAAGACTCCACTTTTTATATAGGCTGAGTAGTATTCCATTGTTCCACCAGGACTTTTAGAGTATATATACCAAAAACCAGACTAATTGCCATTGAGTCAGTTCTGACTCGTAGCGACCCCCATTGGGTTTCTGAAGCTGTGAATTTTTACCGAGGTAGACTGTACCATCTTCCTTCCACAGAGCAGCTGGTGGGTATGAACTGCTGACCTTCTGGCTAGCAATCAAATGCCTTAGGTACTACATACGCCACCAGAGCTCCTTTAGGGTTATATGTAAACCAAAAAATCAAACTCAGTGCTGTCAAGTCGAATCCCACTCATGGTGACGACCCCCCCCCCCCCCCCCCCCGCTTGGGTTTCTGAGGCAGTATCAGTACAGAAGTAGATTGCCCAATCTTCATTCCAAGGAGTGGCTGGTGGGTATGAACTGCCAGCCTTCTGGTTAGCAGTGAAATGCCTTAGGCACTATGCCACCAGAGCACCAAGAGTATATGTAAGAGGTGGAAAATAAGGGGCTGATTTGTACATGTGTCACATTTTGCCTATCATCCGTATGTTGGTGGGCATTTGGGTTGTTTTTACCTTTTGGCTGTTGTGAATAGTGCTGCAGTGAATATTAGTGTATATGTTTCTGTTTGAGTCTCTGCTTCAGTGGATAAGCCTTCCAAATTCCCTGTATCCTCACCAGTGTTTATTATTTTCTTTCTTTTTTTTTTTTTTTTTAAATTCTGTCCATCGTAGTAGGAGTGAATGGTACCTCATTATGCTTTTGATTTGTCTCTGATGACTAATGACGCTGAGCATCTTTTCATGTATTTGTGGGTCATTTGAATGTTGTCTTTGGTGAAATGTCTATTCATGTACTTTGCCCATTTTATAATTGGGTTATCTTGTATCTTTGTTAAGTTGTTGAAGATTTATATATATTTTGGTTATTAGATTACTGTCAGGTGCATGGTTTCCAAAGATAATCTCCCAGTAGGTAGCTTGTCTTTTCACTTTTTTGGTAAAGTCTTTTGATGAACAAAATTTTGAAATTTTTATGAGGAGTCATTTATTTATTTTGTCTTTTGCTCTTTTTGCTTTTGCTGTTATTAAATAATCCATTGTTGCAGCATGGGTAGTTCTTTTAGAAAACTAAAACTTTTTAAAATTTATCTGTAAAGTCACACAGCATATAAAATAGCAAACCTTGGTATCCCATCCCATGCCTTTCTATTGTGTGGGTGACCAGTTTCATGTTAAAGAGCTATTGTCCTAGATTGTAAAGTTGTCCATTAAGAGAAAGTGGATGTAAAGCTTCATATAATGAAGTTTCCAGTCTTGATAAACCAGTTGCTGTAGAGTCTGCTGTGATGCATAGTGATGCCATGTGTATCAGAGTAGAACTTGGCTCCATAGAGATTTCAAGGACTGATGTTTTGTAAGTAGACCACCAGGACTTTCTTCCAAGGTGTCTCTGGGCAGACTCAAACTGGAGCCTGGCTGTTAGCAGCCAAGTTCATTAACAGTTTGCACCAGCCAGGGCCGCCTCAACTTTGATGTAGTGAGTGCTTTACTTGATATGAGGGGAGATCTGGTAGTGATGTGGTGAGGCATTTGGCTGCTAACCAAAGATTGGTGGTTCGAATCCACCATCTGCTCCATGGAAGAAAGTTGAGGCAGTCTGTTTCCATAAAGATTTACAGCCTTGGAAACACGATGAGGGTTGCTGAGTTAGTAATGACTTGATGACAGTTTACTCGATAACAGTATTTTGTAACTACTACTATGTAACTTTATTTTATTATTTATTTATTTATTTATTATTTATTGTGATTTGGGTTAAGATTTACAGAGCAAATTCACTTTCCATACAACAGTTCACATATACTTTGTCTCATGTCATTGAGCACAGTTTACCACAATGCAACAGCTCCCTTCCCACTTCCTCCCCATAGTTACCT
>NW_006921721.1:7088347-7118679 GCF_000298275.1 Orycteropus afer afer
TTTCCGATAGTGGGATTTAGTCCACTTCTGTATCCTTCCCTTCAAGGCTCAGGGGTCCAAGATTATCTTCTGTGTCTGTGTTACTTGGTTTCCCTTTTCTTTGTTGAAGAGGGTCTGTGCAGTCCTTCTGCCTAGTCCGCCATCTTGCCAGAACTCGTAACTTTATTTTTTATGATAATGGGTGCTTGAGTAAAATACGAAAGAATTATAACATGTATTTCTACTGATTTGTGCCTGTGCCAGTTTTACCAAGGAGACTGCTGAGGGAAGTTGATTATATGGAAACTCGTGAATTCTTCCCCTTGCTATTGAGAATATTACTGACTAGTATGTATTTTATAACAGCTTTATTGAGCTATAACTCACGTGCCATACAGTTCACTCATTTAAAGTGCACAGTGGTTTTTAGTATCTCCACAGACTTGTTCAACCATCACCTCAATAAATTTTAGAACATTTTCATCACCCCAGAAAGAAACCAATACCTTATAGCAGGCACTCTCCAATCTCTCACCACTGCCCTTAGTCCTAAGCAACTACTACTAGTCTACTTCCTGCCTCTATGGGTTTACTTATAGTGGACACTTCATATTAGTAGAATCATACGATATGTGATCTTTCGTGGACTGACTGTTTCTGCTTAGCATGATGTTTTCAGGGTTCATCCATGTTGTAGATGTGTATACCCCCTACACCATAATTTACATCTTTTTATTGCTGAATAATATTCCGTTGTATGGTTATACCACATTTTGTTCATGCATTCATCAGTTGAATATTATTCAGCAGTTAAAGGAAATGAAGTACTGACACATGCTACAACATGGATGAATGGATCAACAAAATGTGGTACATCTATACAATTTAGGTTGTTTCTACTTTTTTGGCTCTTATGAATAATGTTGCTCTGATATTCTTGTGTTCACTTTTGTGTTTTCATTTCTCTTGGCTTATGTATATGCCTAGGAGTGGAATTGCTGGGTCATATGAGACTGGGCAGTCTACTTCCATAGGGATACTGCCTTGGAAACCCAAGGAGGGCTTGCTGTGAGTCGCAGTTGACTTGACAGCAGTTGACTTTGGTATGAAGCGGTGACTCAAGTTTTTGTTTTACATTTTCTGATGGTTTGATAAGAGCATACACAGCAAAACGTAACACCAATTAGGCAGTTGGACATGTACAGTTCAGTGACATGGATTACATTTTTTGAGTTGTGTTGTAACCATTTTCACTCTCTTTTTCTGAGTTGTTTCCGTCTCATTTATATAAACTTACTGCCCTAAGTTTCTGTCTGATCTTTCAAGTTGCTGTTGTCAATTTGATCCCATGTAAGTAGTTCTTAAAAGAACTGCTCTAGGGAGACCTTTATTACTAGTTAAGTTAAACTATTGTTTGGTTTAAAGATGATTTTAGGGGATTTTTTTGTTTAAAGTTTAAGGATTATATTAGGGCAATAGTTTTAGGGGTTTATCTACCTTCCTTGGCTTCAGGAAGTCTGGAGTACATTAGAATTTGAAATTCTGGCCTGCATTTTCTCTTTTTTGATCAGAATTCTTCTAGAGACTCTGATCAGAATGTTCAGTAATGGTAGCTGGGCCCCGTCCAGTTCTTCTGGTCTCACGGCAAAGGAGTCCGTTGTTCATGGCAGCAATTAGCCACACATTCCATTTCCTCCTGTTGCTGACTCTCCTTCTTCCTCTGTTGCTCCAGGTGAACAGAGCCCAATTGTGCCTTGGATGGCTGCTTGGAAGCTTTTAAGACCCTAGTTATGAAGCAGTGAGCTAGGAGGTAGAGCAGAAGCACTGAACACATTATGCGGCTACCTAACTGGATGTCCCATGAAACCATAACTCTAAACCTCCAAACCAAGGAACCAGATCCCATCAGGGTGTTTGGTTTTATATAAAGCATCCTCAACAGCTACTCTCTTTGTTATTGTAAACATACCTATCTCACAGCGTTGGCCTATTTTTTAAATTGAGTTATTTGTCTTTTCATTATTTAGTTTTAAGTGTTCTTTACGTATTCTGGTACAAGTAAGTCCTTTATCAGATATATGATTTGCAAATATTTTTTCCTGTTCTGTGGGTTGTCTTTTTACTTTCTTGGTGTGTTCTTTGAAAAAGAGCTCTGATGGTGTAAGTAAGGCACTTGGCTGCTAACAGAAGGTTGGTGGTTCATAATCCACTAGCTGCTTCACAGGAGAAAAATGAGGCAGTCTCCCTCTTGGAAACCCAGAGAGGTTTGCTATAAGTCAGAGTCCACTCAGTGGCAGTGATTGATGTGGCCTTTGAAGCACAAAATTTTTAATTTTGATGAAGTCTGATTTACCTATACTTTTCTTTTGTTGCTTATGCTTTTGGCATCATGTCTAAGAAATCTCATTACCTAATCCAGGGTCTTAAAGACAGTTATGCCTATGTTTTCCTCTAAGAGTTTAATAGTTTTAGCTCTTTGATTGTTTCACGTTAATATTGATAGAGTAAAACCTGTGAAATCTGGAACCTGTTGAAGGTGGAAACCTGTCAGAAGGAAAACGCAGCTGTTTCCCACTAAAACAAGCAATAGAATAGTGAGACCTAGAAAAACAAGCCAGTCCTGCTGAGTTCCATCTCTCACAGCTTTCATTGTATGTGTGAGGTCACATTCATACTTTTTGGACCGGTGGTTCTAAACCTCATTTGTTAGGTCTACTTTGGTTATGCTACAAAGATGAAACATATATACTTTTGGCAAGTGGCCCTTCTCCACCCTACCCCCCACTCCCCTCCAGTGGGTCCCAAAGGATTGAGAACTCTGGAGTGTGGACTAAGGAAATAATTATTTTAATATTCTCTTCATTTTTCTTTATTCACTCTAATGGCTTCACTCTTTCTCACTTCTCCACCCCCTATCCCATAGTTTATGTTAGCCAGAAAATTTACCAGTAGCTCAGTGAGCCTAACTCTAGGATATGGGGGCCCCCAGTATGAGACATTGCTATTTTGTACCAGCTGCTGCTTCTGTTCAACTTCTGAATCTCCTCCTAGCAGAAAGTGGTGCCCTGGAGGGAATCTTGGTGGTGGCCCAAGGCAGCCTCCGTCCCATTTGAAAAATGAAAATGATTTAAACAAAGGAAACAACTCAGTGGTGTAGCCAACACATCTGGCCTTCGCAGTAGTGCAGTTCTTCAAGGGAAAAATAGTTTTAGACTCTTTCCTTGTTGACCAGACTGATCATTAAATGGCAGTCTTTTCCTGGTATGTCCAACATGACAAATAATTTTTGCTTTGCAGTAGGACCAAAAGGCAAAAACAAGAACAACTCCAGACTATTTTGAAGGAGTCTCCTGGCCTTTACGTATATAGACTACACCAAGATTTTCTGTATGTTCAGAGTTTCTGAGGGCTTCAGTTCCCCTTGCTGTTCAAATTAGCATTATTTGAATTTTTAGAACAAAATATCTTGCATTTGGAGGACTGGAGGTTTCTGGTCTAGCTAAGAACATTTTAAACTGTCCCTTGTTTTTTGAAGGTAGAAAGGTAGAAGGCATTATCAATTTTTTAAAAAGTGGTAGGCATTACTTAGTAAGTTAAAAATAGTAAAGGTGATGTAATTAAAAGTTCTTACCACACCATGTGTTGTTGGGCTTGAGTGTTGAGTACAAGAAAAGCTTCAACCAGGCCACCTGTTCCAGGCCCCTCCTGGCTGCCAGTTCCCATCAGCATTCCAGGCTCTCTGGTTTCAGAATGATTTATGCTCACCCCAGTGAATGACACCTCTTCATACAGAACGCTCTTATGAATCCATTGCCCCAGGAGAGCCAGACAGAGCCAAATGCCCTGTAGGGAAATTTGGGATCTGTGGTCTCCTCTCAAGTTTTATCCAAGGGTCCACAACCAAGAATATGAAAAGGGAGGGTCACTGTTGGGTGAATCACATGCTCATACACACTTCATATATACCCATAGATTGTGAAATTGTGGGCAATGCAAATGTGGTGTTGTTATTACTACTCACTGTCATTTACTGGTTAGGCCTCTTCACCTATTGCAGTCTGGTCATTGTAGTTCAATACATTATTGAATTCAAATTGAGTTCTTGCATGCAAAGCATTGGGCAGGCACATGAAGATAAGTTGCACACAGAACCTACTCTTGGGGAGTTCTTTACCTGAGTGTATCTTATTAGTAAAATGCACTTGTGAGTAAACATGGCAGACCACAGGTGGCCTGTCAATATCTATGCTAGTTCTCTGAATTCAGATGAATGAGAGTTAAGTCTGTTTTATAGAAGGCTCTGGGGGAAAAGTTTGGAAGATTGAGCCACCAAGGCTTTAGATGTATGGAGGTAATAGTACACCACGATGCTTTGTTATTTCACTTTACAGAATACTTTCACACTTTCTACCTCATTTAACTTGGTCTCCACAGTCACCCTGCCACTTCCCATCCATGTCTTGTGCATTAAACAACAACAAAAAACAAACCCACTGCTGTTGAGTTGATTCAGGCTCATACCAATCCTACAGGACAGAGTAGAACTGCCCCACAGAATTTCCAAGGCTCTAAATCTTTATGAAAGGAGCTCTGGTAGCATAGTGGCTAAGGCACTTGACTGCTAACCAGAAGGCTGGCGGTTCAAACCCACCAGCCACTCCTTGGAAGGAAGATGGGGCAATCTACTTCCATAGTATACTGCCTTGGAAACCCAAGGAGGGGTCGCTCTGTGTCAGGTCCAACTCGACAGCACATAACAACAACAATAACAAATCTTTATGAAAGCAGACTGCCCATCATTTTCCTGTGGAGTGGTTGGTAGGTCCAAACTGCCAACCTTTCATTAGCAGCCGAGCTCCTTGCTTTGCCTTCTGCATTAGATAGCCATACTCTTGATTTCCAGATGAGCTTCTAACACAGCTACTGACTCGGTACAGCCGAGATCTGAGTTTAGGTTGCATGAATCCAAATCCTGCTATCCCTTTTGCAGGGTAGACTCCCTGGGTGGTGCACATGGTTAAAATATTTCAGCTGCTAACCAAAAGGTTGAAGGTTGAGCCCACCCAGAGGTACCTCGGAATGCCTGGAGATCTGAAAAATTAGCCATTGAAAACTGTATGGAGAACAGGCCTCTGACACACATGGGGTCACCACGAGTTGGAGTGGACTCGATGGCAACTTGTTTTTCCAAAGTACAGTAGGAACAGCATGAAACAAAATACAGAAGGAAAGCTCTAGATAATACAGTAAGTTCTTCAGGACTGTGGGAAGGAAGGTTGAAGAGTATGAAAAAGGTTTGTTAGAGAACCTTGAAAGTGGGCTTGGGAATTCTGAAACCCTCAAAGAGCTTACACTTTTTTTTTAAATTTTGAAATCTTTTCAAAAGAAAAGCTTTAAGAACACACCTTTTAATCCAGATTCATCAATTTTAAACATTTGTCACATTTGTTTTCCTTTTGTGTGTGTGTACATAAACCTATTCAAGAATGGGATGCATATGTGGCATTTACCCCATAATACTTTAGTGCATATTTCCTAAAAAGAATAATCTGTTTATGCCTGTATCGTACATGTACCTCATTCAGGAAGTTTATCATTAATCCAGTATTCAAGGAGCTCTGGTGGTGTAGTGGTTAAGGTGTTTGGCTGCTAACCACAAGGTTTGGCAGTTGAAACCCATTACCCACTCTGTGGAAGAAAGATGAGGCAGTCTGCTTCTGTAAAGATTTACAGCCTTGGAAACTCAGTGGGGGTTGCTATAAATCAGAACCAGCTCTATGGCAGTGGCAGTGACTTTGTTTTTTTTTTTTTTGGTAATAGTATTTTTCATTCTTTGTTCCAACTTTGTTAGCAGTGTCCATAATAACAATTTTCTTTTTCTCCTGGCATAGCATCCAGTCCAGGATCACACAGTTCGTTTAAATATTACTGTTCTTTAGTCTTCTTTGATTTCAACAGTGCCTAAGCCTTTGTTCATGTTTCATACCACTGACATTTTTTAAGAATGTTGTTAGGTGCCATTGAGTTGGTTCCAACTTAGTGACCTGTGTGCAACAGAATGAAACACTGTGCAGTTCTGTGCCATCTTCACAATCTTCGCTATGCTTGAACCCATTGTTGGCAGCCACTGTGTCAGTCCGTCTTGTTGTGCGTTTTACTCTTTTTCACTGACCTTCTACTTTACCAAGAGTGATGTCCTCCAGGGACTGGTCCCTCCTCATAACATGTCCAGAGTACAGGAGACACAGTCTTACTATCCTTTGCTTATAAGGAAGTGAATTCCAGCTGTACTTCTTTCAAGATAGGCTTGTTTGTTCTTTTGGCAATTCATGGTATATTCAGTATTCTTAACCAATACTATAATTCAGAGGCTTCAATTCTTCTTTGATGTTCATTGTCCAGTTTTCAAATGCATATGAAGTGATTGAAAATATCATGGTACACTTTGGTCCTCAAAGTGACATTCTTGGTTTTTAATACTTTAAAGAGAACTTTTGCAGCAGATTTGCCCAGTGCAATACATCATTTGATTTCTTGACTGCTGTTTCCATGGGTTTTGATTATGGTTTAAGACTGCAGACCAGCTCTTTTATAGAGTATCAAAGGATTTTGAGCAGGTGGGTGAATCTGAGCTTGAAGAAGATGAGCAGATGCAAGGTGATGGGGTGGTGTATGGGAGGGGCAGTGCCTTGTTGCTCTGATTCAGAGAGGCTGAGGTGGGTGGAAGCCTCAGGGGAGGAAGTATTGATGAAATTGCTTGGATATGGATGGAACTGGAGAAGAGGTAGAGGAAATTGCAGAGGTCCTAACTGTCATGATCTGAAAAACTAAACAGAGAAGAATAAAGATAAAACTGAGATAGGGCCATTTTATGTCTGGCAGTGGTATGGATATATTTCTTAATTCTTTGGACACCAGGCCATCACTGGTGGTAACTATTTTGAAAGAGGTCAGTACTATTGTGGAAATTTAGCAGTTTTAGATCTGGTAGCCAGATTGAAGTTCATTGAAGTTCAGGTGCCAGTGAAGTTGCCCTTAAGTGCCATTCATAGCTGGTAGCCCTTCTGCAAATAGAGGAATGTTTGTTCTTAGCTTTAAGGACTCACCCGAGCCCTGATGGTACAGCGGTTAAGCATTTGGTTGCTAACCAAAAGGTCATCTTTCTCTCTGCAGGAGAAAGATGTGGCAGTCTGCTTCTGGAAAGATTGCAGCCATGGGAAGCCTATGTGGCTGTTATACTCTGTCCTGTAGGGTTGCTGTGAGTCAGAATCAACTTGATGGCAACAGGTTAAGTACTCAGGACTGATGTCATCTTGAGGCAGAGGATGGACCTAGTTTGGGAAAGTTCATGGGTCATTGTGCAAATATGCAGGCATCTTTTCCCCAGCTTAGAGAGAATATGGAGACCTTCACCTTGAGAACAAGTTTTGGAGGAAAGGTATTGGTGGTGTTTATCAAATTTTTATGTAGCCTATTTATCATTTGTATGGGTATTCACCAAGTACGAGTTTCCTCCTGGATCTTCTGTGTAGTAGAGTCAAGGAAGAGAATTTTGGAAACTTAGGTGACAAGGAATTATTTTTATAACCTATGTGACACAGAAATGCATTTACATTTTCTTTTATTAAACATGTGCTCAGGTAGCAAAGAAAATTGCAGGGCATGGATGGGGCTAGAGCTCTCTTACAGAAATGTCAGTTAAGTTTTCAATTTTTAAAATGTTTGCCACTTACATTATGCCATCTAAACCACCTTAGATCAGTTATCTTACTTGGTTCCTTTGTCCAGATACTTGTGACTGTTGGACTCTTAAGTTTTTTACAATATCCTAAGAGGTGGGATTAATTAAAAATATATCCTATTACTGGAATTTGTTTTACTGCTGGGTAGGGTTTGTTTTTCTATTATTTTGTCTCAATAGAATAAGTCATATAGATGATATTTTCCAAAATAGTCTTAGGTTTTTAAATAGAGAGTAATAAAAAGGAACCTGGAGTTCCCTGGTGGCACAAATGGTTAAGTATTTGATAACTAGCTAAAAAGCTGGCAGTTGGAACCCACCCAGAAGTTCCTCAGAAGATAGGCCTGGCATTCTGCTTCTGAAAGATCACAACCTTGAAAACCCTGTGGAGCAGTAGTACTCCCCTGTACATATCGAATCACCATGAGTTGGATTCAGTTCAACAGCACCTAGCACCCCCACGACAAAAGGGAAAAAGGCTTTCTAACGCTGATTTCTAGTCCTTGGTTCAGTACATTTAAACTTCCTTCACTCATTTCACCATCTATAAGATAGTGATGATAATCTATACTATCCTGGATAACTTTTGACAGTATATCCAAAAGCCTTTGTAAACTGCAGTATTTATAAAAATGTTTTATGTTTGTCTTTGTTGTTGTCATTAGCTGCAGTCCAGTCAGCTGCCAATGCATGGTGGTTCTACTCATACTATCTCTTTTCCTGGTTTATATAATCTAAGAAAGCAAAGACTTGTCTTCAGATGGAGCTATGTTTTCCTTCAGTTTATACTTACCATATTTTTGGATGGTATTGCCTTATGTTGAATTACCACAAGGCCACTTTCTTCTTGTTTGTGGAAAATTAGACTGTTTTTAATTGAGTCTAAACTAATGTGAGATTTGAATGTCATAAAAAGCTCAGTTTTACACTAGAATTTTCTGTTGGATCACATATGGAGTTTCTGCTCTTACCATCATATGTGTTGATAATGATATGTCGTGGACACTTACTGAACTATATGCAGAATTTGTTAGACAGTAGTCCATCAGCACTGGAATCTGCAAGCAGTGTAAATTGTTGATACTGTATTTCATCTTCATATTCATTGAGTTTGAGTTTTTGGATGACACATTTAGTACTTAATCATTAGTGCATTTGTGCTATGTCAAATTAGTTCTAGGTGCAAGTAAACAGTTTATCAATGTGCTATATTCTTGGTAGTCATGATAATGCTTTTATTTCCCATTCCCCATTTTGTAGTTCTAGATTCAAATCTAGATTAATTTATTATGTTAATGCATTTTTTTTTTTTTTTCAACTCACCATGATTATTTAATTCCATTGCATTAAGCCTTTAAGCAGTTTTGGCTTTACTAATAATCTACTTAATCTAGCACAATGACTAGTACTTTCATAATTTCTACTGACTAAATTTATCCATTCTGAACTTGATATTATTAGACTTTTTGTTAATTTCAAATAGAATTTGAAACCATATTTTATAATTGACAAACAGTTTTGAAACATAACACAAATCTTAACCCTGACACTAGTATTGTTAAATTTTCTTCTACCTAATGGATTGCCAGAAATAGTCTTATTTTATACATGAAGAAACTATGTGTAATTCTTGGTCAGACAGTAGTTTTCATTGCTGAAAGAATCTCATTGAAATTTGTAATTGGAAGTGGGTAATTCCATACTCTTTCAAAATTTCAAAAAAAAAAAAAAAATTCAGAGTACAGTTGATAAGTTTGAGAAGTATTAAACTCTCGTGTAATCTGTACCCCTTCACCCCCAAAGTGGCTAACCATTTAATTTATGAGGAAATGGTTATATTAACCCTGTGAGTCCCTTCCAGCCACTTTATAGTCAGGCTACCATTTTCATGATGTGAATCAGTAGGGTAGGGTAGGCAGTACTTGGTAAGTGGTATTTGGGTATTGTTCTTATTTGGCACAGTTTTTAGAGGTTACAAGCAAAGCATCCTCTGCAGTTTCCTAGTAAGTTTTTAGGAAGCTCGTGTAGTATAGTATCTTCATAGGTACTTAAGAGCTTCCTCGGTGAGTACTTTGCAGCAATTTTAGTTGCTAACAGCATTGCTCCCACTACTGACTTGTTTTCTGTTGATGGTGCTATGAAGTTCCAATACAGTGACAGTCCACAAGAGTGTGACATGTTCATATTGAGACTAAGTTGGATCTCCCTTTTCTGATGGTGTAGTGCCTAAGGCATTTGACTGCTAAGCAGAAGGCTTAAACCCACCAGCCACTCCTCAGACGTAAGATCGGGCAATCTACTTCTGTAGTGATACACCTTGGAAACCTAAGGAGGGGTCGCTATGAGTTGGAACTGACTCTAGTCGATGGCAGTGAGTGCCTGCCTCTTTATCTCCAGAGATGGGAAACTTCTTTGACCAAAGCTCCGGAATTAGCTTCCATTCTCTTTATGTGATGCTCTCTCATTTGCCTGTGCCCTTCTTAAAGTGTGTTGATAAAGAGCTACCTAGTCTTCTGGAGAAGGTGTGATCAGTTCCGAGCACAGTGGGACTTTAATTTCCTGGTATCTGGAAACTATACTTTGATGAGTGCAGCCTAAGACCACATAGCTTTCTCAGTATCTGTGTCACTCTCGTGGTTCATAGGAAGCTTTCAGTCAGCAAAAATTTCTGCCTGCCTCCAAACATTTCCCATAGTTTCCCATATTTTTCTTTTAATCAGTGATGTTGTCTTGTTGGTTTTAACTAGGCCTTCTAACCTGTTAATGTAATTTATTTCTGTTGTTGATCTTATTACCTCATTTTGCTTCTTGTCATTGGCATATTTGGTGATGTGCCTTCTGGGTTGCCATGTGATACAGAGACACACATACAGAGTTAAAAAAAGTTTTATATAGCCAGGAACAATAATAACTGATGCCCCACATGGTCCCTTGTGTCACTTTAAAAAAGCCTTTGTTCATAGAGTGGCTTACTAATGAATTAATGTTTTATGGTTGTATTTTTGGTAATTGGAGCATTGTAATGATTATATGATTTTCCAAAGGCTGGTTTTTCATTCTATTGTTTCTTTCCCCCTTTACCTATGTTTTATTGTTTCTTAACATTTTTATAGGAGGATTAGAGGAAAGGTGATTAAATGCAAACTAGGTGATTTTATTTTGATAAAAATTGATTAAAAGCTATTCTCTTGGTTGAGATTTAGCTAAATAAAGCATTTCCATAGCAGACTTAAAATTAAGGTTGCTGCTTGTCAGTTAATCGGCTTGGCATAGGCTTAAGTCTTTGCTGTGGGGAATGTCCTGTCTGGAGAAGTTGTTTTTCTTAATGAGCAGAACACTTTTCCTGGCCTATGCTTACAGCTCTAGGAGACTTTGGGAAATATGCAGAGTAAGAATAAACTGGAAAATATTTTTTTTTCTTTTTTTTTGTTTTTAATTGTGATTTGGGTGAAAATTTACAGAGCAAATTCACTTTTCCTACAGCAATTTACATGCACTTTGTCTCATGACATTGACCATAATTTGGAAGAATTTTCAATAATAATAATAGCTAAGGTTTGTTTGTTTTAAATTATTTTATGCCAAACACTTTTCATATATTATTTCCATGAGTTATCACAACAGTCCTGAAGCAAGTGCTTTTTATTAATCCCATTTCATAGTTGAGGAAATTGGGACTGAGAGAAGAGTGAATTGTCTGGAATTGGCAAAAGGCTTGGCAGTTTTTGTTTGGATGTCTTTCATTTTGGAAAGAGAGGTTTGTCTTTTACCCGAAAGGAAATTGTTTGAGTGAGATGGCATGCCCCTCCCCCACAGGATGTGATGCCATATTGAGACTCAGTCAAGTCACTCAAAGGTGGGTTTTTTTTTTTTTTTAAATATGTCTTCTGGAAGTCTAACACTTTCCACAGTTGTGAAATTTGAGGTTTTTTATTTGAGGATGAAAAACAAATCTTTAGTGTAATATAGGCTAATATTACTTAAGAGGTAGTGTCAAGCTCATTAATTAGAAGTGATAATACAAGTGTTACATGACACTGTATACAAATACTGTGTAGTACTAAGAATAACATTCACCTACCAGGTCTCTTTTGAGTAACCCCAAACCTATGCATACAACCCTCAATCCCATAGAGTACTTTTAGATATTAAATAGGGAGAAGAGCCTTGTGTTTATACTGTTTTCCACTGTTGGGAAATAAAAATTGAGCTTAAGGTGTAGGCAGGCTAATGAGACTGCTACCTTTTGTTGAGTACTTACTTTGTGCCAGATCTAAATTTTAATTCTTATTACATCCCTATAAAGTAGATAATGCTATTATTCCTTTTTGAAGAGAAAATCATGCTTAGATACTTTAAGTAGATCACTGGTGTAGCAAATTATCTGGTATGGCTTTTCTAGCCGTAAGTCTTTGTAAACTCTGTGGTGGAATTTGCCACAATCAACTCAGTAGCTCCTGATTATTAAAGTTATCCACATGGGGTATGTTTGTTGCTTGTTGTTGTTGTTATGTGCCATCGAGTCAGACTCGACTCATAGTGACCCCTCCTTGAGTTTCCAAGGCAGTGTCACTACGGAAGTAGATTGCCCCATCTTCCTTCAGAGGAGTGGCTGGTGGGTTTGAACCCACAGCCTTCTGGTTAGCAGTCAAGTGCCTTAGGCACTATGCTACCAGAACTCCCTTGTTGCGTGTAGCACCAAGTAATTTTCTGGGAAGTTCGCTCTCTCTCAGGTGTATAGAATTCTGATGTTGGGATTGGTTAGTTTGGCCGCTCTGTCGGGCTCAAAAAGGAGTCCTTGTAGAGGCAGAAAGAGTCTCTTTAACTGCTGGTTGAGAAAGATGTGCTGCTGAGAGAAACGTGCTCCTGAGACACATGTGCTCCTGAGAGACACCTTTTGTGAGAGAGATGCTGAGAGACATGCACTGCTGGGAGAGAGACAGGGAGAGACTGTTGGCTGAGAGATGCCAGGCTGAGAGACTGAGCATGTTCCTGAACTTGAATTGTAACCTGTTGCTTCCCTAATAAACCCCATAATTTGTGAGTTTTGTGTGGCCACTACAGCAAATTATCGAACCCAGCAGAGAGGTGGTGGGTGCTACGGGAGGAATGGTTGATGTCAGGCTAGGGGAAAGGGCTGGAGGGAGGCAGCATGTCTGGCCTCGCAGGAATAGGCCTTGGGCTGCTGATGGTGATCCTGTTGGGGGATTAGTGGAGGTCAGAAGATGCGGCCTCCCTGCCCCTTTAGCAATCACGTAAATCCATGTCATCTGCCTTCAAGACTCTTAGTTTTAGCTATTGTACTTATCCTTAGTTTCATAAGTGTTTTTCAATAAAATGACAAGTACTCTTCTCCCTTCTCTCACTTTATCACCCAGGTTAGCTAATCACCCACCACAACAAAATCCCCAAAAAATGAAACTCAGGGAGCTTGGAGTATGAAGAAAGAGTGGTTGTCCACACGGGCCATTTTATTATTAATTGATATTTATATATGGTGTCCCTGGGTGGTGCTGCCAGTTAATGTGCTTAGATGCTAATTGAAAAGTTGGAGGTTCAAATTTGCCCAGACATACCTCAGAAGAAACACCTAGAGATTTACTTGTGAAAAATTAACCACCGAAAGTCTGTCACAGAAGGACAAATATTATATTACTCCACTATTGTAAAAGTTAAGGAAAGGTTTATACATGGAAGGAAACTTTCTTTGTTGGTCACCGGGGAGGGGAGGGGAGGGAAAATTCCTAGATGGGTTGCGCAGGAGGGATATATATTTGTATATGTTGTTGTTATGTGCCGTCGAGTCATCTCCGACTCATAGAGACCCCTCCTTGGGTTTCTGAGCGGTATCCCTACGGAAGTAGATCGCCCCATCTTCCTTCCGAGGAGTGGCTAGTGGACTTGAACCGCCAGCCTTCGGGTAGGAGTCAAGTGCCTTAGGCACTACACCACCAGAGCTCCTTATATACCAAAGATTATTAGTAGTTACCAGAGGTAGGAGGGAGGGGGAAAGGGGAAGCTTTTGTTTTTGGGGTATTGAGTTTATGCCAATTGTAGTAGAGTATTTTGGAAAAGGATAGTAATAATGGTGGCACAACACAAAAAATGTTGTAAATGTACTTGAGCTGTGAATGTGGAAGATGTTAATGTTGGTGAATATCTTGTTATGTATATTTTCACCACAATGAAAGTTTTTTTTTTTTTAAAGAAAAATCAGCCATTGCAAATCCTATGGAGCATAATTCTACCCTGATACACATGGAATTGATGTGAGTTGGAATTAACAACCTTCAAAAAAAAAAGTGCTATGTGCATTTAAAGGAGCTGGTAGCATAGTGCCTAAGGCACTTGTCTGCTAACCAGAAGGCTGGCAGTTCAAACCTCCAGGCACTCCTTGGAAGGAAGGTTAGGCAATCTACTTCCGTTACTGCCTTGGAAACCCAAGGAGGGGTTGCCATGAATTGGATCTGACTCAATTCATTAAGAGAGAGAGACACACACATCTCATTTGTTGTGCCGATGTAGGATATAAAATACACATACTTTAATTGTTGATGAAACTGCAAAATTAAAAATTGAAAACCAGCTTTGTTTTTGCTTTCTTTTTAGGTATTGTTCAATATTGTTACAGGATTTTTTTTTCCCTTACTTTTCCAAACTCTAAATGCACTGCCATTGAGTCGTTCTTGACTCATAGCAACCCCCATAGGGTTTCCAAGGCAGTGAATTTTTTTTTTTTTTTAATTTCAAAAGTGTATTAACACATCAAACAGTAATAAAGACTCCCATGTGACCATAACCTAGCTTCAAAAACTATCAACTAATGGCTAATCATATTTCTTTTTTAAAATTTATTATTATTAATATTAAATCCCTTCACCCATATCAAACAAGGCTGTAAATTTTTATTTACAAAAATAAACATGAGGAAGCAGACTGCCTCATGTTTCTTCCTCAAATCTTTGTTCTGCAGAGTGACTGATGGGTTTGAACCACTGACCTTTTGGTTAGCAGCTGAATGCTTTAACCACTATACTATCAGAGCCTTTCTTACTTTCAGATGTTGATTTTTCTCTCCTCAACAACATGTTTGATGTTCTTTCTGTCCTCTTGTTCCTTCACCCAGGTACACATTATTCAAGGGTTGCTGGTCTACTGAGGCTTATGTAACATCTCTCTGTGTCTCCCGTGGGTAGAAGGAATCCCTGTCTGGCCTTGGGGGTTGGGGACCCCTTATATGGTTGTCTTTTATGTCTAAAGAATATGACCGCTAATGTGATTTCTCACCCTTCTCTCTTTTTAGTGATAAACGTTTTTAGTAGCACTTCATCTTTCTCATTCCCATATTCTTACAAGAGTTCTTCAGGTTCCTTAAACTACTGTTTCTCTGGTGGCACTGTGCCACCAGAGCTCCTTACTTGAGAAAATGAATTGCAGTTAGCACTGGAGGTTAATTGCAGTATAGCCTTGTTTCTTGGTCCTTTGCTACTTTGTCCATCGATTCCCTGTCCCTTTGACCTTCCAGTCTAGAACACGTGTTATTGTTAGTTGCTGTCAAGTTGGCTCCACTTTGTGATGACCTTATCTATAACTGAACAAAATGTTGCTGACCTTGTGCCGTTTTCATTGTCATTGGAATGTTTGAGTCCATTTTTGTGGCTAATGTGTATTGCCTTCCAACGCAGGGGTCTCATCTTCCAGCAGTATTCTGTTGTGATCCATAAAGGTTTTATTTATTTATTTTTCCTCCATAAGGTTTCCACTAGCTGCTTTTTGGAAGTAGATTACTAGGCCTTTCTTTCTAGCCTGTCTTAGTCTGGAAGCTGTGCTGAAACCTGTCTCCCATGGATTACCCTGCTGGTATTTGAAATACTGGTTGCATAGCTTCCAGTATCACAGCAACAAGACAAACCACCACAGGATGACAAACTAAGGTTGGTGGTGGAGACCACTGGCAATGCCAGTTTAATTTTTTGGGTCTACTTTAAATCTTCTCCCACCCTCCCTTGCATCTAGCCTAGCTTCACCAACCATCTGTGTCCTAACCACAAAAATAAACCTCATCTCCCCTGATTTTAATCTTGCCCTTGCTCCTTCAGTAGCTGCTACTACTTACTTACACAATTCCTTATCATGACCTTTTCACGCATTAACTGTGTGTTAGGCATTCTATATTTGTCTCAGCAGTCTAGAAGATACTTATGCTCCATTTATGTAAATATTCCCAATAACTATAGCATTTTCAAATTCAGAAAGATTTCTCCCCTTCCTTATTCCACATCCAGTTTATCGGCAAACTCCGTCATCTCTATTTTATCAGTGTATCCAGATAACTTCTCCTCACCACCTTCACTGCTGCCTCATGGTTCAAGCACTATCATCTCAGTTTACACCCTTCCCCTGCATGCCTGACTCACTCAGTGTAAAAGCTAAAGTGTTCATAATGACCTACAGGGCTCTTCATGGCCTGGTCTCCCAGTTATCTCTCTGACCTCATTTCCCTCTCATTCTCATGCTCCTTGTGACATTGGCCTCCTCCCACACCAAGCTTCCTGTCCCTGAGGGCTCCGGCACCACTCATTGCCTCTACTTGGGACACTTCCTTCCCCTTGCCTCCTATACTCAGAGGTTACCTCCTCAGGGAACCTCAGGGTTCCCTGACCACTTTGATAATGTAGCCTCCCCCGTCACCAACATGTGCCATCTACCCTGCAATGCAGTGAATTGCTTGGTATGGTCCTTTTAGCCATGGTCTTTGTGACTCCCACCAGTTGACTGGGTGGGATTATGCAAATGTGATATGCTCATGGCCCAACAAGGAGATTGGATAGTTTGCTAATAACTTAAACAAAGTGCATGGCACCCTTATGTAGGTAAAAACCAAAACCAAACTCACTGCCATCGAGTTGGTTCTGATTTACAGTGACCCTCTCCTTGGGTTTCCAAGGCGGTATCACTACAGAAGTAGATTGTCCAACCTTCCTTCTGAGGAGTGGCTGGTAGGTTTGAACAGCCAGCCTTCTGGTTAGCAGTCAAAAGCCTTAAGCACTACGCCACCAGAGCTCCCCCTTATGTGAGTGGGATCATGCAAATAATGTGTATAACGCTAATGATGGAGATTAGTTTTGCCATCTCACTAGGCTTAACGTGAGCCATTCCAGAGGCAGAAAGAGGCATCTCACTACAATCAATAAAGAATAGGAGTGGCATATGGTCTTGGGATCCCTGGCCTGAACCTCTACAATCCAGGAGACAGAGAGTTGTGACACTGGAGATAGTGAGAGAGGACAAAAAGCAGTGGCAGAGAAACAGTGGTAGCCGAACCAAGAGACTGGCGCGAGACCAGGCGGTGGGCTTCCCGGCCCACAAAGCAAGAAAGCTTTTAGTACCTTCAGTCTGGGGCTTATTGGTAGAGTGGGGTGCCTCTGGACATTTATCCATGAAGTTAGAACAGTTTTGTAACACTTGCCCAAGCAATGCAGAGTCCAGATCAAGGGCCTGGGGGGCAGAGAGACCTGCCTTCAGACATGGCTGAGGGGAAGCTATTCTGATTGAAGAACTGTATTCTGAGTGTTTCTGGTCTTGAATTGTAACCTGTTACTTCCCTAATAATAAACCCCACAATCATGAATGTTGACTGTGAGTTCTGTATGGTATGGCCATTGTAACACATTATCTAACCCAGCAAAGAAGTAGAGAGCTGTGGGAGGGCCAGTTGGTGTCAGAATTGGTAAAAAGATCGGAGGGGGACATCATGCTGACCTCCACCTCATAGGAATCAACCTTGGGCTGTTGATGGAGATTTTGATCCTCCTCCTGTCTTAGGAAGTTAGGGGAGGTCAGACGTAGCCCTTCTTGCTTGTTTCTTTGTGGCATTTACTGCCATCTGACCTAGCTAACCAGAAGGCTGGCAGTTCAAACCCACCAGCCGTTCCTTGGAAGGAAGGTTGGGCAATCTACTTCCGTAGTGATACTGCCTCTGAAACCCAGGGAGAGGTTGCTATGAGTCAGGTTTGACTTTACAGCACATAACAACAACAACAGCAATCTACTGTATGTGCTCTACTTACCGATCTCCCTACTAGAGCAGAGGCTCCATGAGGATAAACGTTTTTATCTGTTTTGTTTATTCCTTTGGCTTCAGGATATAGTTGGTGCCCAGCAGATGTTTGTTGAATGAACAGATGTTTCATATACTTCAGTAGCTCGTTCTGTGCTTTTCTACCTTATGAAGGTGACGGGGTTGTGGTCACTGGGAGCATCAACATTTCACCTGCTGCCTGTTTTATAGTGCCTTCTGGAGCTGTTGAAGCACCTCCTCTCACTTCTGTTCTGTGGTCTGGCCTCCTGGCTAGTTTAAATGGTCTTCAAGCTTGGAAGGAATGATGATCCCCAGGAGAAGTAGTATAATGATGCTTGTTAAATAACTAGCAGGCTCTAGAGGAGGATCTTAGACGGTCTCTGTGTTGTAGATTAGTCCTCTGCTTTGATCCTTTTCTTTCTGCCCCAACTTTCTGTTCATGCTTGTTCAAATAATCTTAAATGTTGGACGGCTGAGGTTGCTGGAAGACTGGCCACCATGTAGGATAAAATATTTCTGTGTTTGTGTTTTGTCCTCCTGCATGGCCAGGACCTGGATCTTCCGCTGATTGCACAGTATGAAAAAGCTTCTAGTATATATAATTCTCAAGAGGAGAACCTTTTAAATGAAGTTTGTCCCCGCTTTTCATTAGTTTTCTTATTTGCTTATAAGAGGGACTATTTTTATACCTTTTACAACTCTGGTGACCTTTAGTCATTTATGTAGGCTGGTTTGTGGATAGCACTTTCAGATGAATGAAATGTACCATCATGTTGTAGGATTGTGGTTTATTTAGGCGGGGGAAACAGTTGCCGTCACATTGACTCTGGCTCCTAGGGACCCCCTGTGTATTAAAGTAAAACTGTATTCTATAGGGTTTTCAGTGATTTGTTTTTTGACAGTACATTACCAGAACTTTGAGGCGTTGCTGGGTAGACTTGAACCTCCAACTTTTTGGTTAGCAGCTGAGCATGTTAACTGCTTGCACCATGCAAAGACCCGTATTGAAAAGCTGTCGCTGTCTAGTAGATTCCTAGTCATAGCCACCCTGTAGGACTGAGTAGAGCTGCCCCATGGGTTTCCAAGGCTGTGATCGTTGCAGAAGCAGACTGCCATACGGTTGTCCCGCGGAGTAGTTGGTGGCTTTGAACTGCCAACCTTTCAGTTAGCAGCCGAGTGCTTAACCACTGTGCCACCACGGCTCACAGTTTGAAACAGAGTATGTTCCTGGCAGTGCCCTCCCTTTCTAAGTTGGCCCTTGTTCATAGTCAGTACATATCCTGGTGGTTAGATGTGTCTAGCTTACAAGTTTTTAGCCACCAGAACGGGTGGAGATAGTAGGGCCAAGCAAACAACGGTTTGGCTTTTAGAAGCGTCTCAGATGGTGGAGTGAGCTTGCACAGAACCAGTGACACCAAGTCAGTCCCCTGGGGCTTTTCCAGCATTCGTGTCTGTATTGAATTTTGTTCTTATTCCTGAAATAGAGTAGTCACTGAAACCAGGAACTAGAACTGCTGGAAAATACCTTTGGAAACCACTATGATACTTGGTGGAGAAAAGGTAACTTGGCCAGTAGTTGTAAGAAACTATTTTTTTTCCCCTCAGTTTTTGTCTCTTTAAAGAAGGGCTTGATTTACCTTCTTGCCTGTCTGTTAAAGCTTTGCACAGGTTCTTAGAAAAACAAGTTCTTTAATGGTACCAGCCATGAGGGTGCAATCTGAAATCCTGCAAGAGCTGTCCAGGACAGTGCTAATCACAGTACCGGACAGAAGATTGTCACAGCAGACTGGACAGGACTACCAGGCAATGGTACATTGTGTGTTCAGTGACCCAAATGTGCTTCCTCTTTGGGAACCTATTTTACATGCAGATGTTAACACCTCATAATCATTGGCTAAACCCAACCATGTGAGAGTCAGGAAATCCAAACTCATTGTGCCTTTGACTTGGCCACAGTGGTCACACACACCTATCAAGGTGTTAAATCAGAGAGACTACCTTATACAGTAATACTCAAATTGCAGACGAGAGCTGAGTTGCTGTTGCTGTGGGAACTGTGACTTTGAAGTTCCAGACATTGATGTGATTAAAGTCTGAGACTTAAAGTTCTTCTTTTTAAACTGCAATCTGAAAATAAAAATTGATTTAGATTGGGATGGGTTGAAGAAGCAGATTGTAAAAGGAGGAGGCCTCTTGCAAACCACATGTAACTTTGTCACATCCTTTTTCCTACACCTCTATCTACAGCTAGTGTGTTCTCACCTAGACCCTCCCTGCCTACCCAACATGCACCTCTACCACCCTCAGAGAGCAAACTGTGCTTTGCTGTGTTTTATTGACCTAGTGATAACCCTAGTGGAGAAAAAAGGGTTAACATGCATTAGGTGCTGTCTTGTTTTGTTCTTTATCAATATCTCATGCTTCGGATCCTGGCTATCATTTAGCAGGTTTCTTAAAATTGTGACTGGTAAAGTTTAATTCTCAGAAAACTGTCCTCAACAAGTGAGGGCTTCTCAAGTACTTTGCCTGGTTCTTGGTGAGGAAAGAAATGGAGAGCTTGTGGATCATTTCCTCTTTAAAAAGTTGTCATTAGAATTCTAGCTCAATTTATACACCAGAAATGAAATTGACTTTAAAAATCAAATAAGAAATGTTGTACCTGGGACTTTAATATTTCTTGGCCATGGAAATTATAGGGTCAAATTTCTGTTTGAAAGAAATATTGTTAGGTATGCATGTGCATGCGTGTGTATTTAAAAATGTGTGTGTGTGTGTTTATAAAACCTTGTTTTCTTCTTTAAGGTTGGAAACTTCAGGTGTCATCCTGGTACTTAGTTTTACAGATTTATGGACACCCTATAGCGCTTTTTCTCTCATGAACACTCATACATTTCTCTAAATATCTGAGCATCTGTGATGTGTTGTGTGCCTGCCGTGCTTTTGCCTATGTGGGCTTTGTAGAACCCTGTGAGAAGTGTCAGTGAGACTGGGGGTATTCTAGGATTCACACACATAAATGGAAGATAAGTGATTAGAACCTTCAAGTGTGGTTCCTTTTCTATTAGGGCCTCCAGGAGCCTGGTGACCCCACCCTTGGTTAATTCCTTAAGAAAGGCAAGGCATGACCTAGCCTCCCAGTTCTTAGGTTTTCAGGTTTTACTACTGATAATTCTATAGCAGTGATGGGAGAAGTGGTCTGGCCTGTGAGAGAGTACAGAGTTTCTGTGTTTTAAAATGTATTCATACTTGAGAACAACAAAATATACCTTCTACTGTTTGTCTTTGTATATGTTCTTTCTCCTTTGCCCCAGTTCTTGTTTAGGGGCACAGGAAGAGCCAGGTGAGGAGGGAATGGGCAGTAAGTCAGTGGGAACTCCTCTAGCAGGTTTTTCTACTCTCTTACTAGGAGTTCTGGTAGCATAGTGGCTAAGACACTTGCCTGCTAACCAGACGGCTGGCGGTTCAAACCCACCAGCCACTCCTCGGAAGGAAGGTTGGGCAATCCTACTTCAATCCTACTTCCGTAGTGATACTGCCTTGGAAACCCAAGGAAATCCCAAGGAGGGCTCACCATGAGTTGGGTTTGACTCGACAGCACATAACAACAACAACAACTCTCTCAGCACCATCTCAGGGAGATGGGATGCAGTGATGCCTTAACTCTTTCAATGTGATAAATCAGCTTTAGATGTAGAATTCGTTTGTCATAAGATGTATTGTACACCGAGAACGTTATATGATTCTAAATTTGTTAGTCATATCTGGAAATAGACATTATATATACCTGATAGTGGCTGTAGTGACATGTCTTGTTAAATTTTTTTTTCCCCAAAATGTACTGTACCTACTTTAGCATAATTTTGGGTAACAAGATTGCATTCTTAAGTGGAGTCATAAATGACCTGGAACCCATGAGGTCACACGGAGTATGTTTAAATAACAGAACAAACTCATTGTTCCTAGAATATGCTCTCACTCATTTCAGTTATTTTTCCCCATTCACAATGGATTTTACAGTCTACAGAGAGTACAGATTTTTTATGATTTTTTTTTTTTTTTTAAATGAACTTTCCTCCCTAACATTAGTGGAGAGGTAGGAACAGCTGAGACTTAGAGTTCTGGAACTTATATATATGAATGTATATAAATAAATGTAGTTTTATAAAACCTGGCAATCTTAAGGAATGTTGGTGAAGATTTTGGCTGTCTTTTTCACAGCATTACCATGTTGTTGACAGTTTAAATAAGCAGCACTTTGACTTTGTTGATCTTGATGAAGTGAATGTGTTTAATCATTTTTCTTGGCAAACCAGGTTATTTGTGATCACAAATGGTTTTTTCCTGAGTGTTTATATTATTTTTCCTTCTAGATGTTTGTGAGGTATTGTTTTTGTACCTTATATTGAAGATACACTTTTTTTTAACTGATTGTAGAATAGATCTTTGTTAATAAAAAAAAAAAAAAAAAATTAAAATGGTCAGGCGAAATGACTTAGTTATTTTTATATTTTCCTGTAAAAACAGCCTCAGCTAAGTGAGCCACAATGAGCCATGATGTATTTCCTCCATCAGGATGGAAAATAAGCCATTTATTATTTCAGGTCTGACTCACCGTGAACCTGCTGACACTGGGATGTTTTAAAATCATAATCATAAGGAACAGGTTAGGGCAGAAACTTGGACGCTGGTCCTAGGATTACCTGCTTATTACAGTGTTTTACAGCTTGGATGCTTTAGGTTTTCTGGCACAACGTCCTAAACCTTACACACTAAATACCCCCTTGTTGAACAATTATTGCTTGCTGGTTTTAGATGGTGCCAAATAGACAGATGCCTCATCATAATTACCATTTTTTAATTTCACTGTTAGAAGCATATATATAAATAGGATGTTATCTCCTCTCCCTTCCCCCGTTCTCCTGTCTCCCTCCAAAAAGAAATCTAGATGTCCTTAGTTATTAAAGACGGGACAGTTGAAGTGTGGTAGATGGATGCTACACGGCCTTAGTGTTTTAAGAGCCATGATATAAAATTCATGTGATTACATGGGAAACCAGTTCTGTTGAACTGCAGCTGGCAAATTGTCATAGTATAGATGTGCTTCCTTATCAATACGTTAAATTACAAGAGTCAGTAGCAGATCACAATAATTTTGCAGTAGTGATGAGTAAACACTGTTTTGAATTTTCAGCAGTGTCATGTAAAGATATCAGATGTCTCTTGGTGTCAGAGTCACAGGTACTTACAATGATATATGCCTATACTCATCCTGAAAGTAGTGCTAAATTTCAGGGAGAGATTAGTAAAAATAAAAATGTAGTGTTTTCTCCTATCAAGTTCATTAATTCCTAGCATTCTATCCATGGGTTCCAGGTTCAGAACCACTGACCTAGAAGGACTTTGTTTTTTCCTAAAAATTTTCTTTAGACATCAATTTTCATTGTATAGACATCTTGTCTTCCTCAGAGAGAGAGAGAGGAAAAGAGAGATATTTACTTCTGTTGTTGTCCTGGTTCAAATTCTAATTAACTATCTACAGTTTAAAGTGGAAGAATTAGCCTTCTTTTTCCAAAGAAAATCACTAACTCTTTGTCATCAAAAGATAGATGCCCTCAAACCTATATTTTCTGTGCTGTTGCGTCAATGGGCTCATGTGTTACAAGTACTCATGCATATCCTTACACACTCGAGGCATATAATTCTCTATACTGATTATTACATATATACCATGCAGAAATTACATCCTTTCCAAAGAAAGTATATTCTCATTTTATAAGAAAGAAGGATAAAGAAAGGAAACAGATTAACCTCGTCACTCCTAGGAGAAGGAAAAATAAGCAGTAGGTTTCCAGTTTTGTACTCTACTCTCTAGGTGCCTTTATTGCATAATGTGTTATGTCATCCAAACCTAATTTTACTCAAGTCTGCTTGAGCTTCAAAAATTTCAAATAGTAATGGTAATTAATAAAATTTGAGTAGTTTTAATAGCAGTGAGCTATGTACTGACTAAATAAATTGCAAAATTGAAGGACATTTATCTAAATTTTATATTGGATGTCATTGTTTTATGTTACCTTGATTTGCATGTCTTACAATTAAAAAAAAAATTGATGTATTTTAACATTTGCTCAAGCTGAGGTTCTTAAGCAGCTCTTTAAAAATCTTCAGTACCTGCAGTGAAAGGTACATGTGCTCTCTTCCCACCTATCTTGAGGATCCATCATGTGAATTAAAAATTATCTTTAATAAATTAACTGGGATTGTGACACATCTTTCTGCTTTGAAGGGAGAAGGAGGCATTTCGTGAGGTGATACTGAAAAGATACATTCTTCTCCCACCCTCTTACATAATACCCACCTCAAGAATCAGTAACTAACATTTGAAGATGACACTTTAATTTGGTGACATGTTCTTTTCTGAAGAGAATTTGAATAAAAGATGGCCTGGAGGAATTAGTAAAGTGGAAATAAAAAATGTAAGGTCAATTGCAGCTTAGTTGTTTAACAGAGTATTTGTCTAATACTCTTAGGGGATACAACAGTGACAGATATCCTTAACTAGAAGCATGTGTTTTTGACGTAAAGGGTAAGATGCTGCATCAGTCAGCGTTTGCTGCATAACAACCCAACCATACAAATCTCAGTGGTGTACAATAAGCATTTATTTTTGCTCTCGTATGTGAGATTGCCTAGGATAGCTTTACTTCATTTGTCTCATTTTGAGGCCCAGGCTGGAAGGTAGACTATATCTGGAGTGAGTTCTTCTCATACTGATGTCAGATGTGCTAGTGGACAAGCCTTACTACTCTTAAGCCTCTGCTAGCATCAGGTCTCCTAGCATCCCTCTGGCTGCGTATGTCCTGTGGCAAAACCTGAAATCAAGGAATGGGGTAGTATACTTCATCTGCCAAAAGCCTATGGAAATACAATAGGGGAGTGAAGAATTGAGACCAATAATTCTGTCTACCTCACATGCTGAAAATGGTAGCAGCTGAGGTAAGCATTTGGTTATGATAGTATAGGTACTACCTTGTTGCCTTTGGCTTTTGTCATTTTCTCTACTCTGAAAATACCAGTTCAGTTCTTCATATAGATATGGACTGATATATATATATATTTTTTAAGTTTTTGTGATTTGGGTGAAAGTTTCTAGAGCAGATTCATTTTCCATACAGCAGTTCATATACATTTTGTGTCAAGACATTGACTGCGGTTCTCCACAACATAACAGCTCTCTTCCTCCTTTTCCCCGTAGTTACCTCTTTCCGGTGTCCTTCCCTCCTATGCACGCTTGTGAGCTGTCTTCCTGTGTAAACACTGCCCTTCTGTGCTCCCATGATTGATCGCTCCAAGGAGTGTATCTACCTGAGGTAAATATTCACCCCATATGCTGTCTGTTGTTTGGCTGGAAGCCACAGGAGTGAGTTCAATTCCAGACCTGAAGGGCAGCTAGGGGCCTTAATCTTAGGGGTCTTACCAGGCTCTATCAGACCAGAAAACCTGGTCCTTTTTTTTTTTTTTACATGATTTTTGAGTTTTGTTCCACATTGTTCTCCCACTCTATCCAGGATCTCGTGCACTGATCCCCTTTCAAGTGGTTGCCAGGCACCATCTAGTTCTTCTGGTCTCATGGTCCTATAGCTTGAGGATCGCATGGTCTGCCAGTCCCTTGGATAATTGTTTCCATGTGTCTTTGATTTTCTTCAATCTTCTGTGCTCTGGACAAGGAGAGAACCATCATTGCTTCTAGATGGCTGCTTGCAAGCTATTAAGATCCCAGTTGCTACTCACCAAAGTAGGATGTAGAACAATGTTTTTGTGTAGTGTATTATGTCAGTTGAGCTTGATGTCCCCTGCAGATATGGACTGAATTTAACACATCGAAAAAGACATGTTACTTACTGCCAGGCAAGGGACAAGAAGAGTGAAAGAGCATTGAGCTTTGACTTAGAGATGAGGTTCTAAGTCCGGTTCATCTGCACACCTTATGGGGTACCCTAGGCAGATCATTTAATTTTTCTCTGCCTTTAGTCTCTGTTTCCTAATCTGTAGAAGGAAGTTACTGGGCTAGTCTGTCTCTTAAGTTCCTCCTGACACTGGAATTGAAATTTTATCCCCTCTCTGTATGTAGGTTTCATTTATTAGTACCTGCAGTCTCACCTTTACATTGCCATGCATTGGAAGGATATAAAGCCTAGGAAAAATCCAGAGGCAACAGAAAGGACTTTTAGTGGCCAAAGGGGGTTATATAGGGGATGAGACTCTAAGAGTGTGTAGGGACTTTATTCTACTACATATATAATTTGAAATAATGACTGTTGAATGCTTTGTTTGAGATTATAGAATATCCCAGTAGGTTCTAAACTTGAGAATACAGACAATGCCATATTTAGCATTCATTCCTACACAGTGCCTAGTACAATGCCTGATACTTAGTACAGCACATTTGGAATGAAGGAAGGAAGGAAGAAGCCCAAATGGAAAATTAGGTAGTAATTCCCTAGTCTGAACCAGGGCTTCACACCAGTTCCTTGTGGTTCAGTCATGGCTGATGAAATGAAACCAGATTGGACCAGAATTTGTAAAATGTGGGTATACCAGAACAATAACTGGAACTGGAAAAATTATGGGTCAGTGTCCTGCTAGAAACTTAATCTTCCTCTTAGAGAACAAGGACAGTAGGCGTGTTGCGTAGCGACCAGATCTCTTTGACAGTCACACTTGGAACCAGTGGTGCATGGCTCAAAGATGGTGGCTGACTATGGTGCTTTGAATGCATGTCACTCTCTCCAGTGCTTACACTAATCTGATCTCCTGCATCAGGCTCCTGAATGGGTTTACTGCCTCTTCCAGGTCTTCCATTCCAGGGCTTCAACCTGTAATTTTTCCTGCTCTGGTTATTGTTCTGATACACTCACATTTATAAATTTAAGTCTGTTCTGATTTCACTGCATCGACCATGAGGAAACCTGTTTGAAAGCCCTAGTCTGAACGCTTCTAAATATTGAACGAGTGGAATACCTCTAAGAAGACTACTGGTTTTCTGATACTCATATTTAATGGGTAGTCTACTGTTGGGGGTTTGAAATGTCACAGTATTCCAAGAATTGACATTGATGTAGACATCATATACTTTTTGACCCCTTGCTATGTCCCAAGCTAGGTACTCAAGCTATAGGACAAAGAAACAAGGTTTCTACCCCCCAGTTTTCTTGCATGTAGCCTGGAAGACATGTATGTAAACAGAGTTGTAGCACCACATGCCTCCTGCTGTAACAGAGGCTGGTACAGAGCTGACAGGCAGGAGGTACCTGTGAACTCTGGCCAGGAGGGAAGTGAGGAGCTGGCCAGACTGAGGGGAGCTTTTCTGACAGGGTGAAATGGCACTATGTACTTTGGGAGCCCAAGTACAAGGTCTGAAGAGAGAAACAGAGTGAGGCGAGGCTGGGGTTGCAGGCATGCTCAGATGAGAGACTCTGTATGAACTTGATCTTTACCTGATGGAAAAAAGAAGTTACCGAGGGGTTTTAAACAAGGTCAGGGATGTGATCACATGTGCTTTTTTAGAAAGCAGGGAATAGGAGTGGCAGTGGGGAAGTTGAGTTGGAGGGAAAGCAGTACCCTCAAGATTACAGTAGTTCAGATGATGGCTAGGGTAGGGTGTAGAGGCAGAGGGAGAAGGATAAGAGGATGAGCTGGGGTGACAAGTAGAGTCTGGTATGGATATCAGGTTCCACAGCCTTCCTCCAGTCCCTGTTGGCACCCCATCTCTTCTCCACACCCCCAAAAACAGACACTGGGATGCACAGTCACTTAAAACTGTCTTTTCATAACTTGGTAGAAGCTAGGTGTGCTACCTTTGAAATGCTAGTTTCTGAAATAAGTCTGTTTTAGTCTAGATTACTCCAGGTGGGTGTGGTATAGTCTCTGTCTGTGTTGAAAAATGATGTAACCTGTGTTTAGTAAATTATCAACTTGATATGTTTGAAACTACTTTGTTCACTAAAATAATGGATATTATTGTGATCTTAAGTTTCACATTTGCTTTGTCTCCTGGATAACATACCTAGAAAAATTATTACAGTATTTTGATTGAGTAGAATGTACCATTCAGTAAATTCTGTTGCATTATTATGCCACAATATTTTATATATAGTAGACTCTCTTTTCTAATGCTCCACTTTTGTTATTTTTATCATTGCTCAATTCACGTTTATCTTCTAGATTAGATCATACTTATTCAAACCAAGACAAAACTTACTGCCATCAAGTTGATTTGACTCATAGCAACCCCCATTAGGTTTCCAAGGCGGTAAATCTTTACAGAAGTAGCTTGCCCAGTCTTCTTCCAGGAGCAGCTGGTTAGCAGTCAAATGCCTTAGGCACTAACCCACCAATTTATCAAGAGATATTAAGAGGCAGATGTTGGTGGTTATTGTTGAAGACATCATTGGTATAATCTGTACTAGTACATGGCATCCTTCCATGTACTAGTTGGTTGTTTTTGTAGCTCTGCATTTCCATTGATCACTGGTTATAGTGCCCCTTCCTTTGTTCATAGATGACGACATGGCCTCTGCCTTTAAGCACTAACAGTTGGTCAGAGTTTTAACTGCACGTAAGTAGAGAGAGGCGTGAGGGGCACAGTTGGAGCTCAGAGTCACACTAGACCAGAAAATACGTGGCCCAGGCTTAAGATGGGCACGGATGTTTAGATAGAATTTCACCAGGCAGTGGCCAGGTAAGCCTGGTGCAAGAGCCTGTACAAAGGAAGGTTGTGGTAGAAGGTTGCTGCTGAGGGAACTGAGAGGTACCTGTGGTTGGAGACGGATAACTGAGACAACACTGGCAAGTAAGTGGGGGTGATATCCCTGTCGTTTATATTCGACAGTAAGGAGCTGTTGAGCAGGGGATTTGGGGGGTGGGGTATGTGTGCATTACGTGTGTATGAGTTGCTGACAATAATCATGTTAAAGTTTTAAGCACTGATTGTTGAAGCACTAGACTGTTTAGATCATATTTCTGTTAAGAAAATTTTAACAGAGCACCTGCCAACAGACTATAATTCTGCAGCTTTATTCCTCAATCAGAATAAAATGGTAAGACCAACTGGTAAATTTTAATTTTATTTTTTCATTTGGTTATTTGCTCTGCACAAGTTTACTAGTAACTTTTTAAAAATAATATTGTGTTTCTGGTGAAGGTTTATATGGCATATAGGTTCTCATTCAACAATTTCTGCACAAGTTGTTCAGTGACATTGGTTACATTCTTCACACTGTGTGAACATTCTCATTGTTTCCTTTCTGGTTGTTCAGTTTCCATTCATCTAGTTTTCCTGCCCCCTTTCAATTCTTATTTTTGTTTTAAAGTAATTGTTGATGATTTGGTCTCAATAGGTAACTTTTTAAAGGAGGTATGCATTATGGGTGGTATGCATTATTTTGTAAGCTGATTTGTTATTTAGTTAGAAGGTGACCTCAAGGGATAGTTTCATTTCAGGGTTTGATGAGTTCTAAGGGCAATTGTATAAGGGAATCCTCCAGTTTCAACCAGTCCAGTAGGTCTGTTGGTTTTTTTAAATTATTTTTTTAAATTTAGCAATTTAAGGTTTTGTTCTACATTTTTCTTCCATTCTATCAGAATATGTCTGTTGTGGCCCTGTTAGAACAGTAGTGATAGCTGGGTACCATCTTCTTCTGGTCTTAGGGTAGATGAGGCCATAGTTTGTGTAGACTGTCCTGTAGACTAGTTTCTTCTTTGAGTCTTTGGTTTCCTTCATTCTCTTTTGCTCTGAATGAGTAGAGACCAATAGTTGTGTCTTAGATGGCCTCTTACAAGCTTTTAAGACCCCTGACACTACTCACCAAACTGCAGTGTAAAACATTTTAAAATTATCTGGTATCAGCTAATTATGAGATAATTGGAGATACATGTGGTCGTATGTGTATATTAACTAACATGTACATACATGCACATAATATGCACTGTCATGTTCAGATTTTCCAAAAGATGGACTTGTAGGAACAAGTAATTAAATTCTTATACATTTAAAATATGAATATTAGTGCTTCTTGGGTGGTAGGTTTTTGTTTTTTTAAATGAAAGTTGGAACAATGCAGGCTAATTCTATAACACTCATACTCTTACAGTCTTTCCTGTCTTTATATCTATTTGGCACATAAATATTTATGTCCATGGTAGCTACCAGCATCTATTGTAGTAGCTCTCTTTGCTTCACCAGCTCACTGCTGTACTTAACCCATGCTCTCAATTCCCTCCAGAAACACAGTGGTTGACTATGTCCCTCTTGCTGCTTCAGCTACCCTCTAGTACACCAGTTGAGTTACATTATCTTGGAACTTAGATGTGCCTTTTCTGATGTATTTGTTCATTTACATTTATTTTTATAATTGCTAAAAATTAAATAGTAAATGAGCCAATTAAATATGTATGCAGAAATAATAATTTTTAGGAAAACTAAGTTGAATACTTTGGAAAGACTTAAAATTACTGATAAATTAGATGTGG
>NW_006921721.1:7118779-7131632 GCF_000298275.1 Orycteropus afer afer
AAGAATTCTGTACAAGGGTTACTATACAAGGGTTGGGTAGATTCCTGCTCCATTTTAAAGAACCAAGGATTGTAAATTGTTAGGATTACGTTGTCAGTTTATCAAGAAAGACTAGGATTCCAGCCAGAGGACCTTGATTCAGAGGAGGAAAGATTTTGGCTTTATCTCAAACAAGTATACATGTATATTTTCAAAGTAAATGTTTAAGTTGTGTGTATGTGTATTATTTGTATTTTGTTGTTGTTGTTGTTATGTGCCGTCGAGTCTGCCCTGACTCATAGCGACCCCTCCTTGGGTTTCCGAGGCAGTATCAGAAGTAGGATTGCCCAACCTTCCTTCCGAGGAGTGGCTGGTGGGTTTGAACCGCCAGCCTTCTGGTTAGCAGTATTTTAGCTCACCTTATTTTTGATTGATTGACCAAGTAGGGTTTTGATCTGGTTTGGATTGGATTTGATTGGATAACAAACACGTTTCAGACATTATCAGCAGTGGCATTAAATATGACAATAAAATTACAATGCTGCCTCTAACCTACTTTATTTGAGATCTGTTTTGTTTCTCTTCATTATCTTATAATAAAATGATAGATTTATCTTAAAAGCATGAAGATAAATGAAGAAGGAAATTGAAAATGTAAATAAAAGGCATAGGCATAGTAAGAAGTTGGAAGAGACTTTAAGGATTATTGACATTGCCCTCAGTTAAAACTGACTAAATGGCTCTAACAGATTTACCTTAGAGTGACATAGTTGTTGAGTGGTGGAGGGAGTGAATAGATGAGTTGAGTGTACGTGTGTGGTGTTCACAGTTATCTCACGTCACCTCACACTGAATTGCCTCTAGAACAGGACCTTGAGCTTCTGTACCAATTTTATGGTAGTGTGAGTGGCATGCACATTGCTTATTTAAAGTGATGCCCTTGATAGTAGGGTTTTATGTTTTATTTTGCGTTTGGGATCATCTTTACTTAGATCAACTAAAAAGGTATGCTGTTAATCTACACCCAGATCTCTGGCACAGATCCTGGGAAAACTATAAAATGATTTAACAGTTAGTGGCTCAAAGATGGCATGTTAGGGGCTATGTAAATCATGCCTCCTAGAGAAAAAACGAGTTGAAATTAAACCAACAGAGTTACTTTTGTAATCCTGTATAGCAAGACATGAGTATTAATAAAGCTGTATTAGCAATTAAAGATAAATATCGCCTTACTGGTGTTTGAAAATCTTTTACATTGCTAATATGAATTTCATTCTTTTGCATTGAACAAATACATTGATTATGTATCTGCCCCCTCCCCACATTTGATCTCCAGGGGATCTATTTTAATGAGTTTTATGCTTTGAACTTAATTTTTTTTCTTGTCTTCAGAAGACTAAGGGGAGAGAGAGAGAGAGGAAGATTCTTCAGATTTTCTTTGAAAGGTTTTATTTTATATACCAATTCCTGTGTGTAGCATGCTTAGTTTCTTGCAATTTACTGATTAAAATGCCAGAGTATGTTCAGATATACAGTCCCTTGGTTGTTCATGTCCCAGTTCTTTCTGTCAGACTTACCTTCAGATATTGAGAGAAAGGAAGCATACCTGCCTACAGATAAATTTATTGATTACAAATTTACTAATTTGTAATCAATAAAATAAAGTTTTAAAATTTAATTTGTTTCAGTCATAATGCAATTGAAAATAAGTTAAAACAAAAACGGGAATGCTTGTGTTTTTGCTTTAGTGCTGTGACTTAAGATTTATGTGAATTATTTCTGTAGGGGATTTCAAGCAATGCTTCTTGGTTATTAAAGCTATGCATAAATAATTTCATTATCAACAATAGCATATATACCTCTAGTGTTCCAATTACTTTATTTTTTAATACCTAATATTTGAAAATGTAGATAAATAATTGTTGGATTCTTTTTAGATTACTTAATAGGTCTGAACTGAGAATCTTTGGTGATATTTTCACTCCAAAGACTTGTTAGATCAAGATGTTTATAATAAAAATGTGCTTGTATAAGAGATATGCTTAGTTATTGCTCTGCTAACTTTTCCAAAAGAATAGCAGAGCAACAATAACATCTTTTACAAACGTGCCCCCCATGCCAATCTGATAAAACAAAGTTTTATCAGAGAAAGCTTTAATAGGAGTTCCAAAATTTTATTACACTGAAGTATCGCTTTAATGCGTTTTGGGGACTTCAGCAGATTAATTTGTTTATGTGTGCTTGCAGACTTGATGAGAACAAATTTAGCTTTAAATTTTTATTTTTAATTTTAAAAATATAATCATTAAAGAAAATACGAAAAATAGGACAAAGAGCTACATTTCTTCAATTAATCATATACTGTTAGTATTTTAGCAGTGTTACCGTCCTATGCATTATTTTTTAAAAAGTACTACTTAATGTTGTATGTTATAAAGAGTTTTGAGTATTAAAAGCAGCTTTGGGGTAAATTAGACAGTTTGGAAACTCCATTAACTCTTTCAGAGTACTAGGCTACTATTTAGTTTACTCAAACAGTAATTTACCAAATTTAGCTTGCCCAGCCAGTAATTTGCAAAGTAGTACCCTGAAAATGCTGGAAAGAGTTAATGAAGCTTCTGAAGTACCTGATATTTTCTGGAACAATCAGGCTCCACATCTGCAGTGGTTAGTCTTGAGAAATAAAGGTCTTTAGAATGGAGTACCTCTTAGGAGGAGCTCTTGGTGAATTTATAATATGATCTTAAAGTTTTTTTAATCCTACTCTCCATATTTTATCCTGTTCATTTCCCTTTGCAAACCCCTTTTTCTTATTTTGTGTGTGTTCCCCAAGGTTCAGTCTTGTACTTTCTGCTGTTCTTGCCAGTCTCCTTGCTTCTCATTGGTTTCAGCCATTCACTTTAATACAGATAATGTCTGAGGACCCTTTTCGTTATAGGTGTCTTTTTCTCCACCTTTCCTGTCTATACCTTCACATCTTTTCCTGAGTTAATTTATCAATTAGCTGGTAACCAAATTGGTATCTTATTGTTTAACCTTTTCTTCTTCTTTAAAACCAGCTTCCCCTCCTGACTTTGATTATTTTTGAATAGCATTTACCACCATTCTTTCAGTAGTTCTGTTCTCTGTCTCCACAAGTGGAGCATCTAGTTGACGATGCTTTGAGTTTTGCCTTTCTTCCCTTCTCTACTCTTGCGCTTGCTACTTCATACTTGGGTAGCTACACTGGTCTTTTCATTAGCTAACCAGTTTTTCTCTTCTTCATTCTACCCTGGGCAAGCCACTAGATCAAATTCCTTAATGTATGACTTTTTGTTTTTATTTATTTATTTTTGTGTGTGATTTAGGTGCAAGTTTACTGTTTTGGTTGCCTGGTGCCACTCTGACAGGAATATACCATAAATGGGATGGCTTTAACAAACAGGAGTTTATTCTCTTACAGTTTTGGAGGCTAAAAGTCTGAGTTCAAAGTGCCAGAGCTAGGGCCTGGGTGAAAGCCCCTCAAACTTGGGCTTTAGCTCTTCCTCCTGCTCCCAGCCCACTGAAGCTGGAGGCTTCTGAGACTGACAAACCCAAGGTCGACAAGGAAAAAGGCCCAATCCTCATATTACCAAATCTCACAGTAGGCCATTAATTCAAGTCCATTAAAGATCCCAAGATCGGCAGGGAAACATGGCAGGCTGCTGAACAACGACTCAGCTATGTGAAAGGTTTCAAGTGTGCGGTCAGGTGGAGACCATCCTCAAAGTTCCTTTTTATATACTGGAAGCAGCCCCACATCCCTAAAGCAGTTATTCAGCTGCTCCAGTAGATTCCACCATGGAGTTAATTACCAATCTCATGATGGGGAATAACTACATCCAGTTGCCCAGCCAAGTTGACATACAACCTTAACCACCACATTTACAAGCAAATTCATTTTCCATACAGCAGTTCATGCACATTTTGTTTCATGACATTGACTGCAACCCCCACAATGTGAAAGCTCTTTTCCTGCTGTTTCCCTGTAGTTACCTCTTTCCTGTGTCCTTCTTTCCTATGCATTCCTGCCCTCCTGAGCTATCTCCCTGTGCACATACTGCGCTTCTGTTCTCCCATGATTGATCATTCTAAAGAGTGTATCTTGTTGTTGTTGTTGCTGTTGCTGTTGCTATGTGCTGTCGAGTCGGCCCCGACTCATAGCGACCCCTCCTTGGGTTTCCGAGGCAGTATCACTACGGAAGTAGGATTGCCCAACCTCCTTCCGAGGAGTGGCTGGTGGGTTTGAACCGCCAGCCGTCTGGTTAGCAGGCAAGTGTCTTAGCCACTATGCTACCAGAGCTCCCAAAGAGTGTATCTACCTGGTGTAAATGTAAACCCTGTATGCCTGTTGTTTGTTTGGAAGCCATGGGAGTGAGTTCAGTTCCAGGCCTGAAGGGTAACTAGGGGCCATAGCCTTGGGGGTTTTACCAGGCTCTGTCAGACCAATAGACCAGTAAGCCTGGTCTTTTTATGATTTTTGAGTTTTGTTCCACATTGTTCTCCCACTCTGTGCAGGATCTCCTGTACCTCATACCTTTCTGAGTGTTTGACAGTGGTAACTGGGCACTACCTAGTTCTTTTGGTCTTATGGTCACATAGGCTGAGGTTTGCATAGTCCACTGGCCCCTTGGATTAATTGTTTCCATATGTCTTTTTTGTTTGTTTTTTTTTTTTTCCCATTCTTCTTTGCTCCATATGAGAGACACCAATGGTTGCATCTAGATGGCTGCTTGCAAACTTTCAAGATCTGAGTTGCCACTCTCCAAAGTAGGATGTAGAAAAGTGTTTTTATGTAGTATGTTACACCAATTGAGCTTGATGTCTTCTGTGACCCAGGTCCTGAGCCCACAGATCCAATAACTTGCTCCATCAGCATAGTTGACTGTGACTAAGAAGTTACCATAACTTTGTCCCCTGTTAGTTCTATTTATATGGACATTCTTACAATACAGACAAATACATATGTAGAATTATCGCCTGCCAACCTTGATGTATGACTTTACTTTTGTCATTCACCTCCTCTAAAGCCTTCAGATACTCTATACTACTTGAGGAGAAGATTTAAATTATTTTTTCCTGACATGGAAGGCCACCTACCATCTGAAAGGCCCATCTTTCCAACCTCATTTCTTATACACTCCATTGCTTAAACTCCTCTTCCAGCCTGCCTTCCATGCCCTAGGTCATCTCCTCCCTCCTGGTAGTTTTCCTTATTCTGTTCTCCAGCAGCATTCCTTTTTCTCTCTCCACACCTATCCTTCTAGGATCACTCAGTGAAAGAAGCCAGGCTTGAGAGGGAACATTCTGCACAATTCCATTTGTATGAATTTGAAAGAGGTCAGAATAGTGGTTACTTATGGAGAAGAGATAAGGGTCCCTGATAGCACAGTGGTTAAGTGCTTGGCTCCTAACCCAAAGGTTGGAAGTTGAACCCATGAACCCACTCTGTGGGAGAAAGATGTAGCAGGTCTACTTCAGTAAAGATTTACAACCTTGGAAACCCTATGGGGGGCAGTTCTACTCAGTCCTGTAGGGTTGCTGTGAGTTGGAATTAGTTCGATAGCAGCCTGTTGATGGGGAAGGAATAAGTTATTGGCAGTAGAATTCTCGCCTTCCATGTAGTAGACGGGGTGTGATTCCCAGCCAGTGCTCCTCATGCAGAGCCAGCACACCCACTTGTCTGTGGAGGCTTGTGTGTGGCTATGATGCTCAACAGATTTAGTGGAGCTTTCAGACTAAAATGGACCAGGAAGAAAGGCAGCCAACTTCTGAAAATTAGCCAGTGAAAACCCTATGATGCGCGGAGGTCACATCCACAACTGATCACGGCGATGGTGCTGGACTGGGCAGCATTTTATTTTGTTCTGTTCTGTTGTATATGAGGTCCACCACAAGTCACGGGTCAGCTTGACGGCCTCTAACAACAACTTGGAGAAAGTACTTTTGACTGAGTGGGGGCAATGAGTGGGGGGAAATGACATGGTTGGGTGGCTGGTTACACATGGGCATACAAATGTAAAAATTCATTGAGTTGTACACAGAAGACTTGAGCACTTGGCCATGTGTAAGTTAAACCTTAATAAAATAACGAAGATAGTGCCTACCTTACAAGGCTGTGCTGAGGGTTAAATGAGATAATGTGTATTAAAAAATGCTGAGCGTAGCAACTTGCCTGTGGAGGGAAAAATCCTATCTCTTACATAGACAGAAGTAGTCTTTCTCACTGTGTTGAATTATATAGCAAGTATTCCCCTGCAAGAATAATTTTGCTAGTAATTTGGCCTTGGAAACATTTTTCTGGTGTTGTGTTCTTCACATAAGCCTTCTATTACCATGTTTATCAGTTGACATTGTTGATTTAATGAATTGTGCATACCTGCTTTTAGTTTTGTTTAGTGTAAAATTTTGACCATTAGTACTAGAGTAAAAAAATAACTCTTCATAACACTGCACACAACACACAAAAAAATCTAGTATTTTACACAGCAAATTTAAGATTGGAGTTATTTCTCTGAGTCTTCTAGTTATCAGGAGAGCACACATAATTGAGACTTATGGGAAGAAATTTTAGAGCTCAGTGTAAGGAAGACTTTTTCTTAGCAGAGATGTTAAAATGGACTTAAATGATATTTAAATAAAACCTCTTTCAAAATGGTGCTTATGAGTATGTGAGTCATCTGGAGGATCTTATGAAAGTGTAGATTCTGACTCAGCTCTGGGGTGAAGTCTGAGCTTTCTGAGCTTTTTACTGGCCCCCAGGTGGTGCGATACTGTTGGTCCCCAGACCACACTTTCAGCAGGGACTTAGGGTATATTCACATTCAGAGATGTGACATTATATGAAGGGCAAAACAAGAACAATTTAGCCTATAAAAACCACCCCAAATTTGGGTGGGTAGTGACTATGTGAATCACATTTGTATCAATATTCCTAAAAGAACCCATTCAAGAAAATTATTAACTCTTGTTTTTACGTTTTGGTGTTATATAATTATTATTATTTTAAATGCAAGTGGGCAAGACTGGTTGATTTCATTAATTTTGTTTTTATTCTCTCTTCCAAATAATGCTGTATTAGTTGAAATCACCATGAATTAAACTAGAATTTTAGGAAAAGAAATTTGGAAAGATCTAAGAATTATTTGTTAGTGTTCCTCCATTAAAACAAAACAAAAGAAAGAAACTAGAAAATACCACTGGTGAGACCTAGTCGTTTCGCATTTGTCACTATAGTCCATGAGCAATGCTTGACAAAAGAACTACCACTGCCATATGCTATTTCATATCTTGTGATCTCTCACTGTGAGTAGATTTCCATTCCCCTTCTCTGATCTGAAGGAGCGCAGGTGGCATAATGCCTAAGGCATTTTACTACTAAACAGAAAGTTGGTGGTTCAGTCCCACCAACCACTCTGTGGAAGGAAGACTGGGCAATCTACTTCCATAAAGATTTACCCCCTCGGAAACCCAAAGGGGGTTGCTGTGAGTCAGAATCAACTCAAAGGCAGTGAGTTTGGTTTTGGTTTGGTCTCTGATTCAGGACCTCTTTTAGGCCGTTGTTGCTTTTGCTTGTTATATTCTTGACTCAGTAGAGGATGATTTACACCTTGTCAGCAATTAACCTCTGTCAGCCTATGATTTTGAAACTGAGACAAATCCAACTTACAAATTGGAAATGAGATCGTGACCCTTTGATGTTGGGGACACCATACTCTTAGTTTGTCTTGGAGCAGTGCCTGCCATCACAGGTTAACAGGAAGAACGTGACCCTGCCCACTGGCTCCTGGGCACATTCCTTTCTGTTTGGGGATTGAAGTACCAGATGCACACATTATTAAATTACTTAATGAAGATTTTTAGCACACCTTTAATCCCTTTCAAAAGGCCCTTTCAGCTGCAGAAGGGTGTGTGGGCAGTGAGAGAGAGGCGCTTTCACACCCGTGAACAGGGCCCCTCAGATGTTCCTTGGGACTTGTGTGAGCTTCCAAGGCTGTCTGTTTACTTTTGCCCAGAGTCGGCAGAAGAGACTTACACAAGCTCAAGGGAAGATTCTTTATAGGGCAGGACCCTTCACCTTGGGAAAATGTGGGGTTTTGGCTTTACCCTTGACTCAGCATTGCCAGTGACGTTCCAACACAGGAGACCTTGTTTAAACTATACTTGAAGGCCTCCAGATGGTGGGCTGTGGTTTACAGTTTCTGGTAGCTTATAGGGGTGAAGCTCAGACTGATAAAAATGGTCCTCAGTGGTCCCTCTGTCAGAAACGTGTGTAATTTGATTATATAGATGGCTCTGATAACAGATGTTTTCATATTCTACCACTGTCTCATCAGGACATCTTTTACTTAGAGAATGAAAGAACATGCTCAGAGTCCGGGTGACTATGGACTAGTCTCTTGCATTGGACTCTATGAGCCTCAATGTTTTTCTCTGGGATTATAGTGATATAATACATATCTGGGATTATAGTGATAGTAACAGTTGTCCTAATATTTACAGGGTTATTGTGGGGATTGAAATAATATATAGGAAAAGATTATGGATTTTAAAGCATGAATCACATGCAGTTATTTTTAAAAATGGCCTTCCAGGTTTTTGCTTTTAGTCAGTAGCCTTCCCTGTGGGATCAGTACTAAACTGGCAGAAAAAAAAAGCAGTCCATTCCTTCTCACATTCTGCCTGGGGAGATGAGTTGCTATTGGCTCAAAAAGAGCACACTGGGGGAAATGGAATTAGAGGGTAGGGTCTCTTTTCCTTTTTGGAGTACTGTGCTGTCTTTCCCTTTTGGGTCTTTAGACATAATGAGAATGAGAAGAGGTGGTGTCACTGCAGATTAAGATTATGAGGAGGTGGTTGAACATGAAGAGAATAGTCATGGATGCAACTTCCATCTTTCCTGAACAGCACACTGCTTAGATGAGTACATAGAAACCAAGAGTTATGTGTTTCCAACTTGGGTGTGACTTACCTGTGTTGCTGGACTGGAGTCCAAACTCTCCACGAGCATAGACTACCAGTGGCTTGTATATTTAGTACAGTGCAAGTTAGGATAGATGGCTAAATTGGAGAAGAGTGGCCTTGATGGGAACAGTGATGGACCTACCATTGAACACTCACTGGGCATGGGAGAGAATAATCTCATTTGAGCTCACTAGATAGGTAACGGTATCATCTTATAGTTGAGGAGACAGAAAGTTAGAAAGGATAAATAATTTGCCCCTGGTTATATAACTAGTAACTGGCAGTGGTTTGAGTCAAGATCTGCGAAGACACACTTCTTCCTAACATTAGTTTATAAGCTTTTATCCTTCAAATTTGGATTACTCCACAAGACTGTAAGACAGCCTTCACAAAGTTTACGTGCTCACCAGGGCACATGAGACCATGGAAAAAAATGGTGCCAGGTTTTACTGATAATAATTCTGTGCCTGGAATTATGGAACCAGGCTTTTCTGCAGGCTGTCAGAGCAAAAAGCCTCAGGACTCCTAAAAGAACAATGGAGTCCATTTGGGAGCAAATATGCTTTAATTTCCTTTTCACGTAAAGAAATATTAGCATTCATGCAAATAAACATTTGGTCCATTTTGGCTACTCAATTTAAAAAAAAAAAACAGTTGCCATTGAGTTGACGCATATCAGCATGGGTGATCCTGTATGCATCAGAGTAGATCTGTGCTCCAGAGGGTTTTCAGTGACTCATGTTTTTCAGGGGGTTGGGGGAGAAGTGGTTTGCCACCAGGCCTTTCTTTTGAGGTGCCTCTGTATAGACTGGAACTTCCGACCTGCCCACTCAATAAGAAGACGTAAATCTGTCAGCTTTTACTGTCCCTTTATTGTACAGCAAGGATATAGGTTGAACCCCCCTGCTCCCAACCCAGAACACATTTTGTGGCTCTGGTAGCATAGTGGCTAAGTCACTTGCCTGCTAACTAGACGGCTGGCGGTTCAAACCCACCAGCCACTCCTCGGAAGGAAGGTTGGGCAATCCTACTTCTGTAGTGATACTGCCTCGGAAACCCAAGGAGGGGTTGCTATGAGTCGGGGCCGACTCGACGGCACATAACAACAACAACAACATAACCATGATGCCATATACGGAATACCTTTATATTTATTTACTGGACTTGAAACCCACCTTCTCCAAAGACATTATGTTGACATTTTCACAGGGCCTGTCACTGACCAGAAGAAAGACTCACATGTCATTGTTTTGTAGCCAGCAGTCCAAGTTGTGAAATAAACATACCTTGAAATGTGGCTTTCATACCTGTTTTTTTATGGCCTTGTTACTTAAAGTGTGGTCCCAGCATCACGAGGGAGCTTGTTAAAATCTCAGGCCCGACCCCAGACATATTGAACCAGAATCTGAATTTTAACAAGATTAAATATGATTCCTTGCATGTTTATTGTTTTTTATGTTACTCCTCCCACTTCACAAGTTATTGGTTAAGTTCACTGAATGGAGGTTTTTTTTTTTTTTTCCTCCTTCTATGTGAAGCCTGTTTTGAGGATACGGTCTTATTTCTTTTAGAACTAGGCTCTAAAAAACAAAAATCTCAAATATAGCTATTTGGCATCAAGAGGCAATTTGCCTGTTTTTAGCAGAGTCTACTTTATTTATTAAACCTCTTAATCATGTTATCTCAATTTCCTCCATTTGTATAATGGGAAGCTATTACTAACCTAACCTGTTGTTTTCCATTGAGGACATGAGTCAATTCCAACTCATAGTGACCCTATAGGACAGAGTAGAACTGTGCTCTAGGGTTTTCAAGGCTGGAATCTTTACAGAAGCAGACTGCCACATCTTCCATGGAGTGGCTTGTGGGTTTGAACTGCCAACCTTTCCAGTTCCAAACCCAAACCAAACACACTGGCATGGAGTTGGATCCGACTCATAGCGACCCCTCCTTGGGTTTCTGAGGCGGTATCACTATGGAAGTAGATTGCCCAACCTTCCTTCCAAGGAATGGCTGGTGGGTTTGAACCGCCAGCCTTTTGGTTAGCAGTCAGATGCCTTAGGCATTATGCTACCCGAGCTCCTATAACACACTGCCGTGGAGTCGGATCAGACTCATAGCAATCCCTCCTTGGGTTTCCGAGGTGGTATCACTACGGAAGTAGATTGCCCAACCTTCCTTCTGAGGAGTGGCTGGTGGGTTTGAGCCACCAGTAGCACCTGCTTAATCACTGCACCCCTACGGCTCCTTGAGAAGCTGATAAAAAAACAAACCAAACTCACTGCTTTCACATTGATTCTGACTCATAGCGACCCCTCTTTGAGTTTCTGAGTCGGTATCTCTACGGAAGTATATTATTTAATCTTCTTCCGAGGAGTGGCTGGTGGTTTTGAACTACTAGCCTTCTGGTTAGCAGTCAAATGCCTTAGGTACTACACCACCAGGATACTTTTGGGAAGGGGGAGTTAATCTTGGTCCCTTGAAAGTAAAAAAAAATCAGTTGAATTCTAAATGTGTAATCTCTCATACAGATCTTGTTGAAGATAGCAGCACATTAACCGATTCCTGTTACCCAGACCGCTCCTCCTACCCCTGCACACCTATCTATCACCTTGCCTTGATGTTGTGGTCTTCCTTGGAGGGAGTGAAGAGAACACATAGATAGACAATCCTCGCTTCAGACTGTGAACCACTGTTCGTGTATTCTCTTCTCTCAGCAGCTGGGTGTAGACAGCCTGGGACTGATTTCTACCACTTACTGGCTTTGTGACCATGAGCAACCTCATCTCCTTGAGTCTCAGTTTTGCTCACCCCCAAAATGAAAGTGTTGGATACCAGCGCTCCAAAGAGCCCCACCAGCTCCTTTCTGCCCTCTCCAGCCAGTTCTTGTGTTACCTATAGCCACTCTGTCACCTCCTTGTTCTTTGATTTTTCTTCTCTCCACTATGACTGCCCTGCCTTCTGCTGGGCTGGTCCTGCCTACACTGACTTCTTTAAGCTTTAGAAGAACATACATGTGATCAACGTGGTCTTTTTGTTCTCTAGCCAAAGACCATTCAGGGAGGACAGAGTCTGTTTTTTGAGGAAACATAGACTTTACTATTCATTTGATAATTGTACAGTTTTCTTAGAGGCCCTTTACACAGAACATACATACCCCTCTATGAGATATTGCCTCCCCCCCCTTTTTGTGGAGGGGGGGTCACTAATCCTTTTCAAATTTAGAGAAATTAGAAAATCTTGGATCATTGTAGTATTAATTGATTGTGGGTTGTCATCAAGTCAGCTTTTACCTAAGGTAAAGGTAAGGTAGGTAATGCTCTGTAATGGTGACAAAGTGGCTTATAACACCTAACTAAATGTAAATGATGTCGGAGCCACTAGTTGAATTTCACTTGAAAAAAAAGCCAACAGAACATCTAGTTAAGGAGCAAAAAGGGCTATCAGAGGATTCAAAGTCTTGAATTTTTGTTATATTATATTGGGGTAGATTTTGCTAGAAGCCAGAGGATTCTTTGTGCAGTGAATTGGCATTTGAAAAATAACAAACCACAAAACACTAAATTTCCATTTTCTTTACCTGTGATGTAACTCCCACCAGTTTATAGACTGGAAGGCCCAGTCGTTTATATTATTTACTGTTGTTGTTAGTTGCCATTGAGTTGATTCTGACCCATGGGGTTCAAATTAGAACTATTTGAAATTTGAACTTCAGATGTTTTTGAAGTACACTATGTGCAAAAACAGCAAGGAGGCCACATGTTCTGACCTCCTCTAATCTCACAAGAGGAAGACAGGATTATAAGCAGTAACCCAAGGCCTATTCCTACAAGGCCAAACATGCTGCCTCCCTCCAGCCCTTTCACCAACCGTTCCTCCCAAAGCACCCACC
>NW_006921721.1:7134374-7135481 GCF_000298275.1 Orycteropus afer afer
GGGCCTTTGTCAAAGATCAGCTGACTATAGGTCGATGGATCTAGAATCTTTACTTTTTAACTGTGAATTTGTTTTTAAACAGTCTCATTTGGAATGTTTCCTTCTATTATTGAGGCAGGGTTGATATTTTAGCAGTTAAGTTTTAAAGCATGATGGTTATCTTATTTAGTCTGTGATGTGATTGCTTATTAGATTGGTAATACCATAAACCATGCGCCTTTTTATTTTATAATATGAGGCCCAGAAGTATCCCCTATGTGCTGATTTAATATTTTATGGAAAGATTGGAACATAGGATTATTGAAAATGGAGAAAAAAGTCAAGTAACCTAATTTACAGGAACCTTCGTGGTGCAGTGGCTGAGCACTTGGCTGCTAACCTAAATAGAGCTGTCTGTTTGAACCTTCTAGCTGCTCCTGGGAGAAAGATGTGGCAGTCTGCTTCTGTAGGATTTACAGCCTTGGAAACCCTATGGAGGAGCTCTACTCTGTCCTGTAGAGTTGCTGTGAGTCAGAATTGACTCCATGGCAATGGGTTTGGTTTTTTTGGTTTAACCTAATTCATTTTGCTGGCAGCTCTGGTAGAGTAGTGCCTAAGGCATTTGACTGCCAACCAGAAGGCTGGCAGTTCAAACCCAGACTGCCCTTAAAACTGTGGAAATGATCAGGAAAAAAAACTACATTTCTTCCTGCTTCCTGAGGAAGGAGAAGAGGAAATTATTGCCTGATTTTTCCACCATTTTTGAATCAAATATAATACCCATGTGGTGTAGTAAATTACTTTGTGTGGCTTTTCTACCCATAAGTCTTTGTAAACTCCAAGGTGAGATTTTCTATGAGCAAGTGAAGAGCTCCTGATTGCTGAAGGTGTCCACCTGGAATATTTCTGTTGGGAGAGGCACAAAACAATGTTCTGGGAGGTGCGCACTCTCTCTCAGGTGCTTAGAGTTCTGATGCTATAATTGGCTAGTTTGACCACCCTGCGGGCTCTTAAGGAGACCTCCTGGAGACAGAACTTGCTCGGACTGCTGGTCGAGGAAGACTTGCTGCTGAAACAGACACGGGCTCCTGAGACACGTGTTGCTGGGAAAGAGACTGTGAGAGACTC
>NW_006921721.1:7135597-7149894 GCF_000298275.1 Orycteropus afer afer
GGTGGGTGCTTTGGGAGGAACGATTGGTGAAAGGGCTGGAGGGAGGCAGCATGTTTGGCCTTGCAGTAATAGGCCTTGGGTTACTGCTGTCTTCCTCTTGTGAGATTAGAGGAGGTCAGAACATGTGGCCTCCTTGCCGTTTTTGCAACCCATTATAGAAAACAGCAATTATCAAAAATAACAAAAGACAGTAGTGAAGTTGCAAAATACCTGGCCTTTATGGTCTTGAGCTTTCTCAGTTTATGGACCTGTAGGGCGTTTTCTCTGACAGCCTTCCTCTCCATCCTTCCTGGCTTTCTCGGGCACTCTACCTGGTTGACCTGCTGGGTAAGGAAGCAGTATTCCTGCTGTGGACCTTTGGCTGGCTGCCTTGCATGAGCCTCCTAGTCAACACTTCCATCCTGGAGGCCTGCAGCTTCAGTTGCTCAAAACTCTTGTTTCCCTTATCCAGTTTGCTCGAGCTTATTTTCAGTGAGTGTTTCTTTCTTTTGTGAGGCTTGTCTTTTCCATCTTTCTGGACCTCATCATGGTGTCATGTGTCTGGAAGGGGCACCATGTCTATAACTGGCTATAACATCGCGATCCCTCAGCAGCAAGCTCCCAACTCACCCTCTTTCAAAACTTTTGTACCCTCTTTGATTTCTCAGGACTCCCCCTGCTGCTTTTTATCTTTTTGTCACGAAAGGCTTGTTTCCCAATAGATTGGCAAATTGGAATGAAGGACATCTGATGAGCTCCTTGAGTGGTCGTTCTCAGTTTCCACGGTCTTCCTTCCGTCATTCATGCTCCATCTCCAGGCTTTACCACTACAGTGGTCTTCTAGACCCCAACCATTTTTTTTTTTTCCCCAATACAAATACCTTAAAAACTAAAAGAAGAGGATAGATATCAATTAGAAGAGCATCTTGATAGCTGATTTATAGTGTGAAATGTCAAATGAAGAATTGTCATCTGACTAGTCAGTGAAAAGCCCCAATACTGACTGTCCTGGGTGAAATGCTTAGTGTAAATTAAGGTCCCTTCCCAAGCAATTTGATTTTCTTAAAAAAAGAAAATTAGCACAGACTGCATCAGGACAGTGTGGCATGCTATTTAAACTGGAATGGCATTTCAGAATCTCTCCATGTCAACAGTAAGCATCCATTGACAGCAAATCTGAGCTAGGGTAGCAAGTTCTAGACTTTGAAACTGCTGCTATAAAATATAAACTAGGCTGTGGTGACAAAAAACCAAACTTCGCCTATTAAATTTGTTGGGTTTGTGCCATTTTGGATTTAACTTTAGTATTTCATTTGTTTCAATTTTGAAGTTTTCATACTTCAGTTCTTACCTGATTACCACTTGATATCCATCTTGGGGTATATTTTAAAAATTAAACAAACAAAAACACTTACTGTAGAGTTTATTCTGACTAATGCCTAAGGCACTTGACTGCTAACCAGGAGGCTGGCGGTTCAAACCCACTAACCACTCCTCGGAAGGAAGGTTGGGCAATCCTACTTCGTAGTGATAACTGCCTCGGAAACCCAAGGAGGGGTCACTAGGAGTCGGGGCCGACTCGATGGAAATAACAATGGCAATCCTGTGTGTCAGAATAGAACTGAGCTCCACAGGGTTTTCAGTGGTTGATTCTTCAGAAGTAGATCACCAGGCCTTTCTCCTGAGGCACCTCTGAGTAGACTTGAACCTCCAGCTTATTGGTCAACAGCTGAGGATTAACCATTCGTACTACCCAGGGACTCTGGGGTATTCTGAAGCCTCTGAATTCTTCAAACTTGGCTGGATTATTAAGACATCTTATTTTAGACTCTCAGACTTTTATTTATTTATTTAATGTTTAATTTTTTTTTTCCCCCCAGTGAAAATTTACATAGCAAATTAGGTTCCCATTTGAGTTTCTATACAGATTGTTCATTAACATGAGTTACATTTTCCCAACGTTTCGACATTTTCTTTAATTACATTCTGGTTGTTCAATTTCCAGTATTTTAGTTTCCCTGCCCCTTATCTTTCGTCTTTGCTTTAGAGTAATTGTTGACCTTGGGGTTTCATATAGATGATGATTTAATGGAGCACTGTCCTCATGTGTAATATCCTTTATTTTGTGTGCCAATCTGTTATTTCACTAAAAGGCGACCTCAGAGGTTGATTTAAGGAATATCTCAAGGTGATGGTTTCGGGGAGTCCTCTGGTCTCAACTGGTCCAATAAATCTGGACTTTGTAAGAATGTTCTGCATTTTTCTCCTGATCTAGCAGGTCCATCTATTGTGGCCCTGATCAGAAGGGTCAGTAGGGGTAGCCGGTATTATCTACTTCTTTGGGTCTCAAGGTTGATGGAGCCGTGGCTTGTGTGGTTGTGTGAGCTGTTAGCCCTGTAGACTAGTTTCTTACTGAGACTTTGGTTTCCTTCTTTCTCTTTTGCTCCTGATGAATAGCGACCAATACAGGCAGTCCCTAGAGTTATGTATGAGATCTCTGTCTCTAAGAATTTATTGGTAAGTAGAACAGGTGTTCTTATTTAGCCTTACTTTGATGCAAGAAAAATCTCAAAGTCTTTCCAGTGATTTAAAATCTGCATATGCAGTATGTGAAGTTGATAGTGATGAAGAATTTTGCAATCTGGGTTGCATCAGTCATTTCCAAGTGAGGCAGATTTACATAACTTAAAAGGGCAAGAGGAGTTGTCCATAAATCAAACCATTGAACTGCCTATAGTTATATTTTAGATGGCTTTTCACAGGTTTTTAAGACCCCAAATGCTACTCGACTCAGTAGGATGTAGAACATGATATTTATGAATTATATTATGCCAATTGGCTGAGTTATCCCATGAGACTAAGATCTTAAGCCTTCAAATCCAGAAAACCAATCTCCAAAAGTGTTTGGTTATGGGTGAAGAGTCTCTGTAACTGCTCTGTGAACATATATGTGTGCATACACCTATCTGTACATAATAGACTCACAGATTTTTAAAGGAGTTTGAAGGGTTTTTGGAGGGCATCAGTTTAATAGAGGGGACATTGAGTCATAGATTAAGACTACCCAGACTAATTAGCGACACCAGGTAGAACAGGACTTCTTGACAGCCAGCCCAGTACCCTCTGCTGTACCTACTGTGTCTTTTGAGGTGCTTTTCATTAGAGCAGAGTGAAAGCAGTCTGCATCTTCTTTCCTCACCCTTGGGCCATGCGTGCTTCTCTCATACTTGAGTTACTTTAACTCTGGGTGGGGCTCATTTGGAGAAAGATTATTAGGGGAAGAAAGCTATTTTTTTTTTAGGGGACAGTGACTGCCTGGAGTCTTTATGTAGCAAGGGACCCAAGAGTTTCATCAAGGACAGGCTTTCTGTTAACTGTCTATGCACATCAGGCCATGGTATAAATTCCTCTCATGGTGTTTTGTTTACATCATTTGGTTTAGGTGTTACTAGGTGTTACTAGTCTAATCCAATTCCTTGTTTTGTGAAAACAGCTTTTTTATTTATCTCACTGGGGCCTTTTTGTTACCATGCTGGGATATCCATTCTTACACAGAAATGATGACTTGTTAATCTATGTGCATACTATGTTTTAAGACTTGCTTTGTTGTTGTTAGTTGCTGTCACTTGATTCTGACTCATGGTGACCCCATATGTACAGAGTAGAGCTGTTCCATAGTGTTTTCAAGGCTGTGACTTCTCAGAAGTAGATTGCCAGGCCTGTCTTTCCAGGCGTCTCTGAGTAGGTTTGAACCACCAACCATTTGGCTAGTAGTCAAGCACTTAATCACTTGCTCCATTTAAGGATGTTGTACAGTAAGACTGACTGGGAGGAGGTGGATAAGGGCCATAAGCGAATAGGGAGAAAGAAGGGGAGAAGCTGCCATAGTACAAAATTGTAGGCTCATTTGTTGATCCAAACTATAGCAAAAGAATAAGGCCTTTGAAACTCTTCAAGTTACTAGCCTTTGGTTCTTCACAGAGTTGTTTCCAAGCACCCCTCAGACACCTGCTGCTTCTGGTCCTAATCTATTCATGCTCCAGTAACAAGCCCCAGAAGTCTCAGCCCCTCCAGTCCAGAGCAGCTATGTTCCCCACACATAGGAAAATTGGGACCGCTGAACACTGCTTGACTGTTGACACACACAGGCACATGGCTGTTCTTCACTTCCAGAGTTACTGTGGTGGTTTTGAATTTTGTTCTGAAACACTATAAACTCAAAGGTTTCTATCAGTCTATTCTGATTTATTTAGGAGGCAGCAGCATTGATTATTTGGCTTCAGTTTGTGGTTAATTAACCAAACTAGAACGTGTTTCCTTTTTTTTTTTTTCCCTGACAAATTGAATGCTGAGATAGTAACAAAGACCAAATATTTTATAACAGATCCTTGAGTTTAACTCTGAAATATTGTATTTTTCAGCAACTTCTGGTTTTAGAGACACAAATACTGTTTCTATTATATGCAAGTTTTGAGTTTTAAGTAAATGGAAATGAAAGTTTTTTCTAAAAATAATGCAGATTTTGTGTATGAGTTTTGTTTTGTTTTAAATTCCATGTCATTGTTGAGGAAGGCTTTGGTTGGGAAGAAAATGTAGATTTCATGCCAGTCCCTTGTTTAGAATTGATGAGAATTGGATTGTGTTACATTGAACTGTTTATGAAAATAGATCGGAATTTTTGATGTTTCTTTTTAATGTCACATACTCCTGCGGCCATTTCTTAACGATTACCTTGACTGTCAGACTGACAGTCTGCGCCGATGGCACTTTTAGCTCCGTTGTGTTGGGCACTATTGTTTAAGCCAGCTTTGTGAGGGACTTGTTCCTTTGATTCCACCAAGGAATGCGCCTTATATTCAGATACTTACTCATTCTGAATTCTTTAGGGAAGATTTGGTTGAGGATTGCTCTGATTTGGTTGATTGGTGTTTTCTCCCGCTGTAGAGGACAGGGACTGGCTTGAGGGAATTAGATGGGTGGGTAGTGGGAGAAATAATTATAGTGTTTCCTGGCTCCCTTTTAGTGGGATCTTCTTAGTGACTTTTGAGCTTGGAGAAAATTTTCCCCAAAAAATTTTTCTCACTTATATTCAATTATAAAGATGAAAATGTATTCCGAACCTTAAAAAGTATTTTTTTCCTGGACTTTGGGATTTCTGTAAACATTTATTTGCTTCTGATGGTAGTGATTTTCACTAGGTTTTAGCTAAATCAGTGGAAGTGGACAAAACAGGGAGGGAATTTTGTTGCACTGCTGACATTGCTTGGCGTATCCAGGCTCAGGTCAGTTAAAGTGTGGCAGTGAAAGTCGAGAGGGCAGTTCTCCAGACACACCTGCCCTCGGAGGGGCTGGGGGCCACTCAGAGCCTCAGAGACTGGGCCCTCTACTAGTCTCCTTGAGGGCATTTACTTAAACAAAGGGTTCTGTTCACCAGAATAGTATTGTTAACTGAGTTTGGTCTCTCAGAGTCTAGCCCCCTCCTGCACTGAAGGGAATGTGTAGGGATATATAGGCAGCAGAATGCTCTCTGTTCTCTGAAATGTGATTTGAAAAGCACCTTCTAACCTGAACAAGTTTGTTGGTTTTTTGTGGGAGATCCTTGGAATTTGCGTGAGAGTCATCCTGGGGAGCATAGAGATGGAGACCTGTTTCCTTGACCAAACCTTTGGCCCTTTAAAAAGGTGCAGAAAGGATACTGGGAAAGTCAGAGATAGCACATGAGTTGGATGAGTCTCATAGTTGTTGCCTCCTTACATGAAGACTGAAGTTTAACACACCTTTCTGGACCATTTGGTAGCAATTGCAAAGGAATGGGGGAACCAGGCATCTCAGTTGTCAGCCAGCACTAGCAGACCCAAAAAAACAAAAACAAACTCACTGCCATCCAGTCAACTCCGATTCATAGTGACCTGAGTTGGGTTTCCGAGGTGGTAAATCTTTATTGAAGTAGATTGACAGAAGTAGATTACCCACTCTTCCTTCTGCAGAGTGGCTGGTGGGTTTGAACCACCAACCTTCTGGTTAACAGTCAAATGCCTTAGGCACTACACCGTCAGAGCCCTGGAAATGCTGCTCGCTCCTTTGTTGAAGGTGGCTGCTTTCTTCCAGCACTCCATTTGGAGCTTTATCTTGAGAGCCAGGTACTGCTTTTGGGGCCATCCTAGTAATTATTATGGCTATACCAGTTCTACCCTTCATGCTTGAATCTTTCTTTTAGCAAAATTATTTTTTCTTTGACTCCACACCAAGGGTACCCAGCCTTGGAGAGGAGCTGAAATTTGGGTAAATATTATTTTCATTTGCATTTGAAGGGATGATTAAAACCGTTCAATGATTAAAACTGGCTTATCTGGACTTTTCAGTCATTTCTGTGGACAGTCAATAACATCCTACCTGTTGATACCTTTGGAACTTCTCCCTGTGGTCTGCTTGCATTCTCTATTTCTCTGAAATGTAATTTGTCCTGAGCCCTTCTAGGGCAGGGGAGGTCAGGCAGGTACACGTGCCTTTGGGAAGGAGGAGGTGGAAAAAAATCTAGAATAATGAGCCCTTCCGATTTTGGATTCAGCAGTTCAGTGCTGGTGCGGTGGGTGGAGTTATTCTTGGAGCTCCCGTTCGAAGATTGCTGTGCAGAAACCCATTTGTGCCACTGGTTGCCAACATTTCTGGTACAAATATTGTCATTTGCTCTTGAGGCAATCTGCTATTTCAGTCCTAGATGCAGTTTTGTAATATGCTGTGCAGAATAGGAGAGGAAAAAAAAAATATCTCAAGTGGTGGTATAATCTACAGTTTAAAAACACTTTAACAATGTTTCCAGTAGAGGATTGTTCAGTGCCTCTCCTTCCCTTGGCTGTAAACATAATCTAAAATCTTTTTTTTCTTTTTCTTTGCTTGCCTGTGCCATATTTCCCTCATGCTGACTGCACATTAGTAACTACTGTACTCACCAAAATGGAAGATGGAAGGTAGTCTTCCCCAGATAAATGGCTCAAATAATATTTCTTTAAAACTATACCCTGTAAAGGTTTGGCATACCATGTTCATTCTGTGGTTAAGGAAATGAATAAATAACTTGCTCAGAAGTTACTTGATTTAAAACACACACACACACACACACACAAACAGGATACTCTACAACCCCTTCTCTCAAGACCCTCCCCTCCCACACAGGTTGCAGAGCAGTTTGCAGAAGGTTGCTGTGTTGGCTGTGTGGAGTGGGTACTCCCTGAAAGCTTGAGGCATTTTCAGGAACCCTGGAGATCAGTTGACTGGGGCTTTGTCGTTACACCTTTCTTCTAGAGTGAAAAAGCTTGCTGTCTAGGAAGTAATGTAGTACATACCCTCTGTTTCTGTGACTTTCACCTTTTCTCAGTCTGACCCTTAAGAAACCCATTTTATAATGTGCGAACCCACAACACAAAAGTTTCACAAAGTAGTGTTCTACTTACCCTTCCATGTAAGATGTACTTTATTGTTTAAAAAATGCTGATCTTGACCCTCTAAATTGATTTTTACTACTTTATGGATCATGATTCAGGTTTTTAAGACAACACACAACAACAAAATAAAAAGTTTAAAGAATAAAAGAAATAACAAAAAACACTGCTTATATGGAGAGGGGTAGCATGCTGTCCAGAGTTTCCATGGGAGGTGGGGTGGGGGGAGCTTTTCCACATTTATCCTGTAAAGATTTTCAGGTCATGGCAACAGCCTTGAAGTTAGAGAAGAGAGGTGATGCAACTGTCCGTGGGAATGAGGAGCCTGACAGCTATAGTTCGAAGAACTGAAAGCTTGCTGAAGCACTTGGGCTGAGCAGGGAGTTAAGAAATAGCCTCCCTGGCAGGATTGTAAAGTGGTGCAACCACTATGGATAATGGTATGATGCTTCCTTAGAAAGTTAGAAATAGAAGTACCTTATGGCCCAGCAGTCCCACTCCTAGGTATATATCATAGAGGTACAAGAGCACTGTGCACACCAGTGTTCATTACAGCATTATTCCCAATAGCAAAATGATGGGAAGCAATCTAAGTTGCTGTCAGTGGATAAATGGATAAACAAACTGATATGTACGTACATACAATGGGATACTATGCAACGATCAAGAATAATGAGTCTACAGAACATCTTATAACATGGATGAATCTGGAGGACATTGTGCTTAAGTGAAGTAAGTAAAATACTAAAGGACATATAGTTCATGATACCACTTTTATAAAAAATCAATATAGGTATACACACAAGGCGACCAGGGATAGGAGGGGGAGTCATTTACTAGATAGTAGACCAAAAACCAAAACCAAACTCACTGCTTTCAAGTCAGTTCCAAGTCATAGCAACCCCTCCTTGGTTTTCCGAGGTGGTATCTCTATGGATGAGGAGCAAGGATATCTCATTGAGGACTAAGGTGCGCCTGACACAAGCCATGATATTTCCAATCGCCTCGTATGCATGTGAGAGCTGGACAATGAATAAGGAAGACCGAAGAAGAGTTGATGCTTTTGAGTTGTGCTGGCGGAGAATGCTGAAAGTACCATGGACTGTTAAAAGAACTAACAGATCTGTCCTGGAGGAAGTGCAGCCAGAATGCTCCTTGGAAGCAAGAATGGCCAGACTTCATCTCACCTATTTTGGTCATGTTATAAGAAGGGACCATTCCCTGGAGAAGGATGTCATGCTTGGTAGGGTGGAGGGTCGACGAAAGAGGGGGAGGCCTTCAACGAGATGGATTGATACGGTGGCTGCGATGATGGGATCAAGTATAGCAGGGATTGTGGGGCTGGCGCAGGATCGGGCAGTGTTTCATTCTGCTGTGCATGGGGTCGCTATGAGTCGGAAACGACTCGACAGCACTTAACAACAACAACAATCTCTATGGAAGCAGATTGTCCAGTCTTCCTTTCGAGGAGTGGCTGGTGGGTTTGAACCACTAGCATTCTGGTTAGCAGTCAAATGCCTTAGGTACACCACCAGAGCTCCTCTAGATAGTAGACTCCTGCTAATTCTGGTGATGGGAAACACAATACACAATGTAGGAGAAGTCAGTACAATGTGACCAAGATAAATGAAGACACTGAGAGGTATGCAAGAATAAAGGACAACTACAGTAAATGTTATAATATGTATAATTTTCCAACAGTAATAACAAGCAAAAAAAATGTGAGTAATCACTTAGGTAGATATGTATGCCGTATGGATGTGGGAAGGCATATGGGAGTACATGTATATGCATACCCACTACAGTCGAGTTGATTCTAGCTCATACAAAAAAACCAAACTCATTGCCGTCGAGTCAGATCCGACTCATAGTGACCCCTCCTTGAGTTTCTGAAGTGGTATCACTATGGAAGTAGATTGCCTCACCTTCCAAGGAGTGGCTGGTGGGTTTGAACCACCAGCCTTCTGGTTAGCAGTCATATGTCTTAGGCACTACACCACCAGCGCTCCAGAGCTCCTATAGTGACCCTTTAAACACAGAGTAGAACTACCCCCACTTAGGGTTTCCAAGGCTGTAAATCTTTACCGAAGCAGACTGCTTCATCTTTCTCCCGTGGAATGGCTGGTCAGTTTGAACCTCTTACCTTTTGGTTGACTCCTGAATGCTTTAACCATTATGCCACCAGAGCTCCTTGTACATACATATATAGGCATATTTGTGGGCATATGTATATACATGTTAGTGTTGCATATACACTTACATAAAGCACATAGGAGGCATGGTTAGACATATCCAAACACCTTCTGAGATTGATTTACTGGATTTAAAGGTGCAGGACCATAGTATTGTGGGACAGCTAGCTCAATTGGCATAATTTAGTTCATAAAGATAATGTTCTACATCCTACTTTGGTGAGTAGCATCTGCAGTCTTAAAAGCCTGCAAGTGAGCATTTAAGTTACAGCTTTTGGTCTCTACATGTCTGGAGAAACGGAGAGTGAAGGAAACCAAAGACTCAAGGAAAAAATCAATCCATAGGACTGATGGCCCATATAAATCACAGCCTCCTCTAGATCAGAAGAACTAGATGGTGCCCAGCTACCATTATTGAGCTCTCTGACCAGGGACACAATAGAGAGTATCAATTAGAATGGGAGGAAAATGTAGAACAAAACTCAAAATTATAAAAACTTACTGGACTGATAGAAACTAGAGGAATGCTTGAGACTGTTGCCTTAAGATTCCCTTTTAATCTAGAACTGGAGGTCACCTTTCAGCTAAGTACTGGATTATACTGTTATAAACAGTGACACCCACAAGGAATGTGCTCCTTTAAACAATCAACTCTACTAGACCCAAGGGGTCAACATTTACACAAAAGCAAAGATGAGAAGGTAAACAGGAACAGGGAAACTGAATGGATGGAAACCTGGCAGACTGGGTAGAAATGTTGAGAATGCTGACTTATTGTAGGGACTTCAACCAATGCCTTAGAACAGTTTTAGTGAGTAAAAATCAAATTGCTCTGTAAACTTTCACCTAAAACACTGAAATAATAAACAAAAACCTCCCAAACAGAAAAAGAAGAAATAGCCTCTCTTGGAATTGGTCTCAGTCATGTAACTAGTTAAAGTTATATACTAAATTAAACAGCTCCAAAGACAAAATGTGTTCTTTAAATTCTGATGTGACGAAATAGCTGGGATAGAGTTTTGCAGGCATCTTGACATCTTTATCATGTAGATTTGGCATTGAAACTTTAAAAGCCATCACCTGCTTGGATTCCCTTTCCTGGATGAAGTTTCAGGTTCTGTTTTCTTGTAGATTACCTGAGTCAGGCTCACCTGACCTACAGTCAGCTATCTGCAGAAGCTTTTATCTCATAAAAGCTTTTTTCCCACTTTATCATTTCCTCAAAGCAAATGTGAAGTCCACGTTCACCCCAGGGTCAGATGGGTTGTCAGAAATGTAAAGACATTTTAAGTGATGTCAGTGTTGGACAAGAAAGTATTACCCATGCTCTGCAAAACAGGAGCAGTGCAGGTGAGTATGCTAGGGCGGTGAGGGCTGGCCTCTGCAGCAGTGCACCTCCCATTAATCCCTGACTTCCCGTTGCTATATGGAGCAGTAATCTTTTAAAGATTTCATTGTAAAGTTGACTGTACCTGTGTTCAAAGGAACTACTACATATTAAAGGGGAAAGCAGAGAAGGAAAATTCCAAGAAATTGAAAGGTGAAGTCAGCACATCTTCATTCACTGATACAGCTCCCTCACACACAGACCCCAGGTAAAACAATTATGACTTACAGATTGATTTCAGAACTAACTGGTTTTCATCCATAATCTTATAATCATTTTTTAACATCCTTTCTTCAACATTTATTACATAACATCATACTAATAAATCACTTTTTGTTAAGTTGATGTTAAGGAGCTGTGCTAACACAGTGCCTGACACATCTGACTGCTATCCAGAAGGTTGATGGTTCAAACCCACCAGCCACTCCGTGGAAGCAAGACTAGATGTTCTACTTCTGTGAAGATTTACTGTCTTGGAAACCCAATAGGAGTCACTATGAGATAGAATTGACTCGATGGCAGTGAGTTGGGAGTTGATGTTAGTGACCAAAAGTATCACAATATTTCTCAAACTTGCCTTTAGTTTAAGTGTTCTGAGACACTAAGAGATATTTTTGGATTTTTACCGTCCTCCTGTTGAATCACAGTCTGTATGGTATAATGTTTTGAATTATTAGGATATTAGACCTGAAAGGAATCTTGAATGTGAAGCTAGTGCAGTAGTTCCCAAACCTGCTGACCCATACTTACTGTAACTATCTTAATGGAGATTCCTGGGCCTCACTATACCTCGAGGGAAAACCTTAATGAGGTGAATTGACACTGCAGCCACAGCAATGGACTCAAACATCGAGGATCATGAAGCTGGTACAGAACAGGGCAGCGCTTCATTCTATTATATATAAGGTCTCCATGAGTTAGCACCTACTCAGAGGCAACAAAAAATAACAACTATATCTTGTACATACTCCAGCCAAGGACTCTAATGTTCAATAAGCTTCCAGAAGATTCGACAATTAGCTTGGTGTGTGGTAACTACTCACCTTGTCAGACTCCTTCAGGAAAGGGAAATTGACTTGATGTACTTGGTTATTGGGCTAGTTAATAGCAGAACAAGAAGTCTTGTTTCATTTGATTCATTCAAGTAATATGTGAGTTTACATTCATTTGATTCATTCAGGTAATATGTAAGTTGTAAGTCTGACTAGGTAGAGCCTGGGGAGTTTCCAGAAATGGCTCACTTCAAAAATGAGCCGTCCATGCCCTTGAGGAGCATGGATTGTTACTCAGTCATCCACAAAGGAGAAATTTGGGAGATGGCATTAAAAACAACTGCAAACATCCAGTAGTAATCAGAACATGGAACGTACAAAGTATGAGTCTAGGAAAATTGGAAATTGTCAAAAATGAAATGGAATGCCTAAAGATTGATATCCTAGGCATTAGTGAACTGAAATAGACTGGTTTTGGCCACTTTGAATCAGACAACCATATGATCTACTATGCCAGGAATGACAAATTGAAGAGGAATTGTGTGGCATTCATCATAACAAAAAATGTTTCAGGATCTATCCTGAAGTACCATGTTGTCAGTGATAAGATAATATTCATACACCTACAAAGAAGACCAGTTAGTACTACTGGCATTCAAATTTATACACCAACCACCAAAGGCAAAGACAAGGAAATTGAATTACCAAATTCTGCACTCTGAAATTGACCAAAGATGCAATCAAGATGTATTGATTATTACTGGTGATTGGAATGCAAAAGTTGGAAACAAAGAAGATTTACCAGTAGTTGGAAAATAGGCCTTGGTGATAGAAGTGATGCTGAGAGCACATGATGGAATTTTGCAAGGCCAACGACTTATTCATTGCAAATACCTTTTTTCAACAACATAAACAGTGGCTATACATGTCAACCTCACCAGATGGAATATACAGGAATCAGATAGACTGCATCTGTGGAAAGAGGTGATGGAGAAGCTCAATAATATCTTCAGCCAAAGCAAGGCTAGCAGCTGATTGTGGAACAGATCATCAATTGTTCATATGCAAGTTGAAGTTGAAGACAATTAAAACAAGTTCAGGAGAGCCAAAATATGACCTTGATTGTATCCCCTCTGAATTTAGAGACCATCTGTAGAATAGATTTGACTCATTGAACACCAGTGACCAAAAGCCAGACAAATTGAGGGATGTCATCAAGAACATTATCTATGAAGAAAAGAAATGTCATTAAAAAGACAGGAAAGGAAGAAAAGACATGGATGCCAGAAGAGACTCTGAAACTTGCTCTTGAATGGAAAGTAGGTAAAGCAAATGAAAGAAATGACAAGATAAAAGAGCTGAACAGAAGATTTCAAATAGCAGCTTGAGAAGAAAGAGTCATTTCTTACAATGAAATAGGCAAAGAGCTGGAGTTAGAAAACCAAAAGGGAAGAACACACTCAGCATTTCTGAAGCTGGCTGAACTGAAAGAAAAATTCAAGCATCTAGTTGCAGTATTGAAAGGTTCTATGGGCAAACTACTTGATGATGCAGGAAACATCAAAAGAAGATGGAAGGAATACACGGAGTCACTGTACCAAAAAGAATTGGTCAGTGTTCATCTATTTCAGGAGGTGGCATGTGATCAAGAACCAGTGGTACTGAAGGAAGAAGTTGAAGCTGCACTGAAGGAGTTGGCAAAGAACAAGGCTCCAGGAATTGACAGAATACCCATTGAGATGTTTCAACAAACTGATGCTGCGCTGGAGATACTTATTCATTCATCTGTGCCAAGAAATTTGGAAGACAGCCACCTGGCCAACTGACTGGAAGAGATCCACATTTGTACCCATTCTAAAGAAAGGTGATCCAACAGAATGTGGAAATTATTGAGTAATATCGTTAATATCACACACAAGTAAAATTTTGCTGATGATAATTAAAAAAACATTTGCAGCAGTATATTGACAGGGAGTTTCCAGAAATGCAAGCTGGATTTAGAAGAAGACATGGGAAAAAGGATATCATTGCTGATGTCAGATGGATCTTGGTTGAAAGCAAAGAATACCAGAAAGATGTTTACTTTCCATACAACAGTTCACATATACTTTGTCTCATGTCATTGAGCACAGTTTACCACAATGCAACAGCTCCCTTCCCACTTCCTCCCATAGTTACCTCTTCCCCTTGACCATCCCTCCATGCACTCCTGCCCCTGGAGCTGTCTCCCTGTGCATAAGTAGCCCTTCTTTCTCCCATGATTGTTCTCTCCAGGGAGTGTATCTACCTCAGGTAAATGTTCAACTCA
>NW_006921721.1:7150328-7151002 GCF_000298275.1 Orycteropus afer afer
AGTAGGAGGTGGAACAATGTTTTGTATGGTATGTTGTGCCGATAGAGCTTGATGTTCCCTGTGACTGTGGTCCCAAGCCCACAGGTTCAACTACTCGGTCCCTCTGGGTAGCTGGCTATGACCAAACTGACCACAACCTTACCCCTTGTCAGCTCTACTATACACTTGGGAATTTTGATCATTCATATAAACTTATAGGACCATTGTCTGCCAACCCTATATATGTTCTTGGATACACTCCCCATTTCATAGGCATACCTAATCGTTTAGCCTACCCACCCATCTATCCATCCATATACCCATGTTTGCCTTCACTGACAACTCAGTATTGTATGTACAAAAGGGTTCATATTTGTTGTCTATACCTCCCATGTACCTCTCTGTGTCTTTCTCATCCTCAGTGGTGCCATATTGGTCACTCACATTTGGTACATTGCCCTTCTCTTTACCTAAATCAGTACTTATCTCTGTCTGTCTAACAGCCTTCCCTCCCCTCTCCTCCCACCCCTGGTAACCAACAAAGAAAATGTCATTCTATAGATAAACCTTTCCTTTTACAATAACGGACTAATACAATATTTGTCCTCTTGTGATTGATTTATTTCACTCAGCATAATATCCTCCAAGTTCATCCACATTATGCGGTGTTTTGCAGATTCTACATTATTCTTTAG
>NW_006921721.1:7153263-7202935 GCF_000298275.1 Orycteropus afer afer
GTTCACCAAGTGGGTGTGGGGTATAAGAGTAACGAGGAATGTCACACCTTTTCAGTCTTGCAGGTCCAGAATGTCCTTGTGGTTGCTGGAAAGATGAACCTCTTCTTAAGCCCCTGGAATCTCAGAAAGCACTGTCTCTTTAAATATCCAAAATGGTCAAGCCGCTTTTAACATTCAAAATGGCGGCAGCCTCCAGACAGGCAAAAGCCCACAGCTCAGCCCACCTTTCTCTTCACCTTCTCTGTTTATTCCCCTGCCACCAGAGCAGTCTTCCATGCAGTCCCTGGCTAGTAGGGCTCAGTTTTAGGTTAATTCTTAGGTCCTACCACCACTCGGGAGTCTCCAAGCTGTCTGTGCCGTTCCGTCAGGATCGCTCAGGATCACTGCCAGACCGCAGCTCTGTCTGTCTCCTTTTTTGGTATTTTCATGCAATTCTTGTGCTAGTTGGGGTTTAGTCCACTTCTATATCCTTCCATTCAAGGCTCAGGGGTCCAGGATTATGTGTTCTGTGTCGGTGTTAATTGGTTTCCCTTTTCTTTGTTGAAGAGGGTCTGTACAGTCTTTGTGCCTAGTCCGCCATCTTACTGGAACTCCTTTTACCTTGTTCTTAAGTTTACATGAATGTAATCATTTAATATAGGTTATCTTTCATTCTGCAACTTCAGTTTTTTATTGAGTCAACATTATGTTTTTGAGATTTATCCATGTTGTTACATGACCTCACATTGCCTATATTTAGCAGTGAAATCAGGAAACTGAACCCAGACAGCTTGTAAGCCTTCTTAATGGAAAAATTCAAGAAGATGTGGGTGGAAGAGAGTTTCTGTTGAATTTTTAGTGTAGAAGGTTGTCCTTTATGGGAAAATAGATTTGAATTATGCTCTGGTTTGAATAGCTTAGTATCAATTTAATGAGAATGAATTGCATGTTTTACAGAAAGTTAATTGTTTCTATTTATTGTGGGTATAGTTATTGCAGTTGGGTCCAAACAGGTGAAAGTTAAGATTGTGGCATAAAGCAGGAAGCAGATGGGGGCTAATTAAAGTTCTGTTGATGATAAAAGGATGACTGATCAAGGAGCAGCTGGTTTCCTAATTTAAACACAATTTGTATTATTGTATGAGGACAGCCCTCCGCATATTCTTATGATTATCTTTGAAAGGTGGAAGAATGTAGTTAAGCAACAAGTGTGAGGGGCATTAACTTTATTTTTGCTCATTTTTTTTACTTCTTGGGGTTTTTTGAAGATTAAGGAAGGGATCATAAAGAGGACGAAGATTTTCGGTGGTGTGTCCTCCACTTGGACTTGTGTTGTGCCCTTGTAAAGCCAAAATCCCTTTCTTTGTTCTCCAAGGAGTTTCCCAAGCATTTGGTTTTGTTTTGTAATTTTTCTTATTTCTCCCAGTCCCCTCAGCTTGTATATTTAAAAATGTTGGTGGCCTGATCATAACCCAAGAGGCCTGTGTCTTTTTCACCAAAGTGGTGTGTTTCTCTGTGGTGTTGGTGGTGCCATCGAGTTGGCTCTGACTTGTGGGGACCTCTTGTGTAGTACAGAACGAAACACTGCTAGTCCTGTATTATCTTCACAATCACTGGTATATTTATGTATGTCGTTGCTGCCACTGTGCCATTTTGTCTCATTGAGTGTCTCCCTTGCTGGCCCTCCACTTTATCTAAGATTATGTCTTCCTATAGCCATTGGTCACTTCTTGAACTGGTCAGTGAACTGGTCAGTGTTCTGTTGTGATGTGTAAGGTTTTGACTGGCTAATTCTTAGAAGTAGATTCCTAGGCTTTTCATCCTAGTCTGGAAGTTCTGTTTAAACCCATCCACCACAGGTGACCCTGCTGGTACTTGAAATACCAGTGGAACAGCTGCCAGTGTCATAGCAACATACAGGCAACCACAGTACGACAAACCAACAGATGGTGATAGATATTTGTGTGTAGGTGAATGTTAAGAGGTTTCAAGGAAATATTCATGGGCCACACTTTGTACTGAAGCATCTGAGCTTCTGGCAGCTCTGTGAGATGTCAGGACTTCTGAATTTACTTCACTTGATTGTGTCCTGGATGACTTTCACCTTCAGATGATAGCATCGTTTGTTGTCACGGCTAGTAATGGTCACATAAACATTAAGAACAAGTGCTCTGAATGTGTTTTGCCAAAAGAGAGTACTAGCAGTGAGTCCTCTTTGAATTTGTGGAGGGAGGTGACATGGGGTCTGTGGGATTTGCCTTGGCTGCCTGAGTCAGGCTAGATATTTTCTTGATATTTATATTAATAATATCCAACATTTAATAAGTGCTTTGTATGATTATTTTAATCCTCAATAACAAACAAACAAAACAAAAACCTTTGAAGTAGCAACTATTACATCCCCATTTTAGCAGCAGAGGTAGTTGAAGTATGGGCAGGGTACTCACTCACCCATGGTCACAGATTGGCTAAGTGCTAGGATCTGGTCAATCCAAATTTATCTGACAACATAGTCTGTGTTCCTAAGCTGTTACACCTACTAGTTCTGTGTAAAACTATTGGAAAACTATTGCTCTTACCCCTACTGCTTAAGAACAGATGTCTTTTCTGGATAAACAAAAAAACTTAGTATATAGTTTGTAAACTTAAACTTAATTGGTTATGCAAATATTTATGTATGTATATGTGTGTCTGCATATATGAATACATGCATATTTACATACAGTATAGGACTTGGCACATGTAGGAACCCACTTATTTATTTAAATGAATGTGTGGAAGAGCAAAATGCATAGGTTCTTTTGTTTGTTTTCCCAAAAGGAAAGCAGCTTTATTCTCATGATAAAACTTAACGTTTCTTTCTTTACAAATAACCGCCAATAAAAAAAAAAGATAGCATACAAAGGTTAAGCTGGAAAGTGAAAATCCATATTAAATTCACCACCCAGAGACATTATCTTCATCAAGATGATCTTGTAAAAGAAATAATTGGCCACATATAGCTCATGTAATTGGTAAGAACACCATTAATTTTAGCTGCATATAGTGTACACTAGACTTTTCAGGGATATGATGATTGACATTCATTGTCAAATATTATACCTAAACTTTCTAGTTATGGATGCTATTTTGCCCAATCTGGTTCTGCTACTCAATGTACTACATTGGGGAAAGCCTGTGTACAGCTCTTCATCCTCCAGGCTCTATTCCCATGTCCCAAGAACCTGTACCCCTGCTCACATCAGGGTTCTGACAGTGTCAAGAATGGTGTCACAGCCAAAGCTAGAGAATCGTCCTGACCCAGAGGAGTCTTAGAGTATCCTGTCATTTTTCTCATTCTGCTGTCATCTAAGCTTTCTTCTTTCCCTACTAGTCTTGATTCTTTCCTGTGCTTGGATTGCTTGCTTTCTTCCCACAAAGGCATCAAGTGAGGCGGGAGAGATTTGGGGATGACATTATAGTGGGCACATTATTTCCTACTTGTGCGTTTGTGGAAATACTGATAATGATGTTACCATGTAATGTGTGGGAAAAAGGCCTATCGGGATACCCGCCTCACACTGAGCAATTTGACTTGGCTTGGGTAGTCTGTCTGCATCTCCTTCATCCTTAGAAGTGCAAGAGGCACAGTTCTGTTGTTTCCCAGCAGCACAGCCCATGCCGCATCAGGGCTTTCAGAGGTACCTAGAACAGGTATTCTTTGGTAGGAACCTAGGTAGGGAGGTTGTGGCTTCCAGTTACTACCTCACCTCTGCCCTGGGCATAATAATAAATCTGCCAAATGCATGGAATTTTTTACTTTTTGAAGCACTCATATCTACTGTTTAATAATGAGACCCTGACAACAAATCTGTGAGACAATTAGGACAGGCATTACTTTTCCTATTTTGATAGATAGGAAAGCAGAGACACAAGGGATATATAGCTTGTGCAAAGTCATACCTGTAAGGATTACATGTTGCCATTGAGTTGATTGAGTCTCGTGGTGACCCTATGTGTGTCAAAACAGATCTGTGCTCCTCCACAGAGTTTTCAGTGGCTGTGACTTTTCGGAAGTAGGTTGATCACCAGGCCTTTCTTTGACGGTGTTGTGGAAAGAACCAGGACCAAGCAGGCAGGTTTCTTTCTCTTGCTGTTAGACTAGCATTTTCCAGTGTGTGTACCATTAAATATTTTCTGTAAAATAACGTGGTGAGAGAAGTGGGGGTGGGTAAGGGAGTGGGTTGGGTGCTTGTAATCCTACTCACAAGACAGTGAAAAACGAAGTTAATGAAGGAGTTTTTTTGCACTGTTGTGTGTATAAAAGGTTCTGTAAAACCTTGCAGTTGGGAATCCTGTTTAAATTTGTGTGGCCAGATATCCCACCTGTATATTTCATCAGTGAATGCCTTTTCACTCTAGAGGAACCAGTTTCACTTGGCTCAACACGGAACACGTGGAAAATGCTTTGCTAGGTCATAGCATGCTGCTTGAGGAAGACACTGGCCCTGTTTGTCCTGGAATTGCTTAGTCCCGAGGTGTTATTGGAGGCCTTAGTGGTTAGAGGATACCTGATCTTCAGGGAACCTGGAGGGAAAGTCCAAGGATCCAATTACATGGACAGTGTAATGGACAGTGATTTTGGAATAGACTGCTCTGGTGTGTGATGGGGTCAGGTGACAGGCTGGCTGGCCATAGTGGGAATCTTTGTTGTCAACTCTTTGGCATCAGGCTGACTCTGGTGAATTTTATATGGAGTAAGATTGTTAACCAGAATGCACAAAAATTCTCAAGACTCTGTAGGATGAGCACACAAGGACCAGTTATCAGCCATGTAAGATCTGTGACCTGTGGCCTCAGTGACAGACATGCTATTTGGCAAGGATGGACTTTAAGAAATTTGGACCCAAAACAGCATGCTACTGCATCTTGTCATCCTATTTGGCAGGGCAGAATCCTTCAGTGAGGCTGTTTCCATCAACAATCTTGTCCCTTTTTTTAAAAAAATAACTTTTTTATTGTGATTAAGGTGAAACTTTACAGAGCAAATTGGTTTTCCATTTAATAATTCATACACATTTTAGTTTGTGACATAGATTATAGTCCCCCAGTGTAATAGCACTCTTCCCACTTCCTCCTTGTGTTTTCCAGTTCCGTTTATCCTTCTTTCTTATCTCTTCCTGCCTTCTGAGCTTTATCCCTGGGCAAATGCTGTACTTTTGATCTCATGTGGTCGATTGTTCTAGGAATGCATACCTCCCTGCTTGTTCACCTTTGGCTTAAAGTTGAGCTATGGGGATGAGTGTGTTTCCAGGCTTGAAGCTTGATGAAGGGCTATAGTCTCGGGGGTTCCACCAGTTTCTATCAAACCAGTAAGCTTGATCTTTTTTATGATTTTGAGTTTTGTTTCACATTTTTTCCCCACTCTATCCAGGACCTCCTATATTATAATCCCTTTCAGAGCAGTCAGCAGTGGTAGCTGGGTACCATCTAGTTCTTCTGGGGTTGTGAAGGCTGGGGGTTCATGTGATCTATTAGTCCTTTGGACTGATAGTTTCCTTGCATGTTTGATTTTCTTCACTCTTCCTTACTCCAGATGGGGAGAGACCAATAGTTGTACCTTAGGTGGCCATTCACAAGCTTTTGAGACCCCATTTGCTATTCACCAAAGTAGGATGTAGGACATTGTCTTTGTGGACTGTGTCATGCCAGTGGACCTTGATGTCCCCTGAGACTATGGTCCTGAGCTAACATGCTTAGCAACTCATTCCCTCAAGGTGTTTGATTATGACTAATGAGTGTTCATAACTTTGCCTCTTGTATGCTCTACTATATATATCCTTGGATATATTTGCAGCCTGGGAGCTCTGGTAGCATAGTGCCTAAGGCACTTGACTGCTAACCAGAAGGCTGGCGGTTCAAACCCACCAGCCACTCCTCGGAAGGAAGGTTGGGCAATCCTACTTCTGTAGTGATACTGCCTCAGAAACCCAAGGAGGGGTCGCTATGAGTCAGGGCTGACTTGACGGCACATAACAACAACAACAACAACATATTTGCAGCCCATATAGATATGGAAATATCTTCTGTTGAGCATATGTATGTATTAGTGGGTATAGTCCCATTCACCTTCCCACATCTGTTCAGCTTGCATATTTATCTGTGTATCCACTGATAGATTATTGTTATTACTGTTATAGGAGGATTGGGTATGTAATGGTATTTCCCTTTGTTGCCTTAAACTCTTGTTCTCCTCCTAGTGTCTGCCTTTACCTTGACCATTCTGTGCTGACATCCCCTTTACTATGTATTGCCTTTTCCTTCATGCAAATTAGTGTCTACCCTCTAGTTAGTGACTTACTCTCCCTTTTTTTTCTACTCCTGATACTTTCAAAGATTGTTTCTTTCTGTGTGTAAATCTTTTCTTAACTTTTTACGGTAGTGGTCTCATACAATATTTGTACTTTTGTGATTGGCTAATTTACTTAGCATGGCCTCTAGGTTCATCCATGTTAAGAGGTGTTTCACAGATTCATCAGTATTCTTTAGTGTTGTGTAGTATACCGCTGTGTGTATGTACCATAGTTGGTTTATCCATTTGTCTGTTGATGGGCCTTGGGTTGTGTCCGTCTTTTTTCTATTGTGAATAGTGCTGTGATGAACGTGGGCGTGCATAAATTTTCATGTCACAGCTCTTATTTCTGTAGGATGTGTATCCATCCTTGTAGTGGGATTACTGGGTCATATGGTATTTCTATTTTCAACTTCTAAAGGAAGTGCCATGTAGTTTTCCACAGTGGTTGTACCATTTTACAGTCCTACCGGCAGTATATGAAGGTTCTAATTTCTCCACACCGTTGCCACCATTTGTTGTTACATTTCCATCCCCCCCCCCCTCCCGAACTTTGTGATTAATGCTGGGGTGAGGTTCCACCACCTATTCCTTGAGTACGCATTAATATTCAACTTTGCTTGGGTTTGTTGCTCTTACTAGATTGATGTTGGGTGCGAGAGGGTCCGAGGGTGGTGGTAAAGGTCAAATGGCAGGTTCCACATCAGCCCTCCTACTTCTTTTATCAGGAATCAAACTTAACAAAAACGCTTTATTTTGAAGTATACTGCTCCTACCAGGCAGAAGTGATAGATTACTTTGCGTTGAAATGTCAAACCAAGGAAACCAGTCCAACTTCTTAGATCTGATCTTGAATATCATACATGATTTTTTGTTTGTTTTCATTTCTTTCCCTTTCTGATTCTATCAGTCTTTTTCTCAGTTTCTCTATTTTTTTATTTTGACTGGGAAACAGTGTATGAAGTAGACAGGAAAAGTCAGTAACCTAAAGTTTTATCTGTTCCTCAGTTGTTTTCCATACAGTGATTGCTCAAAGTACCAGGCTATGTGACTCAGGTGTGTTACAGTGCGTTTGAACTGGTTGCTAATGATTCTTGGTTTGCTGGTAACTTTGTGACTTTTAAACCTGGCTGTAAGTTGCTTGTCAGTGACTTGTTTTGCAACAAAAAGGAAAGAAGACATATGGAGGCCAGGGCACTGACAGCCTGAGGAAAGGTGGATAGGATCCGCAGGGATCATGTGTTTAATAATCATGTGTTCTAATAACCTAATTCCAGTGGGATAATAGATCCTTTAGGGAAGCTCTGGTGATACAGATCATTTGCGTTTGACTACTAACTGAAAAGTTGGTAGTTCAGACCCACCCAGTGAGGCTACAGAAGAAAGACCTAGCAATCTGCTCCTGTAGTGATTACAGCCCAGAAAACGCTATAGAGCATTTCTACTCTGTAACACCTGGGGGTCACCGTGAGTTGGAATTCACTTAACAGCAATGGATTTGATTGGGTTTTGGGTTAATAAACCCTTTAGAAGTCCCTGAGTATTGCAAATGATTGACTTACATGACTGCTGACTATGAGGCTGGAGGTTCAGTTCCACCCAGGGGCACCTTGGAAGAAAGTCTTGGTGATCTGCTTGTGAATAATCAGCTACTGAAAACTATTATGCACAGTCTACTGTGACACACATGGAGTTGCAGTGAGTCAGAAGTGACTCAACAGCAACTGGTTTAATAAACCCTTTAAAAAAGTAAATTTTTAAAAAAGTAAGTGCACCTCGAGACGAGAAGAACTAGATGGTGCCTGGCTACCAGTGCCAACCACTTGGGAAAGGATCAAAACTGGAGATCCTGGAGAGAGTGGGAGGAAAAATGTGGAGCAAAATTCAAAAACACAATAATGACCAGAATTACTGGTTAGATGGAGTCTAGTGGGCCCCCCAATACTATGGCCCTGGGACACACTTGGGGCCTGGAATAAAACTCACTCCCAGGGGTTGGCTTTCAGCCCAATAGTAAGAAAGACATACACGTGGGACACTCAACCCAGGGTGATGCATCCACATACTCTATGGAAATGCATCCCTTGGAGCAATCGACCACAGGGCACCAGAGGGGCAACATTCGCATGGAGGGAAATGCAGGACACACAGGAGTGCATAACTTTGGGCCATGGTGGGGGTTACCAGGAAGGGAGAGGAGGAGAGTGGGTTAGGTTTGGGATGATAATTGGGGAGTGAAACCAAATGTACTTGAAATGCTGAGTGTAAAACAAATTCTGCTCTGTAAACTTGCACCTAAAGCACCATTTAAAAAAATAAATTTCCGGGTTTAAATTTCTTTCCTTATAATGTGTTGGTTTGTGAATTTATGTATGAGTTCCCTTCACAGTATGGCGGTTGTGTGTGTGTGTGGTGAAGGGTGTTGTGTGTGGTTTTACATGAGACTCAAATGTCAACTGGGTTTACCCTCACTGCACTGCAGTTCAGCCGTGGATCAGCCTTGACCCTCCGTCTCATATGAATTTACCAAGGTATTGACTAACTCATGAGTGATTTGTTATAGCTTTATCCTTGTTTCTGTTTAGTAGCCCATGGTTATAGTGTAGGGCATTATTTCCTTTAATTTCTTTTAGCTGTTCAAAACAACCTGAAAAAAAATATTGTGGTTGAGCCTAGACAATGACCTCAAGAAGCAAAATAAACCTTTCAAAATGTAAGAACTGAGTTTGTATGCTAAATGTTGTGATCAATGGATAAAATATATGAAAACACACTAAACTTCACGAAGGGACACTTAATATTTGTTTTCACAATATATGGTCCCTGCCCCATATCCTGTCATGTCTGATAGTGAAAAAAGTCAGAGAGTATGCCTTGAGTTTAAAAATAGTCAAGTATCATTTAAGTCATGAGTTGAAAGCCAAACAGCAGCTTGAACAAAATGCCTGTCATTTTCAGAGAAAGAGATGGATACAGCATCATTCTTGTTAGGTAGTAAAGAAACCAGTGACACTTTTTGGGGTGAGGAAGAACCATACCAAAAAGATAGTACCGTCACTGAACGCATTGGCTTTTCCAAAGAGATTTAATTTAAACACACTTTAAAAAATAAACAAAAAACTCACACATATTTACATTTTGGGGTAACCAAACTGTCTGTTGCTCAAGCAGGGCAGAACTCTACTTCTATCCCAGCACCCTGTGGGGAGATGGGCTTGTGCCTTCCTCAGGGCTCCTTCCTCATTGTAACTTTATTCTGTTTCCTTCTGATCTTCCACTTGGTTTCTTGTACATTTGCATGCAGGATAAAATACAAAGTCAGCTCTCCTCCCCAAACTACCTTACCTCCTTCTCTTTCTAGTTCTAAACTAAAGTGCAGCCAGACTGACGTCTTCCCCAAATATGCCTTGCTAGTGCTAAGGCACTTGACTGCTAACCAGAAGGCTGGCGGTTCAAACCCACCAGCCACTCCTCCGAAGGAAGGTTTGGCAACCTACTTCCGTAGTGATACTGCCTCGGAAACCCAAGGAGGGGGTTGCTATGAGTTGAGTCCGACTCGATGGCACATAACAACAACAAGAAGTGCTTTTCAAAATTTTTCCTGAGAAATAATAATAATAGATTATATTAATTTGGTGGTTTGTATACATTGAGAACTTAATAAAGTCATTCAAAGTGCTGATAGAATTTCCTTTTTACAAATGAGGAAGTCAAGCCCCAAAGATTGTAAATTACTTACCCAACATCACTCAGCAATACAGGATGGGGTCCAGATTTAAATCTGTTTTGTTTTAGAACACAATCTTAACCTTTGCGTAGTGTGCCTGTGAACTTTAGTTCATGTTCCACCCTCATATTAGGAATTCCATTTCTTTTTTATCCAGCAGTTCAAATCCTGCCTTTCTACTATGCCCAAATCAAAGCTTAGGGTAGTTTCCTTCTTGATTTGAAGTGTTGCTACCTCACACTCTTGAGTATATGTGTATTTAGTTCATCTTCACCATAGGGCTGTAGACCCTGGTGGCAGGAAGAAGACTTAGATTTCTTAGTTGTTTCATAGTACCTCATCTATAGTTGGGGATTGTATCACTGGCTATGATGTGGCCAAAAAGAAAGACCTTAATTTATGGCATTGACATATTAATAGAATAATAATTTCTGAAATTGTCACTGGATTTAAATAGTTTGCATTAAACCCACTGTAACTGGGCTTTGCTCAATTTCTTAGTTAATTTTGAAAAGACTTTTCAGTGATAAAAATGAAGGTGAAAGTTTATCCTTTCTGTGTTCTCAATAAAAATGACCAACTCACAGTCCTGCTTGATGATCCTTCCTCTTTGGCCCCATGGTACTCCTTAGCCCCACTGCAACAAAGCTAGAACTAAGTTCTGATGCTGGCTTTGGCCAAGACTGGATGTATCTGTTCCAGCTGTAATTCTCTGCATGATCCTTTTTAAACAAAGTTAGATGTATATATAACTAAACAAGCAAGCCAACAACCAAATAATTCACCCTAGAAAACCCTTTTAAAGAAAATGTTTTGACCTGAAATTGCTTGCTTACTCCTGCATTAATTTATAGCTACTTTGAGTACTACTAGAATGATGCATTTTAAAATGATCAAAACGTAAAACTTCTAATCTTTTTGGGGTAAGGGCACACTGAAAAATAATTCCTTTAAACTTTGTGGTGGTTCTGTTTGTGTGTCAACTTGGCTGGGCCAGCTGATGGTAGTTATTCCCCATAATGAGATTGGCAATCAACTCCATGGTGGGATCTACCAAAAGCAACTGAGTAGCTGCCTTAGGGAATGTGGTCTTCTTCCTGTATATAAGCAGATCCCGTGGGGAATGGTCTCTAGCTTGGCATGCTTGGACCCTGCATGTAGCCGTTTTGTTGTTCAGCAGCCTACCATGCTCTGCTGACCTTGGGACTTTCAATGGACTTGAGTTAATGGCCTGCCATGTGGTTTGGTAACATCAGGACTGTGCCTTTTTATTTGTCAGCCTTGCGCTTGTTAGCCTCAGCAGCCAATAGCTGCCAGAGTGAAGAGATGCCTCTAGCTTCAGTGGCCCGGGAGCTGGAGGCAGAGCTGAAGCCCAAGGTCGAGGGGCTTTTGCACAGCCCCTAGAGGTTGGCACTTGGAACTTGGACTTCTAGCCTCCTGAACTGTAAAAGAGAATAAACTCCTGTTTGTTAAAGCCATCCCATTGGTGGTATATTCTTGTCAGAGCGGCACTAGGTAACCAGAAGAAACTTCGTTCAGCTACTAACAAAGATAGGTTATAAAACCAATTCTAAACTATACCATCTATTACAGTGTTAACCAGGTTGTCAGAATTTGACTAAACTATTTTTCTCAGTAATAGAAAATAAAGTAAAATGAAATTGTAAATTGAAATATCAAAAAGACTACTTAACTGGTTCAGCGAAAAGTGAACTTCTTTGAGAGGAGGAGCTGAGGTGCTGAAGTTACCTTTTAGACTGATTTCACAGTCCATGTCTTTACATTCAACAGTGGAGCCAACCCTTTCTTGCAGAAAACTTTGCCTTTCATTCCAGAATATTCATGAACTTCTAGAGGAATTCTTCCAATATCTTTGAAATTATAATAGGGTAAAAAAAAAAAAAAAAACTTCTTTTATTGCATTTATAACATGTTTGTGTTTTTCCCAAAAGTGTTCCCATTTAATCTTCGTAGTGAACCCTTGATTATTGTGGTATGAAGGTACCAGGAAATCCTGACTTGTTCAGATTCACATGGGGAGTTAATGACATAACTTGGGAAGGAATACACATGCCCTAACTTCTGCAACCCTTATTACTGAACCATATTGGCAAATTATAATTTTAAGAAAAAGAGAAAGGGATTTCTGTAGGCACTAATAGATAAGTATCCTTGAATGTAGTTAGTTGGAAAGATTTAAAAAAAAAAAAAAAAATGTGCTGCTTCAAAGATTCTAGCCAAGTAGTTGGTATTCACAATTCCCTTTTGTAAGAAATTCAAAATGATAACAGTGAACAATGAAGACTTACAGTTCCAAAGAGGAGCTTAAAGTGTGTCATCACTAACCATTGGCTAGTGTGAAAAGTTCTAATTTTCCATCAGTTTGAATCATCCAAAGACATGGTTTCTGTACTTGTTCATTCCTTCTTCCTTTGCTAGTTTCCCTCCAAGTATTTAAGATAGAACTAACTGTATAGCATTCTGTTTTCTCAGCAAATATGTGCTCAGTGTAGCTAGTGCATTTTAAAAGGTCAACACTTTCCTAAAAAGATATTCATAACTACCAAAAGCAGCTGTGGAATTTTTCTTTGGAGATTTATAAAGATAGTTTTATATTCTTGATTCATGCCTCTCTTATTGCGTCCTAGCTACAACATTGGTAGTATTTCGAAAGAGAACGTGTCTCAAACTGCAGCACTAGAGTAAAATGTTTAATACCAGGAAAACTTTCCAGATGGTAAGGTTTGCTAACCACTCAGTGGGAATCCTCAAGAGTGGTTATCCTGTCTTTCCTTCTCTCTCCTCTGGAGAGTGGATCAGACTAGTCCTGGGACTAAGCTCAAAATGATTGAATTCAAAGATGGCCCCAGGATGTGGTTCTAGGGCAAACCCACATCCCCTGAGCCCAGGAATGAGCTTGGGGCAAGCACATTCTCCCTGGACTGCCCCAAGTCTAGACCTGAGGCCTGATGTCAGCTGAGAACCCTCGTGGACACCACTAATGTAAATGTGCTTATTTCTGATGGAGTGTTGGTAACTAAGCAGGGGTGAGTGGGCTGCTTCTCAGCCTCTTCTTCTGTTTAGTGATGATGAGTTTTCAGCCAGCAAAGAAAATGCTGTTCACAGCATGGGTGTTGCTTATATTGGGTAGGAAATGGGCTTATTTAGTTAGTTGCCAGCAGAGTAAGTGTTCCTTGAGAAGTTAAGAGCAGGCCTCATGTTAAGTACTGTGTTAAGTACCTGGGGACTTTGGTGGTGAAAGATGCGGCTTTATGGTGGTCACATTGTGGTGTGCCTTGAGGGTCTTTGGGATTTGTAGAAAGCAGAATTGCTGACATATTTGTTTGGAATTCTTTTGAAAGTCCTTGAAGTGGCCTGGGCTCCTGGTGGTGTGGCAGGAGCAGTAATTTTTGTGAGCGTCCGTTTGTCTGTCTTTAGTTTTGTTTGGAGGGGCAGTGTGGAAAGTAGGCCTCTTGCACAGCAGATAGATGTCTGCTGCTTGTTAGGGATTGCTGATATATATGGGAAGCTTCAGAAAAACCCTGGATTGGGCCATTTCCCCCAAGGTGAGGGGAATTTTATTTTAATATAGGCCTGGACCTCGTTTTGCTGGTATTGGGTCCCCAAATGAGTTTGGGTTTTTTTTTTTTTTTTTTAATGTGATTTGGGTGAAAGTTTACAGAGAAAATTGGTTTTCCATTCAATAATCCTTACAGATTCTATTTTGTAACATCTTGTTGTAAAGATCCTTTGTCCAAATGACTTTTTAAAATTTGATCAATTTTGTTGTAGAGAACATACAGAGCAAAACATACACTAGATCAGCAGTTTATACGTGTACAGTTCAGTGACATGGATTACATCCTTGAATTTGTAACCATTCTCACCCTCCTTTTCTGAGTTGTTCCTTCTCCATTAACATAAACTCACTGCCCCCCTTAGAGTTCCTATCTCATCTTTTGAGTTGCTGTTGTCAATTTGATTCCATATAACTTGTTCTTATAAGAGCACAGTGCTCAAGGCAGACATTCTTTGTTAAGCTCACTATTGTTTGGTTTTAAGACGACTTTAGGGGATAGTTTTGCTTTAAAGTTTAAAGATTGTCTCAGGGCAGTAGTTTTAGGGGTTCATCTAGCCTCCATGGCCCCAGAAAGTCTGGAGTCCGTGAGAATTTGAAATTCTGTTTTGTGCAGTTTGCTGCCCTTTTTGTAATCTGAATGATCATATCTGGGCTAAAAATCAGAAAAAAGACTTATATCTGTTTACTTAAGTTTATACTACTTATTATGGGTAGCAGTTATTAATAAATAAACCATTCCACTGCCATTGAGTTAAATCAGGCACGTTAGCAACCCTATAGCACAGAGTAGAACTGCCGCCTAGGGTTTCCAAGACTATAAATCTTTTTGGAAGCAGACTGCTTCATCTTTCTCTTGTGGAGCATTTGGTAGATTCAACCAACCTTTTGGTTAGCAGCTGAGTGCTTTAACCACTGTGCAACCAGAGCTATTAATAAATAGATTTTCCAGAAAATAAACATATTTAGAATAAAAAAGTTATAAGCAATACATACTATGGGTGGAATAATATCCTAGAGATTTTTATCTGTTCGATTTTCAGTGTTCTTATCTTGCACCGAATTTATCTTCATAAAGTTTTTTATTGGCTTTCTAAACAGTTGGACACACACCTTGAGTAAACATTTACTTAACATGAATGGGTTTAATGGGCTCATCACTAACTCTGACATAATACTTTACGGTTTACTTTAGTCTTCCAGTAACTTTTTGTTGTTGTTATGTGCCGTCAAGTCGGACCCGACTCATAGGGAACCCTCCTTGGGTTTCCAAGGCAGTATTACTACGGAAGTAGATTGCCCAACCTTCCTTCCGAGGAGTGGCTGATGCGTTTGAACCACCAGCCTTCTGCTTAGCAGTCAAGTGCCTTAGGCACTATGCTACCAGACCTCCTCCAATAACTTTAGATAACTTTAAAATTGATCCTACTATTGATAAGTTGTAGTTTATTTTTTGCCTGATTTAAGTTCCTCATGTTGTTGTTGTTGTTGTTATGTGCCGTCGAGTCGGACCTGACTCATAGCGACCCCTCCTTGGGTTTCTGAGGCAGTATCACTACGGTAGATTGCCCCATCTTTCTTCCAAGGAGTGGCTGGTGGGTTTGAACCACCAGCATTCTGGTTAGCAGTCAAGTGCCTGGGCATTACGCTACCAGAGCTCCCAAGTTCCTCATAAGAACAGAATAGATTCTAATTGTGCTTTGTTTTGGGGTTGTATGTTGCTTTATTTTATTCTTCTAGAAACCAAAGCTAATTAATTGCATTATATTGCTGTGCATTTATAGAGCCATTGCAAATTAGAAAAATAGTATGGCCTATAAAATAGACCAAGGATTTCCATTAGGGAACAGCCGAATCTTTAGCAGCAAATGAGTTCTATTATAGTGGAGCCCCTAGGTGTCTGAAACAGTCATTAGGCAAGAGCAGAAGAAAGAGTCCATGTTCTGGATGGTTAATTAAATTGACGTTTCAGAAAGGATAGGCTCCTTTTGGTCACCATTTGGGCAGGATGGGGGTGTTGTGGTTGTCTGCTATGGACTTAGCAGTGCCTCGTCTCAGTGTCTCACTAGAGGGGAGGTGATGAGCGGGTTAGAATGTCATCAGGGATGCTTGAGCTGCAGTGACTAAATTAATCCCCTGAGATATCCTTTGTAGGCCATAGATCCCTTTAAAGAAATAAGACATTTAATAGAATTTTAGCTAAATCAAACTTAATCTCTTTATATCCACCACTGGAACCTTATTAACCAGGGTTGAGAACACTCATTTAAGAGTTGGGGCTTTGTTGGCTTGTGTGGTGATGTTAGACCCATATGTATGCCAGTGTTAGGTTCTTTTGGTTTTTCTGGCTTTCCTTAAACAGGAATCCGCATTAGCAATTTATATAGAGGTTCTAGAATGAAAATGGTTTGGGGCAGAAGACAAGATCATTTGTCTGTGAGGTGATGGGACTTCTTGTTTCAACTTAGCTTAGATGGTCTTGGGTTTTATCTTTTGGGATTCTTAATTTCAGATAGTACATGGGGCACATGACATTGAATAGTATTGGGAGACTTTCATTGCTACATCCCAAAAATTAAGTGTGCTTTGTCCTTCCTTTCATAAGGTTGTGGCTTCATTTGATAAAAGGTTTTCCTATGGGACATAGTTAAACTTTATAGTAAAGGGGGACTTTTAATTACTTAAAATTAAATTTAAATTTTAAATTAAAATTAAAAATAATTTTTAATTATTTTTAAAATTGCTTCTTTTAATTACTCCTGTCTTGAGAAGGAAAAACTTAGTGTACTGTATTATATCATTTAAATATATTTTTTGCTCTATCCTTGAGGATTTTTTTTTTTTTTTAAATCCTAAATGTATGAGCTGAAATGTTACTCTGAAATATTTAGGCTTTTGGCTAATAGGAGATCTTATTAAAGAGCAGGCAAACCACAGAACGTGGTCTGTTTTCCATTCTAGGTTTCCTCCTCACTCTTCCTTCTAGGCTGGTGGTTCCTCTGCCTTTCTTCTTTGTTTCTTAAAACCAAAGTCCCATTGTGTGAACTCAGCCTCTAACCATTTTGTCCTGCAGTATGCTCTTGAACCATGCCCTGTCCTCTTTTAGGGTTTGCTTTCCATAAACTTAATGGTTGTGAGTGACTAGTGTTTGAGAAGAGACAAGAAAGAGCATAGTTGTAATAACTGCTTTCTCCTGGATATAAACAATCATCAAACTGGTGTATAAAACCAGAGAGGGAGATATTACCTCTTCAACATTAGGCACAGGCAGGTGTTCTGACATAGGTCACTACAAAAATGGCATGGGAGTGGTGTCTTCTGACCTCTTCTAACTTCACAAGGAGGAGGAAGAGGAAGAGGAAGAGGAAGATGAAGATGAAGATCAGTAGCCCAAGGCTGATTGCTATTAGGCGGAGGTCAGATATTCTTACAGCTTCGAACCTTTTTACCAATTCTGACACCAGTTGTCCCTCCTGGCACTCCCTACTTCTCTTCTAGGTTTGATAATTCATTGCAATGGCCACACACAACTCACAAATACTCAAGACAATGGGGTTTATTAGACAAGTAACTCACTGCCATCGAATTGGACCCGACTCATAGCCACCACTCCTTGGGTTTCCGAGGCAATATCACTACAGCAGTAGATTGCCCAACCTTCCTTCCGAGGTGTGGCTGGGGGGTTTGAACCTCCAGTCTTCTGGTTAGTAGTCAAATGCCTTAGGCACTACACCACCAGAGCTTCTTATTGGGGAAGTAACAGGTTATAATTCAGGATCAAAAATGACTCAGGATATACTTCTTTGATTGAAACATCCTCTTCTCAACCGTGCCCCTAGCACGCGTCTCTCTCTGGCCCTTGGCCTCTTGGCCTTGCAGCCCTTTGGCCTCTGCCCTGCTTGGGCAAGTATTGTTGTTATGTGCCGTCGAGGCTGACCCGACTCATAGCGACCCCTCCTTGGGTTTCCAGGGTGGTATCACTGTGGAAGTAGATTGCCCAACCTTCCTTCTGAGGAGTGGCTGGTGGGTTTGAACCTCCAGCCTTCTGGTTAGTAGTCAAGTGCCTTAAGCACTACACCATTTTAGTTCTGCTGGTAAGTGCCCAGAGGTACCCCCACTTAGCCAGTAAGCCTTGACTTGAAGGCATTCAGCTCTAATAGCCTGGGTCAGCAAACTTAGCTCCACCAAGTACCTGGAGGCACCCCACTCTGCTAGGCAGGCTTCTAACCGAAGGCACTCAGCTTTCTCACTCGATAGGCCACGAAGGCCACTACTCTCTCTTGGCAATCTCCTGGTTCTGCAGCCACTTCTTGCCATCTCTCTAGTATTACAGACTCTCTGTCTTTTGGATCTTAGGAGGTTCCTAGTGCAGGGATCTTTGGTCCAAAGATGTGCTCCGCACCTGTCTCTTCTCGGTAGTAGTCAGGTTTCCGCTTTACCGCCTCTGGAATGGCTTATTTTAAGCCTAGTGACAAAACAGAGCAATCCGCACATTAAGGTTGTGTATACCACCTTATTGGCATGGGCCCATCCTCACAAGGGCACCATGCACCTTATTTAGATTATTAGCAAGCTGTCGATCCCCTTGGTGGCCCGTGAGCACCTCACATTTGCATAGTACCACCCAGTCATTTGGTGGGAGTTACAAAGACTATGCAAAAATAATAATAATAATAACCAACAGAACAAGCCAGTTTAACACTCATTTTTTTTTTCATTTAAAATCTTCTTAAGGGGAGAAAACACAGTCTGTAAATGAAGAATTCTGCTCAGTTGTGTGGACATGGAAACAAGGCTGGCTGGCTTTTCAACAGGAAGTTTGTGATGAATGGTTTTTAATCAAGTTGTAACCATTCATGATGGCTTACAAATTCTATATTCCTTTACTTCCTCCAACAAAATAGCCAGCATTTATTGCCTCATTTTTGTGCCAGGTGAGGTGCTAAGCCTTGTCCATGTTCATTAGACCACTCAGTCCTTAAAAGTCCCTATGTGGCACTCTTTACTGTTTTACAGACATACAGAGGCTTGTTGAGGTCAAGTAACTTCTCAGAGGCATCTAGCAGTAAGACTGACTCTAGAGCTGGTACCTCAGATACATGAAGTTTCAGATGACACCTATGAAATCTTACGTTTGGTTTTTTTGGTATTGTTTTACATGAGAGTATAATCTCCCACAGTCTTTTCTGCTTTAATGTAGTCATATTTTCCTTCCTTTGGAATGATTTGAGTCAGAGATAAAGCTGTTAGAGCTAAATGTATATATAGGAGTTTGCAAATCCATAGCTAAGGCATTGGCTTGGTAGGGGGAGAGCCATTGCATGTTCTCTGTACTAGTTTTCTAGTCTGAGGCCCCATGTAGTTCTTTATTATTATTATTTTATTTTTTAATGAATAATCATCAGCTTTGCATCTACATTTTAATCTCTCTCAGCTCTATTTTTCCTACTATAAAAGAATGGTGTTAGGCCAGATGACCTTCACAATGCCTTCCAGCTCACAAGGTTTATGAGGCTGTGACTCCTCTGTCCACGGCGGTGGGATTACTGGAGAAGCGCTAAGTCCTCAGTGCAAACTAGGGGGTTAGAATGGCCTTTGGGATCATTGCTTATTAGGCAAGAGGCAGCAGATTCTGGGAAATGAAGTCAACATTATGGAAGAAGGGTTTAATGCCTGAGCCTAAGATTTAAGGATGTAGGTTAGCTATTCACAGCAGATCTTTTAAAATTGGATTTATGTGACTGTCTATTGATAACAGATGTCTGTTAACATCATTTTGTTAAAGGAACGATTGGCCTTCTATTTGCCAGCAAAACAGGTTCTTCTAAAAAGTTGTTGCTTTTTAGCAACTCTTGTAAGAACTCTGTTCAGTAGAAACTATCCCTGCTTTCTCTTTAGTTTGTTTTCACTTGAGGAAGTACAGGAAGAGATGATGTGAAAAAGAGGAAACAGGAGAAGGGAATAAAGCCCACATTGGGAGACTGTGTAACAATTGTACGTATTGAGAAAGCTCGCAGGAATTAGATAAAATGTTTTTGAAAAAATCTAATTTATCTAGCATTTTGAAAGAATGTCTAGAATTTTAGAACAATGAGTTCCTTTAGTCACATGCGCCTGTCTCTTAGTTGGAAACTCTTTTGTATGACTGTTGACCTCATCCTCCCATAGGGCAGTGGGCAATTTTAGGCAGCTGGGGTCTCTGGGGGCCTTTCTGTTTGCCTGGTGAGTCCCCAAACCCTCTTTCCACAGGCTTTCCCTGGGGCATTGCTCACATCTGAAATTTACACTTAAGCAGCTATGGTTTCCTGTGACTAAGAGTAACCAGCAGGAATAAAAGCAACCCATATTTAAAATGTATCACCTGGTAAGGCAGAAAATGAATTTTTTTAAATTAGTAAACAAAATGATTTCCCCTCCCTCAGGGTACACACATGTAGCCTAAGGCTTAAAAATCCATTCTATAGCTTCAGTAAAGCCTGGATGTGGCTTCTTGAGCAGCAGTGATGCTGCGGTAGAGTCATGAAAGTTTGGTTTGAGCCCTCACTCGACAAATCATTTTCCAAGCCTCAGTTTCTAAGTGGGATCACTTTCTAAAATGGGGCCAAAGCCTTATATGGCTGTTTCTGTGATGGAATGATGTAATATATTGCATGCAGTTAGTAAACTCCAAAGTAAAATATAGAGGCTATGAAGGCCAGTGTTCCATAAGGTGGGTGTGTTCAGCATAAGTTGCTGATTTTCGTGTTTGTTTTTTTGTTTGTTTGTTTACTCTGGTCATTATGTCTAACAAAATAATCTTGGAACAGCCAGATAGTGAAAAGTGGAATGAAGCAGTGATGGAAGGCACCTCTGGCTTGAGAGCTGGTGGCCTTCATAGATACCACATGGGCTCAGAGTTGGCAGCAGAGGTCAGCAGGCAAGATTCATAGGGGGTGAAGATCCAGGGAGGCCCAGGGTAAAGAAAAGTGGTCAAGAAGGAGGCTAGGCTCAGCACTCAGGAGCCCAGGGCAGGGCAGGCACAGAAGGCTGCAAGAGGAGGGCTAGACCAGGTCCTTTCTCCAACCCAGAAGAATTTTCTTGACGTCTCAAGGCCAAGTTCTGCTCCTTTATCTTTGTTGGGGTGTCCATTGCATCTAAAAGTCTATGGTAATAAATTGTTGTTGTGTACCATGGAGTCTGACTCATAGCAACCCTGTAGGATAGAGTAGAACTGCCTCCTAGGATTTCCAAGGCTATAAGTCTTTATGTGAGCAGCCTACCAGGTCTTTTTTCTTACAGAGCCACTGATAAATTCCAACCACAGACCTTTTGGTTAGCAGCCAAGAACTTTAGCCATTGCACCACCGGGGCTCCCTTTTGTAATACTCATCTCTAAGCATTTTTTTTTTTTTTTTTCATCAGATGCCCTATTGATATAAAATTTATTTCATTTATATGCTACATGTGACTATATTATATAATATCTTTGCAAATAAAAATTTTAAAAGAATGAAATGAAAAATTCTAAAGGAAGTAAAAGCTGTAATGATTTCTGTCTGCACTTGAGGGTTCCTGCCCTCACAGTTCACATTGCATTCACATTCCCTGAGATGGAACGTGTAAAATCCCACCCCCACCTCCCATCCTGAGGCCTCTCAAGAGTCTGGGGACCATCTTAGAGCCTGGCTATGTCCAGCCACATAGATGGAGGTTGGTGGCACCCCAGAGTGCAATTGTATCCACACTTTGTGAACACTCTGGGTTGTGGCCTCTCTAAAGCCGCCTTGCTCTAACTCCTGCTGCCTGCTTCTCCACCCACAAACTGACTTGGCTGTTCCAAAGTATGGAGAGCCCATAGCAGTGTGTGATGGTGACATGCGAGGGAGGACGTGTAAGGTGTAGCATCAACTCTTGTGGGAAGACTCAAGGGTTTTAATGAAACAACAGGAAGCACATTGACAGAATGACTTTAGTGCTTCTGAATTCCTCAGTTAACATTTATTTGTCCACAGCATTCTGTGATAGTATCTAGTTAATTGAGAAAATATCTTAACTCTTCACCTCAAACTAGATCATTTTTCCAGTAATGAACATATAAAAGTGTCTTGTTAGTGGAAACACTGTAAGGTGTGATTATCAAAAAGGACTAATTTTTCTAATACACATTTCTGTGTATTTTAGGGATACAAATATCCTAGTAAAAGTAACAATAACATCAACTAATGTTAATCAAGGTAAGTATGTTACATGCATTATCGCATTTAATCTTTGCAATAACCCTATGGATATAAGTACTACTGATTCACTTATCAGATACTTGAGTGCGTACTAGGGATGGGGCCATGAGGATACAGTATACAAGAAGATAGACAAGGTTCTTGCCCACATAGCTAACAGTGCGGGAGGGCCAGTCAAGTTCCGAGACAGTAGACAGAATCATAAATTGTGGTGAGTAAACAAGGAGTACTGTATTGGAGAGTTGCAGGCTGGGATGAGGTTATCAAGAAATGTTTCCGGAAGGAAGGGACAATGGAGCCAAGACAGAAAGTTGTGGAGGGGTGGTGACCTTTGCAGGACAAAGTCCTGGATGCTCCTGGACAGTCCTGTGTGTGTCATTTTCTGTCTTGTAGAGTGCTGTTTACATGGGCAGGCTCTGTGTCTAACTTCCTCACTGCATGTTGGCTCAGTGGTAGAATTCTTGCCTGCCATATGGGAGACCTGGGTTTGATTCCTCACCAGTGCACCTCATGCACAGCCACCAACCATTTGTAAGTGGAGGCTGATATGCTGCTATGCTGAACAGGTTTCAGCAGAGCTTGCAGACTCAGGTGGACAAGGAAGAAAGACCTGGCAGTCTATTTCCAAAACTCAGCCAGTGAAAACCCTATAGATCATGAAGATCCAACCCACAACTGATAATGGGGATGACGCAGGCCTGGGAAGTATTTTGTTCAGTTGTACATGGGATTGCCATGAGTCAGAGCCGACTGGACAGCAGCTAGCAACAACATGAACAAATGTCTGTTGGCATGAATTGATGAATGGGTGGAGAAAAGGGGTGTAAGACGTTTCATCTTCTCTGTAATGTTTTCAGGATGTCAATCAACACACATTTCTTGAATGTATCTTGAGTGCAGACCATCTATTGGGGCTTTGGGATTATAAAATAAAAGCACGCTCTAGACCATTGTTCTTAAAGGAGCTCAGACTGTAGAGAGCATTACAACAATACCCAGAGTTACAAACAGCCACCAGTGCAGGTTGTCCATGGCTTGGGCACAGAGGCCCTGCCTAAGAAGGTCTCCTTGCTGCCCCTACTCCTGCAAGAGTATGTCACAGTCCATGGGGGGGCCAAGCCTGTGGAGGGTAGGTGGTGGGCCAGAGCAAGTCTGAAGCTCTCAGTGGGAAAGCAAGCTCTGCAATAGCAGAATGGCTGATGGCAGAGAAAGAAAGCTCCTGGTGAGGAAATCTGCTGACTTGCCCTTTTCTTTGATGGCGTCATGCAGAAACTTGGAGTTTGGGTAAGAGATTTCCAACCCACCAGCCCCCTGTCCTCACACCCCATCTCTCCTCATGTAATATTTATTCACAGTTTAAGAAATGAGTGTCCCAGAGCTGACGCTTGCATGTGGCTGTGCTGCAAAGTTCCATGGGTGAAGCTGTCTTTTCATTGAGCCTTGTCTGTGTCTGGCAGAGATTTGTAGACACAACATCATTAATAGCACATATTTTTTTCCCTAAAGATTTACCTCTCCAGCACTCCCTGCCCCCACCCTGGGCTGGAAATCATACCTTCTTTAATGTCCTGGCTGTGTGAAAAACAGGAATTTATGTAACAAGCCCTGCACAGCAAACCTTTTCCTGTTAGGAAAAAAAAAATATTTTTTAATTGTTAGCAAAGTTGGGAGACAGCTCTTTTACTCACAGAGCGACCTGAAATGTCCTCTTACAGAAATATGTAGTGTAATGTTTTAATAAGTGATGAATTGCTGTAGACTTTTATTTCCCCTTTAAGTAGTGAATTAGTGTACGTTTGACTAAGTTAGTGAGCGTTCTTGAACTTTTTAGAAACTTTGTCATCACATATTCTGCAGTCTAGATAAAGTATTTCCAATTGTAGTTATAGGTGCTCTGACACAGTCATCACATCTATTGTAGAGCTGCACCTCCCCTTCCCCAGGTCAGTGCAGACAACCAGGAAGCTACAATCCAGGACTATCTTTCTTCCCTCTTTATCATTAACTCAGTGTGACAGGGACAGGGGTCATGCTTCCTCTCCTCCAGAGATTTCATGGTGGCTTATCTGTGTGTCTATTGTGTTTAAAGAACAAAGCTGTCGTGATGGGGCATTGTGCCAATGCCCAGTCTTGCAGTGTGCAGAAACTGTTGGAGAGGCAAAGGGCTAGGACTTGGCAGTGGTGTCCCAGGGGCAGGGCTGCCTCGTTGAGAAGGAATTTAAACCGTGGTTTGCTGGCGTTAGTGATAGCAGATGTGGCTGTGGCCCTGTAAGGATGCATTGTTGTTGTTAGTTGCTGTTTAGTCGGCTCCAGCTCATGGCAATCTAATGTATAACAGAAGGAAACTCTGCCTGATCCTGCACCATCTTCATGACTGTTGATATGTTTGAGCCCGTTGTGTAGTCCATCTCATTGTGAGTGTATAGAACCTTTCCATAGGATACTGCAAAAACAAGAATGTGGTGGGACATTTGAAAATGTAGTACTTGGCCCTGCCTGGTGGTGCAATAGTTAAGGGCTCGGCTGCTAACTGAAAGATTGGTGGTTCTAACCCACTCAGTGGGTTTTGCATGAGAGACCTGGCGATTTCCTTCTGTAAAGATTACAGCCTAAGAAACCGTATTGGTCGGTTCTACTCTGTCCTGTAGGATCACTATGAGTCGGAATCAACTTGACAGCACACAACAGCAACAACAGTACTTGGATTTTGGCTACTAACCAGAAGGCTGGTGGTTCAAACCCACTCAGCCAGTCCTTGGAAGGAAGATTGGGCAATCTACTTCTGTAGAGATACTGCCTTGGAAACCCAAGGAGGGGTTTCTATGAGTCAGAAAAACGACTAGAAAGCAGTGAGTTTGGTTTTCATTTGGCTTTTTTCAGGGATTCTTGTATGTACCTAAAACCGAAGTCCTCCTCAAAGCATTGTGTCTTCAGTTGGGGATTGATTCATAAGTGGGAAGGAAGAGGGGCTCTTGGAAGCTGTACACACCTTCCGGTGTGGTGGCCTCCAATTAGGGCTTAGCTCTGACCTGCCCTCATGGCATGGACTTGCAGAGGGGCTTACCCTGTAGCTGGGTGTTGCAGTCCTGGGGCAGAAAATAAACCAAGAACCAAACTCACTGCCGTTGAGTCGATTTTGACTCTTAGCAACCCCTCCTTGAGTTTCCCAGGCAGCATCTCAGTGGAAGTAGATGCCTAGTCTTCATTCTGAGGAATGGCTGGTGGGTTTGAACCGCCAACCTTCTGGTTAGCAGTCAAGTGCCTGAGGCACTGTGCCACAGAGGGGATTTGGAAGTGTGGATTTCTTAGCCCTGGTTTTTGGGTCTTGCTCTGACATTTGCATCTCCTTGTAGAAAATGAGATTCTTGTGTTTGTATTTGAGTACTGGCCTTGTCCTGCTGTGCAGAGACCTTGCCCTGATGCAGCAGTTGGCATGTAGGCATCTGCATTGATGGCATGAGGATGTGGGTGTTGTGGCTGCATCTCTGGGTGACCACAAATACAGCTAGAGCCATTTTGTGGTCAAAGAGAGGTGCTGGGGGCACCCAGGGTGTTCGATCAGCTGACCCTTGCACCCAGTTGTCAGAGGAGACCAAGGAGGACAGGCCATGCACATAGCCTGACTCCTGAGGGAGCTTGGGCACCCAGACTCTTGTTCCTGTACTTGGGATCAGGCGGAGGATGTGAGGCCTGGTAAGGGGTTGCAGAGGCAGCTGAATGAGCTGATATCAAGAGTGTGTTGTGTGCCCTATGCTGGGGGGGGGGGGACAAGGTGTAAGGCTAGGTCCCTTCTTCCTAGGAGCTCAGGGTTTCCCACTTTTCCTTTCCTAGTTGTATCCCAGAGTCTATCCCAAATGCTGGAAGTCTAGCCACATGTTTGATAGGTGGATCAAGTTGAGACTTCTTCAGTGTGTAGCCTGATTTCAGTGTTCCACTGAAGCTTGAAAGACTGTCTCAAGTCCCCTTTGCTATGTGCTTGGAGTTGTGGATTTATATTTGTAATATCCCTACATTCCTACGCATACCCCACTGACAAGGAGTAGGAAAGTGGGGCTTAGAATGGTGAGGTTTGTGCTCCTGAGTTGGGGGTCTCATATCTCCTTCACCATGACTGCTTACACTGCCGGGCACCACCAAGCATTTTACCTGTGGTATCTCACTTAATTCAATAACAACCTGATAAGAGCCCATCTTTGTTTTACAGATGAGGGAACTTAAGGCACATAGGGCCTGAGCCAGCTCCCAAGGCTGTATAGCTAGTAAGTTGTTGTTGTTGTTATGTGCTGTTGAGTCAGACCCAACTCATAACAACCCCTCCTTGGGTTGCTGAGGCAGTATCACTACGGAAGTAGATTGCCCCATCTTCCTTCCGAGGAGTGGCTGGTGGGTTTGAATCGCCAGCCTTCTGATTTGTAGTCAAATGCCTTAGGCACTATGCTACCAGAGCTCCCTAGCTAGTAAGTAGCAGAGCTACATGTTCAAAACCAGTTTATATTTCTTTAATAGTTATAGTCTTAGATGGATACATGGCAAAATTAGTCATACAGCTGTTGACAGCAGATTGACTTGTCATGCTCTTTGTATCGTTCACTCGTTATTTCTCTTCTGTATTACCTTTTGAGGGGAGTAGAGTGTAACCCAGGATGGGGTATCACGTAGTTGGTGTACATTACTGCTTATTGTTAGGGAGATGGAGGGGGACAGGGAGTTGTTGAATTTAAATTTTTCTTTTCTATTTTTTTTTTGAAATTCAACTTTATGAAATAAAATATAACCATTTTTCTTGTATTCCACTATATTTGCATAATCGGCTTTAAAGGTGTAAATGAATCTAGGTCTTACTAATTTTCTGACTTTTAATTCTTTAGGAATATATTTTGCTTCATTTTTTTTCCATAATCACATGGGCCTAGTAATATAAAACTTTTCACTTTGTGTAAATGGCATATGTGTGCTCTGAAGAGAATTGGTTGTAGTTTTAGGGGGTAGCATTGTGGGGTAAGTGACCTGGTTTAACCCTAAGTAAGGTAGCCTTTGTCCTTGGCTGGGGAAAAGTGACCCTTGGCATAATGGTGGAGTGCCTTAGTCTGGGGCTTCCAGGTCACACCTGAGAATTTGCTAGTGAATAGAGGCTGGCCAAACTGAAAAAGACTCATTTAGGAGGCTGATATCAACTAGCCACAGGAGATGTGATCCGTGATCCGGCCTATACAAGACTGGCTGATAAAAGCCTTGAACATGGAGATAAAGAGAATTTCCTTGTTGATGAGAACATTGGCTCTCAGATGGGGGTAGCATATCCCTTGGGACATAGGAACTTCACATTGGAAACCCTCCTAGGCCTCACCCTATGTGTCTGTCTCCTTATGTCCTTTTTGGCTGTGTTAAATCTGTAATTTAAGTATGGTGTACTCTCCATGAGTTCTGGGAGGCAGTCCAGTGAATTACTGAAACCAAAGAAGTAGCAGGAGCCAGCAGGTCAGAAAGTAAGGGTGTTATGCGGACTCCTGAGCTTATTTTATGGCTGACATCTTAAAGAGGTAGTGGGAAATCAGCTCTGAATTTGTGACCAGCGGGTCAGAAGGTTGTGATATCATGTGGACTCCCCAAACATGCAACTGGCATCTGCCTATTTGACGATCTGAACAGCAGTGTCCTTTTAACTTGTGAGCTCTGACCTAGCTCCAAGGGTCAGAGAGAGAGCCATGGGGGTGTGGGGATGGAGTTGACAATGAGGAGAGAGGACTGAACACTCCACATTTTGGCGATCATGGTGATCATAACAGCACAATTGTGGAAAGGATTTTTCATGGCACTGATATGGAATATTTATTGCATAGTGTTGTAACTAAGCACAATTTAAGTGTCTTTAAAACTAGTCCCTATAATTCCTCCATAAAATATTCTGTTATATATATATATGTGTGTATAATTAAAAAAAAAAAAAAATGCTTGAGGGAAACGGTGGTTCACAGTGGTAGAATTCTCACCTTCCGTGATAGAGACCAGGTTTGATTCCTGGCCAATCCACCCGAGGGACTAGGAAGAAAGGCCTGGTGATCTACTTCTAAAATTGGCCAGTGAAAATCTATGGATCACAAAGTTCCAGTCTGTAAGTGTTCATGGAGATGGCACAAGACCAGGCAACAATTTATTCTGTTGTGGTGGGGTTTGCCCTGAGTTTAGGGGCAACTGGATTGCAGCTAAGAGCAACAACGTAATAATATTTATTTGATTTTGTGCCTTTGTTAAGATGCAGAAGTTATTTTTCCCACACACATTGGAGCTCTTTTGTTAGTGGGGTTTAAAACCTTTATGTTTCATGTTGGGTGTTTGAAATTCATACCATTGTTTTCCATGTAATATACATAGCTATGCTGAATTGTAAGTTTCCCAAGTAGAGAAGTATTAGGCTTCTAACTGATGTTTCATGTTTTACAGAACTCAATTCGTCATAATCTGTCCCTACACAGCAAGTTCATCCGCGTGCAGAATGAAGGAACTGGAAAAAGTTCTTGGTGGATGCTGAATCCAGAGGGAGGCAAGAGCGGAAAATCCCCCAGGAGAAGAGCTGCTTCCATGGACAACAACAGTAAATTTGCTAAGAGTCGCGGCCGAGCTGCCAAGAAAAAGGCATCCCTCCAATCTGGCCAAGAGAGTGCTGGGGACAGCCCCAGCTCTCAGTACTCCAAATGGCCTGCTAGCCCCGGCTCTCACAGCAACGATGACTTTGATAACTGGAGTACATTTCGCCCCCGAACTAGCTCAAATGCTAGTACTATTAGTGGGAGACTTTCTCCAATTATGACCCAACAGGATGACCTTGGTGATGGGGACGTGCACTCTATGGTGTACCCACCATCTGCTGCCAAGATGGCTTCAACTCTGCCCAGCCTGTCTGAAATAAGCAATCCTGAAAACATGGAAAACCTTTTGGATAATCTCAATCTCCTCTCCTCACCAACATCATTAACTGTTTCGACCCAGTCTTCACCTGGCATGATGCAGCAGACACCATGCTACTCATTTGCACCTCCAAACACCAGTCTAAATTCACCCAGTCCAAACTACCAAAAATATACTTATGGCCAATCCAGCATGAGCCCTTTGCCCCAGATGCCTATGCAAACACTGCAGGACAACAAATCGAGTTATGGAGGCATGAGTCAATATAACTGTGCACCAGGACTCTTGAAAGAGTTACTTACTTCTGACTCTCCTCCCCATAATGACATCATGACACCAGTGGACACTGGGGTGGCCCAATCCAATAGCAGGGTTCTGGGCCAGAATGTGATAATGGACCCTAATTCAGTCATGCCAACCTATGGCAGCCAGGTGTCCCATAACAAAATGATGAACCCCAACTCCCATTCCCACACCCACCCTGGACATGCTCAACAGACATCTGCAGTCAATGGGCGTGCCTTGCCCCACACTATAAATGCCATGCCTCACACTTTGGGCATGAATCGCCTGACCCCAGGGAAGACACCCTTACAAGTGCCTCTGCCTCACCCCATGCAGATGAGCGCCCTAGGGGGCTACTCCTCAGTGAGCAGCTGCCATGGCTATGGCAGGATGGGCATTCTTCACCAGGAGAAGCTCCCGAGTGACTTGGACGGCATGCTTATTGAGCGCTTGGACTGTGACATGGAGTCCATCATCCGGAATGACCTCATGGATGGAGATACTTTGGATTTTAACTTTGACAATGTGTTGCCCAACCAAAGCTTCCCACACAGTGTCAAGACAACGACACATAGCTGGGTGTCAGGCTAAGAGTTAGTTAGCGAGCAGGTAAGTTTGCCCCAATACCAAAAGAGCTTCTGAAAATAGAACTTAAGAGAGAGGAGCACAGTGACTTGTATCTTTAATGGTTAGATTTTTTTTTTTTTTAAATGTCAATTGGCTGCCTCTTGCAGAGAGGCCTCTTTCAGAGAGGCCTCTTTTATCATTCATTCTCCACCCTTTTTACAGCTTATAAATTTTCCTTTTGAGTTTAAACATAAGGAGGCTTCCTTTATCCGTTTTAAAGATTTTCTTTTGACAGTTAGATGGCTGCATCTCTTTAGTAGCTCTTCAATAGAGGAATGCTTTTGATACAAATCAAATGCTGAAGGGTTCCCCCCACCCCCAAAAAAACCAAAAAAACAAAAAGTGGAATTTTTCCCCATTGAATGATTTCAGAGGTTTTGAGAATGCTCTAGCATTTCTCCCTTGTGTCTGTCTGTCACTATAATATGTTAAGTTGAATTGATTTTTAATTTGGCTATATTTTCATTGTGTGTCTGGTTTCTCTTCCCACCCCCCTAGGCTACACTTTAAAGTACTTCAGATTGTCTGACAGCAGGAACTGAGAGAAGCAGTCCAAAGATGTCCTTCACCCCTTCTTTTAGTTTTCTTGATTTAAAAAAACAAAAAATAGCGTTCCTTTTTTCCTTTCGTCAGACTTGGCAGCGAAGACACTTTTCCTGTACAGGATGTTTGCCCAATGTTTGCAGGTTATGTGCTGCTGTAGATAAGGACTGTACCATTGGAAATTTCATTACAATGAAGTGCCAAACTCACTACACCGTATAATTGCAGAACAGACTTTTGAATCCTGGTGTGCTCTCACTTTTTGTATATAAGCAGTAGATACAGATATGTATTTGTGTATACCTTTTTTTTTAAAAAAAAAAAATATATATATATATATATCCATTTGGTCCAAGGAAAGTTTATACTCTTTTTGTATACTGTGATGGTCTCATGTCCTTGATAAGTTAAACTTTTGTTTGTACTACCTGTGTTCTGCTAAATGGACGAATCACAGAGAACCAAGATCTCCAGTCTGCCACCTCCACTGACCAGCTTTGGATCTGTTCATATTGCCACATACATCATATGAAAACCAAGTAGCCTGTTATCAATCTGCTGAGTTAAAAGGACTTGTCAAACTCTTGGGGGAGTGAGGGGAATAGATTAAATGCCAGCCTTGTGCAGATCTTTTCTTTTTTTTTCTTTTTTTTTTTTTTTTTGTTATTTGCAAATATGTACAAACATTTAAATGGTTCTAATCTCCAGATGAATGATTTTTGATGTTATCGTTGGGACTTGAGATCAGTTTTGGAATAGATACTGAACTGTAATGTTTTCTTAAAACTAGAGTCTACTTTGTTACATAGTCTGCTTGTGAATGTGTAGAAGCACAGGTATTTGGAGCAGCAGTCATAATTTTCATTTTGTATTTCGAACTGGATTAGTTAACTAATTTTATACGTGTTTAACTGGTTTGTACACTTTGGGATGCTACTTGGTGATGTTTCTGAATAATCTTAAAAATGTAATTAGTACTTGCATACTTAATGTTTCTGGCCCTTTTTTGGCAAGAAAGTGCTGTATAGTTATGGACACTTCGCATTTCGTGTTTAGAAGAACTTAATATGTTTTTATGTGAATTTTAAAGAGACTTCATCTGCTTCAGTTGCCATGTTAGCTGTGTGCACTGCTTAGTGCTAAGCATTCTGCTGGACCCCTATGTGCCATGTTGTTCCTGATACTCCTGAGAGGCCTCATAATGTTTGTGGATCAGAAGGGAGACCTGCATCTCAATAAGTGCTCTTTCCGAAACTCTAAAGTTTTGGTAAACTTGACCTTTGAGTTGAGCTTTCGCAGAGCTTCCCCTTCATGAGTCTTGATTCTATGCTCTTCTTTTTGTCTGGACAGAGATTGGTTTTGTAGCTCTGCCTTGAAGTATTATGTCGACACTCACACTTCAGCTCTGATTATCCTTGCCATGCACATTACTTAGCCCACTTTGGAAGTTTTAAGTTGTAGGAGGGAATTTTAAAATGGGATTTGTAGAATGTTTTGTATTCATAAGTACGAATGGCTTTTATTGACATACCCAAATGGAATAGAACTTCTTTTAAACTTGGGGCACTTAATTTGAAAACCAGCAAACCAGCTATATACTTTATACATTTTTAATTTATTTTCAAAGCCCTAGCTTAAGTTAAGAATTTGAGACTTTCTTTAGCTTTTAGCAACCTACAGTATAATTCAGATCATTATATTTTAATACTTTGTAATTACCTGTAACTGACAGACCAAGCTAATTGGCTCTGCGTTCTATTTAATCTGTCTATAGTTTCAGATCATGTGGAATGCCCACAGTCAGCACAATGAAAGGAACAGGTGCACAACAGCCTTCTCTTGCCTTCTCGAGAAGGCTCTGCTTTCTGTGTGCTTAGCCCAAATCACACTTGCTTTGTTTTACATTTTAATTGCATCTCTGTTGGCTAGGTTTCTCTTAAACATTTAACAAGAACACAAGTGTTCCTGATAGATTTTCTGTAGTAGGCCAGCTCTATTGTAAGCTTCCTACTGTGACTTTTATTATTTTGAAAATTCATTAAAAAGCCACCTCTACCTTGTTGGATGCTCAAAAATAAGGCTGGTGTAGAAACCTTCGTTCCTCTAAGCAGTACCGCCTGTGTATGCAGCGTAACTGCTGATGCCCACGAGCTGGAGGTCTCACTTCTGTCACCGCATCCTACCATTTTTCCTCATCCCATACTATTCCTTCACCTTTATGCAAAGAGCCCCAAGAGTTGTGATTCATTCATTAAAGAGACATCCACAGCTAAAATCACTGTTTAAATTTTACTCCTTCATAAAGTAAAAGATTTTTAAAAAGGTGTTTCTTGAGTCTGTGTAAATAACATTGTTTTCTTTTTTTTCTCTCACCAACCTTTTTCTTGGTGTTGATATTCTAACTGAATCCTGAGTAGCTCTCTATGGAGTATAGTAAAGTCCTGTGAAAGGCATTTTGTCTATTTTGAAAGGAAACATTATGTGACCTCTGGTATTTTTTTTTTTTTCTGTAAGAATAGTGAGTTTTGGCTTAATTAGTGTACCAGTTATTGTAAATGATTGCTTTTGTGAAATGTGCAAATGATATCACCTATGCAGCCTTGTTTGATTTATTTCCTCTGGTTTGTACTGTTATTAAAAGCATATTGTATTATAGAACTATTCAGATATTTTAAATATAAAGATGTATTGTTTCCGTAATATAGATGTATGGAATATATTTAGGTAATAGATGCATTACTTGGAAAGTTCTGCTTTGACAAACTGACAAAGTCTAAATTACTTAGCAAACGTTGTATCCCAGTAAGCAGGAAATCAGTGGAACATCCCCAAAAGAGGGTAAGGACACCTAAAATGGAAACAGTTTTCTAAAGGTAAAAAATTGTTCAACTGTTAGATACATGTTACCAGTACTTTGCCCACTTACTTGAAATTTTTGTATTCAACTCTTAGGAGTTCTTAATTTATAACTGATTTTAAATGAGAAGCTTCTCATGTGGTTTTAGTTTGGGAATAATCAGTAAGTAAAACATGCAGTGTGGCTTATGCAAACAAAACAACCTGGGGTTCCGATTGGCCTCCCCTCTAAGGGAGTTGCTCCAGCCTGGCAGGCCAGGGACTAGACATGGAAGTCCGAGAAGACCTAGTCCCACCCTCTCACATTTCGCTACTGGAGTTAGTAACAGTACAGATTTAACGTTCCTGTTTCAGTACTCTCTGAGAAGTGCCTGAGATGATGATGTACTTACAGACATAAGAACAATCTTTGTTATGATTGTATAAAGCCATAAATGTACATAAATTATGTTTAAAAGAATTTGGTGTCTTTTTTTTCTAATTGTGTAAAATTAGCTCTCGGCTAAGGTTTTTGGGATTTGATTTTTAGTGTTGGCCACAATCCCATGGTTTATTCAAATCTAGCATTCCCTTTGGTGGAAAGAGGGAACAGTCCCACTGGGACCAAATCTTAGCACCCCGAGAGATGAAGAACAAGTAAATCCCTGATAACAACCAACCCTGGACAACTTCATCTTTGGAATGTCTGCATTCCAGATGTCTGCATCCGGTGCAGTAATTACTAGACTTACTAAATCTCATGTCAGAACAAACTGTGCAAAAGGTAAAAACACCTTGAGGGCAGTAAGGAGGATCCTAGCAGGGAGAATACAGAGCAGACACTTGGAATGGTGTGGAGGAGACTGGCTTTCCAAAGCCAAGTGACATCCTGTCAGTCTCTCACACCTTACTGAAGGAAAGGATTGAGTCTTGCTTTCAGTGACCACGGATTGGGGGTTCTTTGTTTGCCGTTTTTTAGAAATGCTGTAGAAATGAGCTGGGACTGACATCATTAAAATGCATTTTCAAACCGAGATTGAAGCCCAGTCTTGCCTTGCTTGTGGCCATTTTCTCAGGCAAGTGAATGAATGCTAGAGTAGCAGGGAAATAGGTCGTTCTAATGTTTGCCAGAAGGTTGGTCTGCCTTCAGGTTATGGAGCAACCACCACCACCACTGCCTGTCCCCCACACACATATACACAGACACTTCCAGCAGTGGCACCCTTTGAAAGTTGCAGTACTCAGAACCCAGAGTAGGGGACAGATGAAAGCATTCACAGGCCCTGGGCTCAGTACCACATCCAAATGTGGCCTTGCTCCCACAGCCAGAACACCAACCAGCTGGCTCCTTTTATAAGCCTCTGCAGATGCAGAGAACCATGCCTCTGCTGGCATTGCTTGAGACCAGTTCCCAAGTTTTACGTTACTTGTTACTCTAACAAGAGCAAATGACACAGCAAGATTCCCCTGATTAAGCCGATGGGCAGGCTTGGTGCTTAACTCGGTGATGGGAGAAACTTCCTTCCTTGGACATTATCTAGGCCCCTGTTGTGACCAGAAAGATGATAGTCGTCCGCCCAGGATATGCATCTAGGATTGATCCTTGACCCATGAAACAGCCACACTGGAGGACTTTGGCTTGGGTATTGTTTCTCCGTGTTTGAGATGACCTACAACAATGATTGTGCTAGTTAAACTTACACTGGCTATTGTGGTTAGGTAGGTGGAGGGCTGGTCTACTGTGTAGTAAGTGGCAGTTTCTGAAGTAGACATTGTCACCTACACTTTGAACCTCCTGTCATCTAGCAGTGTTCATTAATGGACCATGAGCCTCCAGCTGAGCTATGCAGTGGCCTCTACAATCAGAGGGTATTCATGGAATGGAAGGTTTCCTTATAATTTATTTTGGTTTTTAAAAATTCCTCGTGATAATTTACATGCATAAACTCAAAGATGTTTTTGTGTTTAGAGCTAAAGAACAAATAACTGGGAAATGAATAAAATTTCTGATGGAACAGAAAGGAAGGGAGTGTGCTGGGGTGAAGAAAGGAGGGGAGCATGTAGTCCTGGGCGGGGGTAGTCGGAAGTGTATCTGGAAACCAGGCATGAAATGAAGGTGGAGGTTAAGTAAGCAGAAGATCCTTGGATTCTCTGACTAGGGGAAGCTATAGAGTGGAATAAGCCTCTACAAGCTAAGGAGGAAACTTTCCGTTTTTGAAAATGACTAGAGAGGGGATGCTTTCTGGGTAGACAAAAGTCAGCAGCAGTGGCCTGGCTTTGACAATACATCCTTGAGAGGAAGAAGCTTTTAAGGGAAGCTCCATACTGAGAAGGGAGTTAGTTCCTGGGTGGTATGAATGGATAAAGCACTCAGCTGTTAACTGAAAGGTTAGATGGAGGTTCGCCTCCCTCCAGAGGTGCATTGGGAGAAAGAGCTGGAGGTTTTCTTCCAAAGAATCAGCCACTGAAAACTCTGTGGAACACAGTTCTACTCTGACGCACATGAGGGTCCCAAGAATCAGAGGAAACTTGAAAGCAACTGGTTTTTCCTACTGAGAAGACATTCATTCACCTTTTAGAGGAAGAGGAGGAGATTAGGGGATGTTTTCTTACATTGATAGGTGCCAGGACATTGCCTCCCTCCTATCCCTCCATCTTCCATGACCTCAAAGGCTAAACGAAGTTTCTCAGGGTCAGTATATGTATTGTGTTCACAACATATTCCAAAAGTGAAAATCTTACTTGCCAGTGGTGGAAGGTAGACATTTACATTCTCCAAGAAAAAAGGGGATGGCAACTTTGTTACTCATTCTTTACATCTTAGCCTTCCATGAGTTTCAGTCCCTTGGCAAGCAACTTCTAGTAATCCCACAAAACTGAAAAGTTGTAGACAGTAATGTAGGTACCATGGTGGGTTCTTTCAGTTGCTGGATTTTGTGCAAGTACTTTTGAGGTGGTAACATTACCAGAATTGCTGCCCAAGTAACATGACCTTAGATGAGGCACCTGCTTAGAATAGGGCTCTCAGTGGGCCATTGTAAACCAGATTTCTTTTCCCAGTTAATTTGAATAGAGGAGAGGTCCACTTTGTATGTTAGTGCTTGGTTACAGAACAAGCTACAGATGTCCGTTACTTAATCACATGGGCATTAGTGACACGTAGAGTGTTTGCAGAGCAGTAGCTGCCTCTGGTGCTTGGGCAGTGATTTCCCCACAGAAGGTAAGTTGAGGACATCTACCTGCCTCCCAATTTTGATGGGAGGATTAGAGGATGAGGTAATGTCTGCAAATGGCTTCCTATGTCAAGGAGATAGACTGCGTATGAGTTGGTGTCAGCTTAGGTAATGGTCGGCCTTGTGGATTTGTTTCCTTAGTGGGGCTTCTGAACACTCGGCATTCCTCTGTCAGGGTAAATGGGAGAGCTGCTTGGTTCCTTTCTAGCCATTTCCTGTGTTTCTAGTTATTGTCCTCCATCTTTTATGAAGGGGGATGGGTAAATAGTTTACATGCCATACTCCAAAAGAGTCATTTGGCCTCTCTTGACTATCACTAAGTATGTTGGAAACCTGTCATATGCCCGACTCAAAATAGTTGTTGTATTTCCTTTGCACTGAGAATTTAGAGACATTTTAGCTCATTGACCTTGACCTCAGCCTCATTATCTTAACCCAAGAGACTCTGGAAGACTCCAACTGCATGTGCCCTTTTTAGCTGCCCACAAAGGGAAGGAGAGGAGAGGAAAACAGTGATGTTGAGAGAGGCCATAGTCGTGTGCTGCAGCCAGATCGTACTGGTCCATGAGAACAGATGGTTAAACTTTCAGGAATCACAGGAGCCTATTTTAAACACAGCCATTATTAAGAATTATATAATTTTACAATTAAGAGCAAAGGTAATAACTACTGAAAACTCTTCCTAATTATCTTACTACATTTTACTGTGAGAATACCAACCTCTGCTCTCAAGGTGTATTGATGGTATCAGTATGGTGGAAATACTTTGTACCAGTGTGGTAGTAATGCTAGTACTGAGGCTGAAAGAAGTTTCACTTTAAGAAATACAGTTTGAACAAGGGTGAAGAATAGTATAACGATAGGTCACATGTCAGTTAATTTACTGAGAAAATGTTAAGAGGAATGGGACACCAGTTCTCACATCATGGCTGACTTCTAACCATATGTCAGCTACAGGTAAAAGAATTCAGCAAAAATCAAACACATTTTACTAGAATCAATTTCCCATATGGAATTTATAGTAAAGAGTATTGTATAGGTTACTCTTAAATTGTCTGCTACACATCCTTTATAGCAGTACAATTTATAATAACCTTATGCACGTGCACACATTGTTTCCCCACCATGTAGGTGGTTGCCACTTACCGAGACACCACTGACTGGGATGAAGGCATCTGAAGGACTGGCAGCTTTGGTGACACTGAAGAACAGGTGTAGGATGGGAAGGAGGAAGCTGTGATTAGAGATTGGAGTAGCCCCTGAAGGTGAGAAGGCCCAGGTGTGGGCATGGCAGTGGGCGACTGGGAGGAAGTGGAGGTGAGGTGGTCAGAGGATGACAAGGCCTGAAGACTGGAAGAAGCATACCAGCTAAGAGATCAGCAGGGCTGTGGGTGGAATGGAAACCTTAAGTCCACATGCTAAAGATTTTAATTTAGGGGAGCATTCAGGAGCCAGGTAGATGTCAGTAACTATGAAGAGTACCCAGTGGCGTAGCTGGATGCCACAAGTATCAGTGGAAAAGGGGTTTTTGTATGAGGGTGGAAAAGGAATATTTGGAGTTAGAACGCAAAAGGATGCTGGTTATACTTTGGGAGCTTGTTTGTTAGATGAGGATAATTGCACTTATTTACTGGAGTTATTGTGGAAATTAATGACCTGAGTTAAGCCCCCATTAGTGTCTGGCACATAGAAAATGATCAAAAAAGTAGAGGTGACCAGGGTTTGTCTTAGGCAGGTGGTTTATGCCTATTGGCTCAGCCCAGTTATTAACAGTCCCTTCTATCACTCTCAAAGGTGATAAGTTACATGGTCATCCTATTAACAAATGACAGCCTTTTATTAATTGGTTCCTAAAACCGTCATCTCACAGTAGAGGTAGTAAGAGCACTCAGTAGGTGAGAGGACATGGGCCTTCCCAACCTTCCTTTACCGTCTCATTTCCCACCTCATGTACCAATCCATCCAGCAGCCATTCCTGTCCATGCTTCCATGCTGGAAGGTTTGTTTTCTGTATTGTCTCACCTTCCTTATCAATCAAGGTCAAGCTCAAAGCCTTCCCTTACCTCTCAAGCCCACCCCAGCCTCTATCAGAGTAGTTACTCTCACAGGTGAGCTGTATGAGTTTCAGGACTTATGGACAAATTCAGGCAGGTGGCTGGTTTCAGTGCTGTCTTCTCCCTCAATGACAATCCAAGAAGTCTTAGAGCCAGATCTGACTGACTAGTGAGCCTAAAGCAACTGGCCAGTACACTTGACCACTGGGTATAGCCAAAGGCATTCCTTCTTATGAGCCACTCTCTGCCAACATTCCAACAGATTAAAAGCAGACCAAGAAGCTCAAAGTCTGCAGCTGTTCACTTTTGCCAACCAAGGAAAATGCAAAGGCAAAATGATACACTCAATGAGGAAATGCCTAAAAGGAATCATTAGCCGTCTCTCGGTCATCCCATCCATTCTCATACACTGCAAAATCTTCCCATTCCATATAGCTTTCTTCTGGGCCCAGGATAGTCTCTCCCTTTGTTGTTTTTGTTGCCATCAAGTTGGCTTAGACTCATAGTGACCCTGTGTATAACAGAACAAAACGTTGCTTGGTCCTGTGCCATCTTCACAATTTTTGGTATGTTTGGGCTCATCTAGCACTATACTGGATAATAGTCTATTGTGATCCATAAGATTTTCTTTGGCTAATTTTCTGAACTAGATTGTCGGGCCTTTCTTCATAGTCTGTTTTAGTTTGGAAGTTCTGCTGAAATCTGCCCACCATGGTGACCCTGCTGCTATTTCAAATACCAGTGTGGTAGTTCAGTTTGTGTGTCAGCTTGGCTGGGCCTGGTTGAGTGGCTGGGCAGCTGGATGTAGTATTCCCCATGGTGAGACTGGTAATCAACTCCATGGTGGAATCTACTGTGAGCAGCTGAGTAGCTGCCTTAGGGAATGTGGTCTGCTTCCTGTATATAAGCAGAAGCCTTGTGGAATGGTCTCTAGTGTATGGCACACTTGGACCCTGCATGTAGCTGTGTCATTGTTCAGCAGCCTGCCATGCTCTGCAGACCTTGGGACTTACAATGGACTTAAATTAATGGCCTGCCATGTGATTTGGTAACATCGGGACTATGCCATTTTATTTGTCGACCTTGGGCTTGTCAGCCTCAGCAGCCAATAGCTGCCTAAGTGAAGGAATGCCTCTAGCTTCAGTGGGCCGGGAGCAAGAGGCAGAGCTAAAGCCCAAGGTCAGGGGGCTTTCACACAGCCCCTAGGGCCTGGCACTTTGAACTTGGACTTAAAGCCTCCAAACCATGAGAGAATAAACTCTTGTTTGTTAAGGCCATTCCATTTATGGTATATTCTTGTCAGGGTGGCAATAGGTAACCAGAACACCCAGTGACACAGCTTCTAGCATCACAGCCACATACAAGCCACCAGCCCCCACAGCACGGCAGACTGATAGATGGGTGACAGTCCATTTAGCTGGCACCTCCAAAACTGCCTGCCATTAACGGTACTAAAATTTGTCCCTACTCACAGAAAGGTTACGTGTCTATACAGACATCTAGGTTGCACTAATTTTGGAACAGTCATACCCTCTCAGTTAAAGAAACAAAATGTCAGTTTGTAACCTTTACTGAGATAATTGCTGATTTATTTTCAAAGGACCTTACCTGAGAAGGACATAGACATTGTCCTTTGTAATTTTTGCCTCAGTTACTGTTGAGTCACTGAGGTGCCTCTGATTCCCACCAACCAAAGAAGGCAAAATGTGTGGATTCCATGTTCTGGTTTGTTAAAATACTACTTTGAGAGGAAGATAATTCATTTGACTTTACAAGATCACCACCATTTTTGTATTTCAGTTCATCACATCTGCCAGAATAATGACCTGGTAAAAAGGAGAGACATGACCTGAAGTTAGGCAATTCTGTTTAGAAATAATTATAAAGTTGGGGAAACTACCCCCTTACTAGAAAATTCCATTTATTTTGTAAACACATCTTATGAGACCTCAAAAGTTCTTAAAGCCCTATGGGTTATATTTTAAATTAAAACTATCTCCTATTTTCCAGTTCCCTTCTGGCACCTTTTTTCCTGTCTCAAATGATTGGTATTCCAATTAAAAACATGGATATAATATTCAAAACATGGATAGGACTAGCTGGAGGCATTAACAGCTGTATGGAATCTCATGTAACCATCATGTGCCTTTTTTTGGAAACAACAACATGAGCAATTGTCTTTTGTAAGAAAATCACATGATAAAAAAAATAGATGGCTAGCAATAATTCTGTTGTCACTTGGTTACTGGCAGAATAGGGATGGAGGAGGAAGATGTAGGAAAAAAATGCATCCTTGGATCTCTCCCCGCTCCAATCTGCAAATCTTCCCAGAGTAAATCATCTCTGGGCAACGGAAAAAGATCTCAGAACATTTCCAGGATTGAGCATTCTACAGTCATAATACTTTTGTGGGCTGAGTTACCTTAACTGTGCTCAAAATTGGATCAAAACCTAGTCATTTTCCCTCTCCTGGATTTGAATGTCAGAGAAACGAATATGATTTGAATGAATGAAAACGCAGCTTTTATTATGGACAATAAAATACTCTCTCTGAAATTAGAATTTCCTAATGTATTTTCAGCAAAAAGAAACATGAGTCAGCTTGGGACCCCAAGGTACAGCTATGACCTCTGTCACTGTCCAGAGTGAAGCCTGGTCTCTGCTTGGGAGTCCCCACCCAGGAGAGGGCTTCAGGTTTGTTGCCACTGGAGGCTGAGACTGCTGAAGTGTTCAACAAGGATGGCCTCCTGTGACCTTTTAGATCCCAGAGAACAAAGGCCCCAAATATGAAGTGTTTGAAAGCAGCCTGGCTGCTCACTGGCCGACACAAAGCATGTTGGAGTGGGGTGTTTCTCTGCAAAATGACCTGATGCTTTCTCCAGAGCAGTTCTGAGACTTGTGGAGGAAAAACTGTAATTAAGAAAAGTGGATGGATTATTAGAGAAGGCTTTTTATTCGACGGATTTTGCGTTTTAATAGCACTTTGCATTTGTAATACATTCATTCTATCAAAGAATACGGAGCACTTCCGCCCACGCTCATTCCTCAGCCTCCCTTTGAAATGAAAAGAGCAGAGCAAATCCGTTCACTGTGGACCATGGTTTAACGTAAAATGTGTTCATTCACTGGTGGGGTGGCCAGGGATGGGGAGTTAAGTTACTAGAAACCCCAAAGGAACCTCCCTCCTTTAAGGAAATTTCGTAAGTGAGACACAGTGTTTCTCAAAAGTTTGAGCCACTAAGTATGTGCAACAGAATTATGTGGGAAGGTTTATAAAAATGAAAATCCTGGGCCCCCTCCCCAGACCTGTGAGATCAGAATCTGGGGTGAGGGCGGGGTGATGGCCAAAACATCTGCATTCAAACTTTTCTAGGTAATTTTTATGAACACTAAAGTTTGAGAACCACCACCTATCTATGGAGATGCTGCAACCCTTTGATTCATTCATTCATTTCAACAATTAAATACTTACTGAGCACCTACAGTGACCTTACCCTGTGCAGCGTACTAGGGATACTCTGTTTCTTGTGCAGGACAGACACAGATCCTCCCTCATGCAGCTCCTGCCTCTTTCCAGAAGGAAGATGTAATGAAGTATTCTTTAAAGAAAGGCTACTTGGATCAAATCTCTGGGTGGTGTAAACGGTTGGTGTGATCAGCTGCTAACTGAAAGGCTGGTTGTTCTAGTCCACCCCAAGTCACTTAAGGAAAAAAGGCTGGTGATCTGTTTCTAAAATACCAGCCATTGACAACCCTATGAAGCAGTTCTACTCTGACACACATGAAGTCACTGTGAGTCAACTTGAAGGCAACTGGAAATTTGGATCAAGTAAATACTGATAACTGGCCATGACACTCTCACAATTCCCATCACCCATCAAAGGTTTTTACCTGCCTAACCTGCTTGTGAAGGAACTCTGGTGACGTAGTGGATAAGGCATTTGACTACAAACCAGAAGGTCAGCAGTTCAAACCCACAAGCTGCACTGTGGAAGGAAGATGGGGCAATCTACTTCTGTAAAGATTTACAGCATTGGAAACCCAAAGTGGGGGTAGCTATGAGTCGGAATTGACTCGATGACAGTGAGTTTGGTGTTTGACCTGCTTGTGAGTCCTGAGTCAGTGAGGTGAACACTTACTCCACATACTTAGAACTTCTTCTGTCTGCCAGCCTAAAGATCAATCCCTGAAGAACACTGTGGAGTGGCATTAAGCAGTTTGAGCCAAGAGGCTGCCCTGGAGGCACAGCTAAGTCGGTCCAATGTGACCAAAAGGGCGAACAAAATGCACCCAGAACTGAGGCAGATAGCCCAATGTGTGAAGGATCTGTTTTCCACTGGAAATAATGGATTTATTTTTTAAATAGTGGAGGAGAGAAGCTGCTTATCCAGAGACATATTACCCAATAAGCAAGGTAAGCACGTGCTTAGGGCATCAACAGAACAGGGACACTAGTTGTCTAAAGCAAAGACCCATACATGCCAAGCAGACAGGACATGAGGCAAAGCGAACTGGCAGGGCACTAAATGAAACTGATACCAGCTCCAGTGTGTGAGACTGTGCTGGCCAGAAATAAAGTTTACACAGGGTCATAAGAGTGCCTACATGAAAGGTTATTAAGCTATGAGGCCCTTGCCACTTCAATACCTTCATTGACATCTGTCTCCTATGATCCCCTCCCATGTAATTGAAACTCCTTATGTAGGCAGATCTCTTTCACTTTACTGTGCTTTGCAGATACTGCATTTTTTTTCCCTTTCTATTTTTTTTTTTTTTAATTGTGATTTGGGTGAAGATTTACAGAGCAAATTCACTTTCCATACAGCAGTTCACATACACTTTGTCTCATGACATCCACCACAGCTTACCACAATACAACAGCTCCCCTCCCACTTCCTTCTCATATTACCTCTTCCCAGTGTCCATCCCTCCATGCACTCCTGCCCCCTGAGCTGTCTCCTTGTGCATAAGCAGCCCTTCTTTCTCCCATGATTGTTCTCTCCAAGGAGTGTATCTACCTGAGGTAAATGTTCAACTCATATGCCTGTCTTTTGTTTAACTGGAAACCACGAGTATGGGTTCAATTCCAGACCTGAAGGGCAGCTAGGGGCCATAGTCTCAGTGTTTCCACCAGGCTATATTGGACTGATACTGCATTTTTTACAAATTGAAGGTTTGTGGCAAGCCTGCATCGAGCAAGTCTCTCGACATTCTTTGACATTCTTTTTCTAACAGTGTGTGGTCACTTCATGTCTCTGTGTCATGTTTTGGCAATTCTCACAGTATTTTAAACTTTTTCATAATTGCTACTGCACACTTAATAGACTACAGTATAAACATACCTTTTATATGCACTGGGAAACAAATTTGTGTGAATTTATTGTGGTATTCGCTTTATTGCAGTGGTCTAGAACTACCTGCAATATTTCCGAGGTATGTCTGTATATTATTTCTTTCTAATAAACAAGAGGTGAGGGTGGGCCTTGTGTCTGACTTGCTACCTTCACCCAATATGCAACTGGATCCAATATGAGTGGTTACTGGACAAGGGCAGATAATATTACTAGATAAAAGATCTCTGAAACATTTTGAGAGAACCATCTTGTATCTCCATGTATGCTGATCCAGCAACTCCAGCCAGGAGGATCATCAGTGCTGTTGGCCATGGTACAAACACATGGTACACCCGTCCTGGTAAACAGCCAATGGAAACTCCAGTACCAAATGCCTAGCAAAAGTGAGGGAGCTCATGAATAAGTTGACCATCCCAATGAATTTAATCATGCTACTTTTTTAGCATTTATGTACAGAGTTTTTTTTTTTAATCTACAAAGCATTTATGCAGCTATATAACATTTATATACAGTTATGTCCTAAGTTTTATAAACAGTAATATTTATAACTTTAAAATATGTTTAGCGTACATGTGGATGCAATCTAACAATATAATGCTAACATGGGTAATAATTTAATACTAACATACCAAATGTCCAAAACACATTGTTAGGTGCCTCTGAGTCGTCTCTGACTCATAGTGACCCTATGCACAGCAGAACAAAACACTGCCCAGTCCCGCGCCAGCTCCACGATCCTTGCTATACTAGAGCCCAGCCGCAGCCACCGTGTCAATCCATCTTGTTGAGGGTCTTCCCCTCTTTTGTCGACCCTCCACCTTACCAACCGTGACATCCTTCTCCAGGGAAGGTCCCTTCTGATGACCAAAGTAGGTGAGATGAAGTCTGGCCATTCTTGCTTCCAAGGATCATTCCAGCTGCACTTCCTCCAGGACAGATTTGTTAGTTCTTTTAGCAGTCTATGGTACTTTCAGCATTCTTCACCAGCACCACAACTCAAAAGCATCAATTCTTTGGTCTTCCTTATTCATTGTCTGGCTCTCACATGCATATGAGGTGATTGAAAATATTGCTTGTGTCAGGTGCACCTTAGTCTTCAAGGAGACATCTTTGCTCTTCAGCACTCAAAAGAGGTCCTTTGGAGCTGATTTGCCCAGTGCTATACATCGTCTGATGTCCAAAAAACATTAGAATTGTTAATATTTACCTAACATGAGAAGTTTTATGTATCAAGTGAATTTCATTTTCTATTGTCTTGATGTTACTCTATATATGCTAATAAAGTATTAGGTATATTAAGAGGATGGCAAATTCAATATTTATTGTGCAAAACATTTTCTGTTTTGCAACAGTAAGTGTGTTTCTAAATTCATCTTCCAAGAAAGTAACAAAGGACATTTATCAGAACATTTTATTTATATATTTTTCAGAATATTTACTTATCTCCATGTAAGGAAATTGAACAATTCCTTGAGGAAATAAATACTTCCCTTCTGACTGGCTTTCTTTTAAGAAATTGATGCATGTTGATATGACTCACAGAACAAACGTGCTTGTTGAGAAGTGGGCTATTGTTACATCAATTAGGTACATATCTCCAAACATGGGAGCTGAACAATTCCACAAAGAAACAAAATGGCCATTTTATAAATTTTGTATATGATAAGAGACCTGTTTTCATATCTGGCATTTTAGGCTGATCAGTTATAACCTCACACTAAGTTCTGTCTCACCAACCACATAAGAATGCACCAGTGGACTTTGGCAATAAGATAGCAGAATAGGTAGACAAATTACACAGACCCTTTTCAACAAAGAAAAGGGGATCCAATTAACACAGATATAAAAAGTAATCCTGGAGCCCTCAGCTTTGAAAGGAAGGATACAGAAGTGAACTAAACTCCAACTAGTAGAAGAACCTGCATGAAAACACCAAAAAAGGAGACATATGGAGCTGCGGTCTGTCAACGATCCTGACGACATGGACAGCTTGAATATTGCCAAGTGGTGTAAGGACCTAAGAATTAACCTAAAAACTGGCCCTGCTAGCCAGGGGCTGTGTGGAAGACTGCACTGGTGACCGGTGAATAGAAGGAGAAGCAGTGAAGAGGGAGATGGGGTGAGCTGTGGACTTTTGACTGTCCGGAGGGCACAGCCATTTTGAATGTTTAACAAGCAGTTCAACTATGTGGATATTTAAAGCAGCAGCATTCTCTCAGATTCCAGGGACCTAAGAATAGGCTCCACTTGTTGGAAACCGCAAGGACATTCCTAACACAAACAACTGGAAAGGTTCTAGTTTTCAGCTTTTTCTCTCTTCCCTGTTCCTGATTCCTACTTTTTTCTTGTGGTTAACCCCATTCCTTGTTTTTCTTTTTGCATTTTCCCCATTTTTTTCTTAATTATTTTCCTACACTACCTCTTTTCTCTTATTGCCCCCTCACCAGATATTATGGGGGGTTTTTTATTTTGTTTTTGTTTTTTGGGTGATTTTTCCTATGTGTTTTTTATGTGGTGTGTTTTTTGTTTGCTTGCTTTTACTTTTTTGATGGTTTTTCAATTATTGTTTTTGTCTAGCACTATACCACCAAAGCATCCTTTTGTTTGTTTATTTGTGTGGGAGATAGCAACTGTGTCCGTATGACACAACCACACCTGCACCTCCTGCAGCTCTGCTTACTGAGTGAGAGCCACCACTTTCTTCTCTACCAACTGACCAATGATAAATGATAAACCGAGAAAAGCCTGACTCACCCTGAACTGCTCTTCACAAACAATTAACAGAGATCTAAATACAACAATGCCATGATATCTCAGAAACAACAGACCATCACAGTCCACACAAAGAAGCAAGATAAAGTGGTAGAAACAAGGGAGCAGGATACAGACCCAGAACACATCCTGGAGGAAGAAGTAGCACTGGAACTCCCAGACACAGAATTCAAAAGAATTATACTTATATATTGTGGTAGTTAAGTTTGTTTCTCAACTTGGCTAGGCCTGGTTGAGTGGCTGGGCAGCTGGATGTCATATGCCCCATGTTGAGACTGGTAATCAACTCCATGGTGGAATCTACTGTGAAGAGTTGAGTAGCTGCCTTAGGGTCTGCTTCCTGTGTGTAAGGAGAAGCCTTGGGGAATGGTCTCTAGCTTATGGCATGCTTGAACCCTGTATGTAGCCATGTCATTGTTCAGCAGCCTGCCATGCTCTGCCAACTTTGGGACTTTCAATGGACTTAAAATAATAGCCTGCCATGTGGTTTGGTAACATTGGGACTGGCCTTTATATTTGTCAACCTTGGGTTTGTCAGTCTCTGCAGCTAGTAGCTATCTGAGTGAAGAAACATCTCTAGCTTCAGTGGGCCGGGAGAAGGAGGCAGAGCTGAAGCCCAAGTTTGAGGGGCTTTCACCTAGCCCTTAGGGCCTGGTACTTTGAAATCGGACTTAAAGCCTCCAAACTGTAGAAGGATAAACTCCTCTTTGTTAAAGCCATCCCACGTATGGAATATTCCTGTCAGAGCAGCACTAGGCAACCAAAACAGGTATCTTCAAAGGATTGAGAGACAGATCAAAGAAAACACTGAAAAAAATAAGGAAAACACAGACAAAACCCTGGAACAATTTTGGAAGAAAGTACAAGAACAAATGACAAATAAATGAAAAATTAGAAGTGATAAAAAATGTACAGACAGAAATCCAGAAGATTTATACTAAATTTTCAGAAATAGATAACACATTGAAAGGTAAAGGAGTAGAATCAATTCAATAGAAGACAGAATTAATGAGATCGAAGACAAATACCTGAATATTTCTTTGGAAAGCAATCAATCAGAAAAAGATAAAAACAAAATGAAGATGGGATACTATCAAAAGGAGTAACCTACATGTAATCAGAATTCCAGAACAGGAAGAGAAAAAGATAACCACTGAGAAAATTGTCCAAGATTTGTTGGAAGAGAACTTCCTTGACATGATGAAAGATGAGAATATATCCATTCAGGAAGTCCAAGACCTATCATCATCAAACTCACCAAACCAAAAACAGAAAGAATCTTGAAAGCAGCATGGGAAAAACAAAGAGTTACCTACAGAGGACCACCGATAAGAATAAGCTTTGATTTCTCAGCAGAAACCACACAAGCGAGAAGACAAGGATGGCATATATAAAACTCTGAAAGGGAAAAATTTCCAACCAAGAATTATATACCTGGCAAAACTATCCCTCACATATGATGGTGAAAATAGGAGATTTCCAGACAAGCAGAAATTAAGGGAATTTGTTAAAACCAGACCAACCTTACAAGAGATACAAAAGGGAGTCCTTTGAACAGAGACCCAATAATAGCAAACAACAACCATTAATACACAAGATGCCATATCCCAGAAACTAACACAGCTATGGAAGTATCCAAAGTAAAATAAACTTACAAGATTGTAAACAGGGAACCAGAAACATCAATTGGTAAATGAGGACTTTTGTTGTTGTTGTTGTTATGTGCTGTCGAGTCAGACCTGACTCATAGCGACCCCTCCTTGGGTTTCCAAGGCAGTATCACTACAGAAGTAGATTGCTCCATCTTCCTTCTGAGGAGTGGCTGGTGGGTTTGAACCACCAGCCTTCTGGTTAGCAGTCAAGTGCCTTAGGCACTATGCTACTAGAGCTCCTAAATGAGGCCTACTACAAGCCAGAAAGAGGGAAAAATAGTGTAGTTACAGAACTTCTAAATGGTGAGGAAGTCAAGAGAGTTGCAAGATAAAATGGACTGTTCTCAACTCAGGGAGAAAATTATAAGTCACAGGGTAACCTCAAAGAAAAATGATAAACCTTCACATCACAATAAAAAAGAGGACAAGCACAAATATTTAGCAAATACTAAAACAATAGCGACAAAGGAAATGATAACATGATTCATAAGCATAATGAGCTCAGCACAGAAAATTATATGGAACAAAGAAACGAGGGACACCATGAAAAAGCACATAACAAAATGATAGCATCTAGTTCATACTTGTTGATAATTATACTGAATGTCAGTGGATTAAATGGACGACTCAAGATCACAGTGTGATCAAATTAGAAATCAACAATAGGAAGATCAGTGGAAAAAGAGTAAACACATGGAAACTGAACAACACCCTCCACAAGAATGAATGGGTAATAGAAGAAATAAAAATGAAATTAAAAAATTCCTTGAATCAAATAAGAATGAAAACACAACATACCAAAATCTTTGGGACACAGCAAAAGCAGTGATCAGAGGTCAATTTATAGCAATAAATGTACACATCAAAAAAGAATAAGGAGCCAAAATCAACACCTTCAACCACCATCTTCAACAATTAGAAAAAGAACAGCAAGAATAGCTTACAATCACCAGAAGAAAGCAAATAATAAAGATTCAAGCAGAAATCAATGAAACAGAAAATAGAAAGGCAATAGAAAAAATCAATGACACTAGAAGTTGTTTTTTTAAAAAAGATTAGTAAAATTAACAAACCACTGGCAAATTTAACAAAGAGAGAGAATACAAATAACATGAATAAGAAATGAAATGGTGACATCACAACAGAACCAACTGAAATAAAAAAGGATCATATCAGAATACTATGAAGAATGGTACTCCAACAAATTTGAAAATCTGAAGAAATGGACTAATTTCTAGAAACACACTACTTGCCTAAACTAACACAGACTAAGGTGGAAAAGTTGAACAGACCCATAACCAAAGAAGAAATTGAACAGGTCATAAAAAAATTACCAACTAAAAAAAAAGTCCAGGCCCAGACAGTTTCACCAGAGAAGTCTACCAAACATTCAGAGAAGAACTGATACCAATCCTACTCAAACTATTCCAAAACATACAAAAGGGTGGAATCCTCCCTAACTCATTTTATGAAGCAAGCATAACCTTGATACCAAAAGCAGGCAAAGACATCACTCAAAAGGAAAACTACAGACCAATATCCCTCATGAATATAGATGCAAAAATCTTCAACAAAATCCTA
>NW_006921721.1:7205580-7206949 GCF_000298275.1 Orycteropus afer afer
GGGCTGACAAGCTCAAGGTTGGCAGTCAGTATACCAGCTGTTGACTCCAACGAATGACAAATGCAAGATCACCAGGCCAAATGGTGGATTGTTTGCTCACGGACAGTTGTAGGCAGCACAACAGGATCCTGATCCAGAGAAGAGTGTCTCTTTTCCAAGGATGTTTATAAATATATTGGAAGCAGACAACACCCTTAGGGAAAGTCCCTTTCAATGGATTGGCTGCTCAAAACATATACATCCAATCTCATCATGGGAATAACCCATATCACAACTGCTTAAACCACTCAGAATTATGGTCCAGCCAAGTTGACACACAACTCCAACTATCACAGTGCCCATCAACAAAGGAATGGATAAGCAAACTATGGTACATACACACAATGGAATACTATACAACCCTAAAGAATAACATAGAATCAGCAAAACACTGCATAACATGGATGAACTTGGAGGACATGATGCTGAGTGAAATAAGTCAACCAAAGAAGGACAAATATTGAATTAGTCTGTTACTGTAAAAAAGTCAAGGAAAGGTTTCTATATGGAAGGAAATTTTCTTTGTTGGTTACCAGTGGTGGGACAAGAGGGGAGGGAACACTGTTAGATAGGTAGAGATAAGTATTGATCTGGGTGAAGAGAAGGGCAATGTACCAAATGTGAGTGATGAACACTTTGGCATTGAGGAAGAGGAAGACACAGAGAGTGATGGGAATTACAGACAACAAAGATGAACACTTTTGTACATACAGTACTATGTTGTCAGTGAAGGCAAACATGGACATGTGGGTGGATAGGTGGGTGGACAGGCTGAACTATTAGGTGTGTCTATGCAGGGGGGAGTGTGTCCAAAAGCATGTATAAAGTTAGCTGACAATGTTTCTACAAGTGTATTTGTATGTTCTGTAAGAATTTCAGGTATATAGTAGAGCTGAAAAGGGGCAAGGTTGTTGTCACTTCTTGGCCACAGCCAGCTACCCAGAGGGTGTGAGTAATTGGACCTGTGGGCTCAGGACTATAGTCTCAGAGGAGATCAAGGTAAATTGGCAAAACATTCTACACAAAACATTGTTCCACATCCTACTTTGGTGAGCAACAACTGTGATCTTAAAAGCTTGCAAGTGGCCTCCTACATGCAATGATGAGTCTCTCTTCATCTAGAGCAAAGAAGAATGAAGAAAACCAAAGACGCATAAAAACAATTAGTCCAAGTGACTGGTACACCATGCAATCCTCAGCCTATACAACTATGAGACCAGAAAAACTAGTGGTGGCCCAGCTACCACTGTCATCCACTTGGAAGGGGATCTATGTAGGAGATCCTGGATAGAGTAGGAGAACAATGTAGAACAAAACTCAAAATCATCTG
>NW_006921721.1:7207359-7215705 GCF_000298275.1 Orycteropus afer afer
AAAAAAAAAAAAAAAAGCACTAGTGGCACTATAATTACCTGATTCATGACTCATCTGGTCCTGTCCTGTACAAAGTGAATCTAAACACATCTTCAGATTGAGCATACCCTTGTATTTGTGTCATGCTCTTTGAATTAGCTCTTATCCCTGTTGGGTATCAGCAATAGTACAGTGAACTGTGACACAGCATCAAAGGATGGAAGTGAATACACAAATTTTGAAATATTATTTCAAAACAAAAACTACTCATGGAGATCTGTGAAGAGCCCACCAACAACATTTTAAGACAAATTAATGAAATTATTTCTGACAGCCTTGTAAGCAAAATTTCTTTTAACTATCCCAGACCTGAAGAACAAAATGACAGGTTCCAAATCATTTTTTTACTTACTAATTTTCAAATATAAATTTTGTTAACATCCAAATTTTAATATAAACTTTATTTATAATTATTCAAATTTATTTACTGCAGTAGAACAAAATTTAAAAAGTGATGTAATTTTACATCCAAGTAATATGAAATGGCAACAACTGAGTGGAGCACAAAAATGAAAGCTCACAGAAGTTAAAAGGATTTGTGATTCTCTAAAGGCATTTCCAAAATTAACTTCATTTTTAAAATGTAATGAATCAGAAGAGACTTCTTCCATTGAACATTTGAGTTCAATGGATGCAGATGATTGTAGTAGTATTCCTAGTGCTGAAATAACTAATACAGCATTATGAATATAATAGAATTTTTCCAAATTCTGCATTAATTTCTTGTGATAGTGAAAAAATTAATGATGTAGAAGGTGAAACTATTTTAGAATTGGAAATTATTGCTTCTGCAGACCCTATAAGTAGCAGAAATGACAAATCTTGCTAAGTGGAATAATTTTTCTTCTAATGATGTACATTATTGGATCAAAAGAGGGTTAAGTGATTGTCATCATCACAGTGGACAATTTGAAAATTCATGTCAAAAATTTCTGGATAGTAAACAAACAAGGTTCTGTAACCAGAATATATTTCTAGAGTGCAAGCCTAATGATGAAAATTGCAAGATGGAGTCATTACTTTATCCTTCATCAGTCATCTCTGTATATTGTTTCATTTGCAAACTTTTGAGTCCTGAATCATTTAATTCTCAATTTGCCCATGGGTGGACTTAGCAATTGGCACAACTTAAATATGATTGATAAACATGAAAACAATTTAATTTACAGAGATTCTATGTTGTCATATTTAAACCTAAGACATGATTTTGGCTTAACTCATGACCTAGAAAGAAATTAATGAGGAATGTCAGTATTCGAAATCTATTTTGCAACACATTGTTGCTATCATTGTAACAATCACTGAACATGGACTAGCGTTTCGAGGAAACAAAGGAAGTTTTGCGTCCCCACAAAAGGGAAATTTTGAGGGTTCATATTTGAACTTGTTACTCAGTTTGATCCATTTTTAGCAGGTCGTATCTCAAAATATGGTAAGTCAGAAAAGGGCAACCCATCGTATATGTCTGAAACAGTGTGAAGAATTAGTAAGTGATAAAGTTCAATTTTCAGTGAAATAAATATAGTTCACCATTTCAGTTTGTTTGTAGATTCCACTCCTGATCTTTCTCATATGTATCAGCTAAGTATTGTTTTAAGATACATATCCCCAATGGATGGAAATCCTGTTGAGCAATTTATATACTAACTTAAAAAGCCATACTGGTGACAACATTGCAAATCAAGAACCTCATTAATTATGTGAAGTTTCAAAAATTATTTTTTCTAAGTGCAGAGGCCAGTCTTATGACAATGCTGCCAATATGTCAGGGCATTATAAAGGCATGCAACAGAAAATTTTAGAACATAATGAATATGCCATTTCCATACTGTGCATTCACTTAATCTTGTGGGACGTAGTACAATAGATTGTGGTCTGGAGCAGCTGAATTTTTTCTACTATTCAGTTACTCTACACATTCTTTTTCACCACCATTACTCACCAAAGGACAGTTCTTAAAACATGTTTAAGCAATGATCAAGTGTTAAAATGCCTTTATAATGTTGGGAAGCACATGGTGTAGCAGTGAGTGAAATTCTGGAATTGTACACCCAGATTTTAGATGCCTTAAAAAATATTGCTGAAGACCAGACACAAAAAGGAGATACCAAAAGAGAAGCTGAAAACATCACCAACAAAAATGCAAACGCTAGAATATGTATTTATGTTGATTATATGGACTAATGTATTGCAGCATTTTCACTGGACAAGCTCTCCAAGATTCAGAAGTAAATTTAAAGACATACACAGGTCTCTACTAGTCCTTTGCAGAGTATTTACATAACTTACAAGAATTTTTTGAAAACACAAAAAAACAAATACTGCCAAATACTGATTATCAAACAGTTTATGGTTGCAGAAGCATTAGAAAAAAACAAGTAAATGATGGAAGTACTCCAGAAATATTGAGTGTCAGAGACTAATTTCACAGAACCACATACTATACCATCATTGACACACTGGAGTCTTGCATGAAAAGAAGGTTGAAAGTGTATGAAGCTCTTCAAATAGATTTTCTTTCTACAGCAATGTGGATATACCTGATGCAGAATACAGGAAAGCATCCAAGAAATTAGTGAAGGCTTAGCCTGATGACTTAAGTCAAACATTTACTGAGAAGTGTGACAATTTCATTTTTACATGAGAACTAAGTTTACGGATTCAGGCAAGACAGATTTTTCTCATGTAGGTATGCATGATCCCATAATAGCAGATAAAATACAATGCATATTTCTCAATGTTTAAACTGATTTACACATATTCCTAACTTTAAAGATCACAAACTGCAAAGCAGAATGCTCATTTTTATCCCAAAAGAGTCTCAGAAACCCTCAGTATACAACAATTCAAGAAAGACTTGATTCATTATCCTTATTATGTATGGAAGTAGATATTGTCCAGGAGCTTAACTGTAGAAAAATCATTGAAAAATTCATAAAAGCAAGGAATAGAAAGTAATGTTTTTAATTATAACATAATAAAGATGAAAGATCCCAGAAGTAAAATATAGTTACTTGTTGTAATATTTGTTTTCTGATCATTATATTTTATTTTATGACATGCTTTCATTCGTTCACTTCTACTTATAGCATTTGTTATGAAACAAGCATTAAAATTGAAAAATGGGCCATTTAAAACAAAATTAGTGAAAGTCCATTTTTCATTGTGGAAGATCAACAGAATTTTACATTGACTGTTGAAACAACTAAGTTAACCAACTGATTTTCTTTGTTGTAGAATATGTAGAATACTCTTTTTGTAGATGATGTGTGGTATATATTAAAAATCTTAGAATCCTACATCCACTAAAAGTTTTATAATCTGGTTCATCTCATTACACTAGAATGGTGTATGCCACTTTTGCGTTCAATCACTAATATAATTACATTTAAAAGAAGTTACATCATGAATAGCTAAGACACACACATTTATATACATGTATATATATAATTTACATATCCCAATCCAGTGCATGAGTAAGCAGTAAAGGGGGACCACAGATGATCAGTGTTTAGGGCCCTCACATGCCTTAATCCAGTCCTGTGCTCATCATGCAAGATCTTTGAGGGAATGTACACCGGACCTTTTGCAGATTTCATTTTCCTTGGATCCACAATCAACACCATGGAAGAAACAGTTAAGAAATCAGATGCTGTGTTGCACTGGGCAAATCTGCTGCAAAAGACCTCTTTAAAGTATTGAAGAGCAAAGATATCACTTTGAAGACTAAGGTGCACCTAACTCAAGCCATGGCATTTTAAATCGCCTCATATGCATGTGAAAGCTGGACAATGAATAAGGAAGACCAAAGAAGAGTTGATGATTTTGCATTGTGGTGTTGGAGAAGAATGCTGAAAATACCATGGAGTGCTAGAAGAACTAAGAAATCTGTTCTGGAAGAAGTGCAGCTAGAATGCTCCTTGGAAGTGAGAATGGCCAGACTTCATCTCACTTACTTTGGTCATGTTGTCAGAAGGGTCCATTCCCTGGAGAAAGATACCTTGTTTGGTAAAGTGGAGGGTCAGCAAAAAAGGGGAAGACTCAAGGAGATGGATTGACACAGTGACTGCACCAATGGGCTTAAGTATGGCAAGGATTGTCAGGTTGGTGCATGATGGGCAGTGTTTTGTTCTGTTGTACATAGGGTTGCTATGAGCCAGAGCCTATTCTATGACACCTAACAACAGCAACAAACCTGATTGTTCTTGCTGAGATGAACCATACAGAGCTTTGTGGGGCTGGCTGGATAGACACTGCCCTGCTCTTCACCCAAGCCTGCTGCAGCTCCAGGTTAGAGAGCAAGAGCCAAGGCCTGAGCCACCCTGGTTTGTACCTACATTGATACTTCATTTGGGTGGTGGTGTCAGACCTAGCACTGTTTCACGTAAGGGAACGTCTCAGATCACTTGAAGTCATGGCGCCTGTGGCTGCCTAGATTTTTCCTATTTTGTCTGTAAAGTGTCTCCAAAAGTAGGACATAAAGCTCTGGCAAAAAGAACCAAAAGGTCATTGTGACCTTTCCCAGTGACTCAGGGTCATCATTAGGAACATTTGTGATTAAGTTGAGATGATGTACAGAGATGACCTAAAGGCTAATGAAGTTCATCTTTTTGTTGGCCTCTGTCCTCTCTCTCTTTCTCTTTTCTTTAATGTGAAAAATTTCAAACACAAAACAAAACAGAATAAATAGTATAATGAACTTCCATGTATTCATCACTCACTTTGAATAATTGTCTACTCATGACCACAATTGTTTCATATAGATTCACACTATATTATTTTGAAGATAATCCCAGCTATCATATAATTTCATCTGTAAATATTTCAACATATATCTCTAATAGATAGGAATTCTTTTTAAATTTAAAAAAGTTTTTGAGCTATAATTTATATGCAGGGAAATGGTCAGAACTTAAATGTACTACTGCTCAATTTGACAACCACATATCAAGATGCCTTACATTTTTATCATTCCAAAAGATTCTTTTGTGCTCCTTCCCAGTCAACTTCCTGTTCTAAGAAGCAAGCACTAATTGGAATTCTATTGCCCTCATTTTTTTTTTTTTTTTTGGCCTATGCTGGAATTTCATACAGATGGGATCATACACTATACTATGTACTTTTTTGCACTTGGCTTCTTACACTCAGCATAGTATTTTTGAGTTTCATTCATGTTGTTGCATTTATGAATGTTTTGGTCTGTTTTATTTTTGAGTAGTATTCATTCGTATACATATACCAGTTGTGTGTGTGTTTGTGTGTGTGTTTTAATCCATCCTTCTGTTGAGGGATATCTGGGCAGGTTCTACTTTTGTATTATTATGAATAAAGCTGCTATGAACATTCTTACACACCATTTGTGTGTGTGTGTGTGTATGTGTGTGGTCATATATTTTCATTTCTCTTGAGTAAATATCTAGGAATGGAATTACTGGATTATAGGTAGATGTATATTTACCTTTTTAAGAAATTGTCAAATGATTTTCCAATGTGATTGTACCATTTTACACTCCCACCATCAATGCAAGAGAGTTCTGGTGATTCCATATCCTCGTTAAAATTTGGCATTTTAATCTTTAATCTAAAAAACTTTCATTTTAACCATTCTCTTGTGTGCATTAATATCTCATTATGATTTTAATTTTAATTTCCTTCATGATTAATGATATTGAACATTTTTTAATGGTGTTTACTGGTCATTTGTGTAACTTCTTTTGTGAAGTGTCTCTTTAAGTCTTTTGCCCATTTTTAATTGGGCTGTCTTTTCATTATTGAGTTGTAGGAAATATTTTTATATTCTGGACACAAATCCTTTATGAGATATAAGTTCTGTGCATATTTACTCCCAGTCTGTTATGTATTTATTTTCTTGACAGTGTCTTTTTATGAACAGTAGTTTTTAATTCTGATGAAGTCCAATTTATTTATTTATTTAAATATACTGAGTACTTTCTGTGTCATCTCTGAGAAATCTTTTTGTACCTCTATATTGTCTCCTAGTATTTTGTTGTTTAAGCTTTTAAGTTTACATCTGTGGTCCATCTTAAATGGATTTTTGTGTATCGTTTGTTCAGCACCATTAACTGAAGGGATGTTCCTTTCTCCACCAGATTGCTTTGGCCCTCTTGTCAAAAGTAATTTGACTGAATATATGTGATTGTGACTTTAAAACAAAACTAAACATAACCACAATTTTGAAAACATACAAAAAATTGATATTATTAAATATCCAGTCAATAAAGTATGGAAGTTTTCCAAATTATTTTCTAAAATATACTTACATGATATGTTTATTCAAATCACAGTCTAAATACCACTCATATACTGTGATAAATTGCTATTATCGATTGGTCTCTTATTTGTCTTTCTTAATCTTTCTTAATCTTGTTGTTGTTGTTGTTGTTATGTGCCATCGAGTCGACCCCGACTCATAGCGACCCCTCCTTGGGTTTCCGAGGCAGTATCACTACGGAAGTAGGATTGCCCAACCTTCCTTCCGAGGAGTGGCTGGGGGTTTTGAAACCGCCAGCGGTCTGGTTAGCAGGCAAGTGTCTTAGCCACTATGCTACCAGAGCTCCCTTCTTAGGTTCCCTATTTTATACCTTGTTGAAAAAAACTGGGTCATTTGTCCCACAGTGTGGATTTTGCTAACTGTATCTTCATGGTGTCAATAAGTATGTTTCTCTGCCTCTGTATATCCTGAAAACTTATTGTTGTTGTCATGTGCCATCAAGTCAGACCCAACTCATAGCAACCCCTCCTTGGATTTCCCAAGCAGTATCATTATGGAAGTAGATTGCCCAACCTTTCTTCCAAGGAGTAGCTGGTGGGTTGGAACCACCAGCCTTCTGGTTAGCAGTCAAGTACCTTAGCCACTATGCTACCAGAGATCCTTCCTGAAAACTAGTTGTCAGGAACATGTGAATGCACAGAGCTGGGAGCACATAATGTCCAATTGTTTCCCTTTTTGATGATGTTTGCAGCCATTGATGGTCATTGTTACAGTCACTATTTCATTAGAGTTACAAAATGGTGATACTCTATTATTATTATTATTATTTCTAAATTTATTAACTGAAAACTTCTATGGGAAGAACACTCCCTGAAATGACTATTTGATTACCCCATGGACTCTATCTTAAATTGTTTCAGGCATGCCAATTATTTTTTTTTTTGAGTAATCAGCTTTGTATAGCTAGTTCGTCACATAAGGTGTAGTTGTTGCTTACTAATAATTATCAGAACAACAATAATAATCACTATATGCTGAGCACTTAATTGACAGATTCTAACCTAAACAACATATTTCACTCATCAGATCCTTTGAGATAGAAATTATTTTGATCTCCTGATATTCCATATGGGTTTCTTCCAAACTGTTGTCTCCACTATGAATATGTGAAAGACTTCCCTTCCCCTAACTTTTTAGAATTGAAGAGGTTTAACTCATTGAAGGCCTTTCTCTGTATGAAATGTAAACCCAGGATAAGCACTCAAATAATAGTATGTTGATTGGTGGGAATTATTTATTCCCACTGAAGTTGAAAGAGAAGAGCAGTGGCTACAGTATGAGTAATCCCAACTTGGGGTGCTTATGGAATCAAGCCAGGAGTTTAAACACATCATTTACCCCTTACAAAGGCACCATTTCCTCCTTGGTAGAATGGGAAAAAATAAGACTGGGTCATGACTTTGTGCCAAAGAAATGTTCCCTAGTATAGACTAACTAGAGAGAGCTCAAGTAGATGGTGGAATCTGTAACTGCTTCCAAATAAATATAGGAGCACAACACCCCAGAGAATACACCTCCCTGGTGAGAGTGCCTGGCTTAGTGTCATAGCTTAGTGTCTTTTAAGGGGAAATGATCTAAACAAGTAGATAGTTAAAGGGAATTATTAAATAGCATACTTAAAATTAACTTTGATTGAGAGAAGAAAATGTTTAATATTTGAAAGACTAATGAATCCATGCTATCTGACAGTCCTCTTTGTAGGACACACACCACTGAGGTGGTTTGTAGACTGAGGAGTGTGTTCTCCTTCTTGATTGTTGTGATCCATAGGGGTCTTCAGTGAATGATTTTCACAAGTGGATAGCCAGGCATTTCTTCCTAGTCCATCTAAGTCCAGAAGCACTACTGAAATCTGTTCACCATCCTAGCAGCCTGTAAACTCCACTGATAGGTGGGTGGTAGCTGGGCATGAGGTGCATTGGCTGGGAAACAACTCAGCTGTAGACAAGCTATTTTCCCTTACACCTCACAGAGGATTGCTGTCAGCTTTTCTAAAGATACAGATATATATATAT
>NW_006921721.1:7216083-7216774 GCF_000298275.1 Orycteropus afer afer
TTTTTTTTCTCCAAATGATTTTGAGTTTTGTTACACATTGTTCTCCCTCTCAATCAAGGATCTCCTACATAGATCCCCTTCCAAGTGGAAGGCAGTGGTAGTCGGGCACCATGTAGTTCTTTGAGTCTCATAGTCATATAGGCTGCAGATCAGATGGTGTACCAGTTGCTAGGACTAATTGTTTCCATGAATTTTGGATTTCTTCATTCTTCTTTGCTCTGGACGAGGAGAGACCCATCGTTGCATCTAGACGGCAGCTTGCTAGCCTTTAAGATCCCAGTCGCTACTCGCCAAAGTAGGAGGTGGAACAATGTTTTCTATAGTATGTTATACCAATTGAGCTTGATGTCCCCTGTGACTATAGTCCCAAGCCCATAGGTTCAACTACTCGGTCCCTCTGGGTAGTTGGCTGTGACCAACCACTGACCACAACCATGTCCCTTGTCAGCTCTACTATACACCTGGGAATTCTGATCATTCACATAAACTTATAGGACTATTGTCTGCCAACCCTATACATATTCTTGGATACCCTCCCCATTTCATGGACATACCTAATCGTTCAGCCTGTCCACCCCTCTATCCACCCATATACCCATGTTTGCCTTTACTGACAACGTAGTACTGTATGTGCAAAAGGGTTCGTCTTTGTTGTCTGTACCTCCCATGTACCTCTCTATGTCTTTCTCAT
>NW_006921721.1:7236626-7253705 GCF_000298275.1 Orycteropus afer afer
TTCTTCTGCTAGTTGGGGTTTAGTCCACTTCTGTACCCTTCCCTTCAAGGCTCAGGGGTCCAAGATTATCTTCTGTGTCTGTGTTAATTGGTTTCCCTCTTCTTTTTTGAAGAGGGTCTGTGCAGTCGTTCTGCCTAGTCCATCATCTTGCCAGAACTCCTCCTTTGCTCAACATTTTTAAAGGGGTCTTTTACAGTAGATTTTCCTAGGGCAGTATGTGATCTGATTTCTTGACTGCTGCTTCTATGGGCACTGATTGTGGATCCAAGTAAAATGAAATCCTTGACAACTTCAATCTTTTCTCCATTTATCATGATGTTTCTTATTGGTCCAGTTGTGAGAATTTTTGTTTTCTTTATGTTTATATGTAATCCATACTGAAGGTTGTAGTCTTTGATCTTCATCAGTAAGTGCTTCAAGTCTTCTTTACTTTCAGCAAGCAAGGTTGTGCCATCTACATATCACTGGTTGTTAATGAGTCTTCCTCCAAATATGATGCTGCGTTCTTCTTCATATAGTCCAGCTTCTCAGATTATTTGCTCAATATATAGATTATATATGTATGATGAAAGGATCCAACTGTGACACACATCTTTCCTGATACTAAATCATGCAGTATCTCCTTTTTCTGTTTGAACTACTGCCTCTTGGTCAATTAAGTGTTCTAGAATTCCCATTCTTCACAATGTTGTCAATAATTTGTTGTTATCTACACAGACAAATGTCTTTGCATAGTCAAAAAATACAGGTAAACATCTTTGTTGTATTCTTTGAATTCAGCCAACTTCCATCTATCATCAGCAATGATCTCTCTCATTCCACCTCCTCTTCTGAATCTGGCAGTTCCCTGTTGATGTACTGCTTGCAAGTTTTTAAATTATTTTCAGGAAAATTTTACTTGTGTGCAATATTAATGATATTGTTCAGTAATTTCCACATTCTGTTGAATCAGCTTTATTTGCAATGGGCATAAATATGAATCTCTTCCAGTTGGTTGGCTAGGTAGCTGTATTCTGAATTTCTTTTCATAAATGAGTGACCACTTCCAGTGTTGCATCCATTTGTTGAAACATCTCAGTGGGTATTCCATCAATTCCTGGAGCCTTGTTTTGCACCAATTCCTTCAGTACATATTGGACTTCCTTCAGTACCATTGGTTCTTGATCATATTCTACCCTCTAAAATGTTTGAATGCCAACCAATTCTTTTTGGTTCAGTGACTCCATGTTTTCTTTCTATCTTCTTTTGATGTTTACTGCATCATTTACTATTTTGCCATGTTGTTATGTGCCATTGAGTCGGACCCGACTCATAGCGACCCCTCCTTGGGTTTCTGAGGCAGTATCATTACGGAAATAGATTGCCCCATCTTCCTTCAATATTACTACTTGAGGCTTGAATTTTTCTTCAGTTCTTTCAGCTTGAGAAATGCCAAATATTTCCTTCCCTTTTGGTTTTCTAACTCCAGGTCTTGGTATATTTCATTCTAATACTTTACTTTTTCTTATTGAACCACCCTTTGAAATCTTCCTTTCAGCCCTTTTACTTCATCATTTCTTCCATTGGCTACTATCTGTTCAAGGGTTAGTTTCAGAGTCTCTTCTGACATCCATTTTGGTCTTCTCTTCCTTTCCTATCTTTTTAATGACATTTTATTTTCTTCACATATGATATTCTTGATGTCATCCTTCAACTTGTCTGGTATTTGGTCACTGGTGTTCAATGCACCTAATCTATTCTTCAGATGGTCTTTAAATTCAATATACTCAAGGTCATATTTTGGCTCCTCTGGATTTGTTTTAATTTTCTTCAGCTTCAGCTTAAACTTTCATGAAAGCAATTGATGTGTTCCACACTTGGCCCCTGGCCTTGTTCTGACTGATGATATTGAGCTTTTCCATCAACTCTTTCCACAGATGTAGTCCATTTGATTCCTGTGTATTCCATCTGCTGAGGTCCATATGTGTAGCTGTTGTATATGTATATGTCTATTTGTATGTTGTTGAAAAAAGGTATTTACAATGAATATCATTGGTCTTGCAAAATTCTATCATGTGCTCTCCAGTGTCATTTCTATCACCAAGGCTATATTTTCTAACTACCAATGTTCTTCTTTGTTTCTAACTTTTGCATTCCAATCGCCAGTAATTGCCGATACATCTTGATTGCATATTTGGTCAATTTTAGCTGCAGAAGTGCTTAAAAATCTTCAATTTCTTCATCTTCGACTTCAGTGGTTGATCCATAAATTTGAATAATAGTCATACTAACTGGATTTCCTTGTAGGTATATGGATATTATCCTATTACTGACAGCATTGTACTTTAAGATAGATCTTGAAATGTTCTTTTTGACAATTAATACGAGACCATTCCTTTTCAATTTGTCATTTCTGGCATGGTAGATCATATTACTCTCCAACTAAAATGGCTAATACCACTCCATTTCAGCCCACTAATATCTAGGTTATTGATATTTATGTGTTCCATTTCATTTTTAACAACTTCTAATTTTCCTTGATTTATACTTCATACATTCCACATTCCAATAATTAATAAATTTTTGCAGCTGTTTCTTCTCATTTTAAATTGTGCCACATTAGCAAATGAAGGTCCCCAAAGTTTACTCCATCCAAATCATAAATGTCACCTCTAGTTTGAGGAGGCAGCTCTTCCCCAGTGACATTTTGAGTAACTTCTAACCTGAAGGGTTTATCTTCTGGCACTATTTTCATAAGGTTTTCAGTGGATAATTTTTTTTCAGAAATGGACTATCTCTCCCTTCTTCTGCTTCTGTCTTAGTCTGGAAGCACTCCTGAAACCTGTTGACTGTGGATGATCCTGTTGGTATTTGAAATACCCATGGCATAGCTTCCAGCATCACTGCAACATGCAAGCTACCACAGCATGACAAATTGACAGACGAGTGGTAGTATACTGCTGTTGGGACTGTAAAATGGGACAACCACTGTGGAAAGTGATATGGCACTTCCTTAAGAAGTTGGAAATAGAAATACCATATGATCCAGCAATATCTACTACTAGATATATATCTTAGAGAAATAAGAGCCATGACACAAACATACATACACACCCATGTTCATCAGAGCATTATTCACAATAGGAAAAAGACAGAAATAACCTAAGTGCCCATCAACAGATGAATGGAAAAACAAACTATGGTACATGCATACAATGCAATACTACATGTTAAAGAATAATGTTGAATCCGTGAAACACCTCATAATATAGAAGAACCTAGAGTATATGAATATGAAAGCTGGATAATGAATAAGGATGAGTGAAGAAGAGTTGATGCTTTTGAGTTGTGGTGTTGAAGAATACTAAAATGTCATAGACTGCAAGAAGAACAAACAAATCTGTCCTTGAGGAAGTGCAGCTGGAGTGCTCCTTGGAAGTGAGAATGGCCAGACTTCCTGTAGTCTACTTTGATCATATTGTCAGAAGGGACCATTCCTTGGAGAAGGATATCATGCTTGGTAAAGTGAAGGGTCAGAGGAGAAGGTCCTTGGTGAGATGGATTGACACAGTAGCTGAAACAATGGGCTCAGGTATAGCAAGCATTGTGAGTCTGACACAGGACCCGGAAGTGTTTTGTTCTGTTGTACATAGGGTCGCTATGAGTCAGAGCTGACTTGATGGCACCTAACAACAATACCAACAGAGGAAAATATGCTGAATGACATTAGTCAATCACAAAGGGACAAATATTGTACAAGACCACGACTATAAAGTCAAGAAAGTGTTTATACACAAAAAGAAACATTCTTTGAAGGTTACCAGTGGTGAGAGGGAAAGGGAAGGTAAATCACTAACTAGAAGGTAGACATGTATTAATTTGGATGAAGGGACAGACAATATCCGATAAGAGAGAAGTCAGCACAAAGTGATCAAGGCAGCACAAGAGTTAAAGGCAACAAAGGTGAATAAGTATTATGATATACATAATCACATAATAACAGTAATAACAATAATCTATGAGTGGGTACATAGATAGACACACAAGCTGAACAGGGGTGGAAAGTCAAATGGGATTACATCCACAAATATGTATAGGTTTGACAGAGGATAGTTCTACCTATGTATTTATATGTGCTGCAATTATACCCATGAATATAGTAGAGCATACAAGGGACAAGGTTATGAAAACTTCCTAAAAAAACCAACCAAACTCACTGCCATCGAGTTGGATCTGACTCATAGTGACCCCTCCTTGGGTTTCTGAGGTGGTATCCCTATGGAAGTAGATTGCCCATCTTCCTTCTGAGTCATAACCAAACACCTTGAGGGGATGAGTCACTGGGCATGAGGGCTCAGGACCATAGTCTTGGGGAACACTAAGGTTCCATTGGCATAATATAATCCACATCCTACTTTGGTGAGTAGTGACCAGAGTCTTAAAAACTTGTGAGCCACCATCTAAACTGCAACTCTTTGTTTCTCCCCATCCAGAACAAAGAGAAGTGACAAAAATCATAGACTCAAGGAAACAATTGGTCCAAGGAACTAATGGACTATGTGAACCCCAGCCTCCATGACCCTGAGACCAGCAGAATTAGATGGTGCCTGGCTACCACTATTGACCTCTCTGAAAGGGATCACAGTAGGATGTCCTGGATAGAGTGGAAGAAAAGTGTGCAACAAAACTCAAAATCATAAACAAAAAAAAAAACAAACTTACTGGTCTGATGAAGACTGGTGAAACCCCTGAAACTATGGTCCTTAGATACCATTCAAGCTGGGGACTGAATTCTACCCTTATGGTTCAACTTTCAGCCAAATGATAGGCCTATAAGGTGAGCAATAATATCAGGAAAGTTTGCACTCATTAGAATAATCAACCATACAAGATTTGCCCAGGGATAAAGCTAAGAATGCAGGAAAGGACAGCAAAGAAGAATGAAAGGAAATGGTAAACACAGGGAGGAAGTGGAAATTGTGCTGTTACACTGTGGGGATTGCAATGAATATCACAAAACAAAATATATATGAATTGTTGAATGGAAATCCAATTTATTCTGTGAACTTTCACCCAAATCACAGTAAAAAAATATTTTATAAAAAATTACTAAGGTCATGAAGGGAGCTCTGGTGGCGTAGTGCCTAAGGCGTTTGCTAACCAGAGGGCTGGCACTTCAAACCCACCAGCCACTCCTCAGAAGGAAGTTGGGCAATCTACTTCCATAGTGATAGCACCTCAGAAACTCTAGGAAGGGTTGCTATGAGTCAGATCTGAACTGATGGCAAACACAACAGCAAGGTCATGAAAGACAAGAAAAGACTAAGGACTGTCACAAAATGGAGTTGACTAAGGAGATATGAATGACAATTAAGTGCCATGTGGGATTTTGGATTAGATCCTGGGAAAGAGAAATGACATTAGTGGGCAAAATGATGACATCTGAACAAGTTCTGTATTATTTACAACAAACTGTAAGTAATAATATTTTTTCTTGGTTTTGATTATTGTCCTATGGTTATGTAAGTTGTTAACATTAGAAGTTGGGTAAAGGATATGCAAAAGCTTTCTATACTAATTTCACAACTCTTTTGTAAGTCTAAAATGTTCAAGTCTAAAATTAAAAAGTTAAACAAATAAACAAGCACTGACAAATTATGTGCTCAATAGTTGAAAGTAAAAACTAAGTGTGACAAGAAGTTTCAAAGTAGGGGTTCTGGTAAGATGGTGAAACAGGCAGACAAACTACACAGACCCTCTTCAGCAAAGAAAAGGGGAACCAATTAACGCAGATATATAAGATAATCCTGGAACCCTGAGATTTGAGAGGAAGGATCCAGAAGTGGACTAAAGTCTAACTAGTAGAAGAATCTGCATGAGAACACCAAAAAAGGAGAAATATGGAGCTGCAGTCTGTCAGTGATCCTGACAGCATGGACAGCTTGTATATTGCCAAGTGGTGTTAAGACCTAAGAATTAACCTAAAGATTGGCCATTAGCCAGGGGCTGCATGGAGGACTGCACTGGTGGTCAGTGAATAAAAGGGGAAGCAGCAAAGAGGGAGATGGGGTGAGCTGTGGACTTTTGCCTGTCCTTAGGGTGCAGTCATTTTGAATGTTTACAAGCAGTTTGACCATTTTGGATATTTAAAGCAACAGCATTCTCTCAGATTTCAGGGACCTAAGAATAGGCTCAACTTGCTAGGAACCACATGGGCATTCCAGATGCCAACAACTGGAGAGGTGCTACTCTTATACCCCACATCCTCTTGGTGAACGAGGTATGGCCAACCCTCACTCCCACCCACCTTCTGGGCTGGCAGGAATTCCATCCCAGTCTGTGTGTTCTGATGGAGCCTGGGTGCCCTGGCCTGCCCTGCCCAGATTTTTTTTGTTCCTTTTTTTTTTTTTTTAGTTTGTTTGTTTTTGTCTGTTTTAAAATTATTATTATTATGATTATGCTTTTTCTTTCCTTCTTCTTTTGTCCTTTTTATTATTATTCTTTATTCTACCCTTCACAGGATCTAGTTTTCAGCTTTTTCTCTCTTCCTTCTTCCCGATTCCTATTTTTTCTAGTGGTTAAACCCATTCCTTGTTTTTCTTTTGCATTTTTTCCATTTTTTCCTTCATTATTCTCCTACTCTACCTCTTTTCTCTTATTGCCCACCCCCAGTATTTTTTTTTTTCTTTTTTGGTGATTATTCCTGTGTGTTTATGCAGTGTGCTTTTTGTTTGCTTGCTTTTACTTTTTTGATGGCTTGTTGATTGTTATTTTTGTCCAACTGAATGGGAGATAGCAACCATGCCCATACAATGCAACCACACCTGCACCTCCTGCAGCTCCAGTTACTGATTGAGAGCCACCTCTTCCTTCTCCACCAAACAGGCAACAATAAATGACCACCATGAAGATTCTGACTCACCCTCAACTGCTCTTCACAAACAGTTAGCAGAGATCTAAATACAATAATGTCACAATGTCTCAGAGACAACAGATCATCACAGTCCACACAAAGAAACAAAATAAAGTGGTAGAAACAAGGGAGCAGGATACAGACCCAGAACACATCTCTGAGGAAGAAGCAGCATTGGAACTCCCTGATAAGGGATTCAAAAGAATTATACTTAGGTATCTTCTAAGGATTGAGAGATAGATCAAGGAAAACACTGACAAAATTAAGGAAAACACAGACAAAGCCCCAGAACAATTTTGGAAGAAAAATACAAGAACAAAATGACAAAATAAATGAAAAATTAGAAATGACACAAAATCTTCAGATAGAAATCCAGAAGATTAATACTAAATTGTCAGAAATAGATAACACATTGGAAGGCCAAAGGAGTAGAATTGATTCAATGGAAGATACAATTAATGTTATTGAAGACAAATACCTGAATACTTCTTTGGAAACGGATCAATCAGAAAAAAAGATCAAAACAAAATGAAGAATGCCTAAGGAGTATGTGGGATACCATCAAAAGGAATAACCTATGTGTAATTGGAATTCCAGAACAGGAAGAGAAAAATAAAACCACTGAAAAAATTGTCCAAGATTTGTTGGAATAGAACTTGCCTGATAGAATGAAAGATGAGAATATATCCATTCAGGAAGTCCAAGGAACCCCAAATAGGGTAGACCCCAAAAGAAAATCACCAAGACATATCATCATCAAACTCATCAAAACCAAAGACAAGGAAAGAATCCTGAAAGCAGCATGGAAAAAACAAAAAGTTACCTACAAAGGACAACCAATTAGAATAAGTTCTGATTTCTCAGCAGAAACCATACAAGTGATAAGGCAATGGGATGGTATATATAAAACCCTGAAAGAGAAAAATTTTCAACCAAGAATTATATACCCGGCAAAATTGTCCCTCAAATATGATGGTGAAATTAGGAGATTTCCAGACAAGCAGAAATTAAGGCAATTTGTTAAAACCAGACCAAGCTTACAGGAGATGCTAAAGGGAGTCCTTTGAACAGAAAACCAATAATAGCAAGTAACAAATGACCATTAATATACAAGATGACATTAACCCAGAAACCAACATAGCTATGGAAGTAGCCAAAGTTAAGAACTTTGAAAGCAGAGTTGAGGGAATAATTCATTCCATCTGAGGTTGTCTCCAATGGGATGGAATTAATTGCACCAGAAGTGAGAGGTATAGCCTGGAGTGGAGGACAGGGGGCAGGGCATCAGGGATATATTCTTGGGCAGGAAAACACTTGACATGAGCCTCAAAGGCTGGGTAGAATTTTAATAGGTAGGTGTCTTAGCTGCTTAGTGCTGCTGTAACAGAAATATCACACATGAGTGGCTTTAAACAAAAATTATCTTCTCACAGTTCTGGAAACTAAAAATGAAAATCAGGATCTCAGCTATGTCAACTGCTTTATTGTAGGATGTCTCAGACATTCCAATTCCTTTGCATGGCATCTGTTTTCTACTCTGTATGCGTGTGTCTTTGTGTCTATATTGCCCTTTATATAATTCAGAAGTCATTAGGTTTAGGATCTACCCTGTATTGGTATAACCTCAGCTAATTAACGTTACATTAGATTGCATTATGGAAGGTGATTATATTATATTACATTACATTATATTCACAGCTATAACGGTTAGGAGTCCAACATCTATTTCAGCGGGACATATTTCTATCCATAGTAGCTGGTTTGGGGTGGGGAAAGCTTTTGTGGTTTGGGTGAAAGTTACAGAGCAAATTCATCTTCCATACAGCAATTCACATACACTTTGTTTCATGACATTGACTGTAACCTACCACAATGCAACAGCTCTCTTCCCACTTCCTCCCCCCAGCCACCTTTTCCCTATGTCCTTCCCTCTCAAACACTCCTGCCCCCTGAGCTATCTCCCTATGCATACACAGCCCTTCTATTCTCTCATGATTGATCTCTCCAAGGAGTGTATCTACCTAATGTAAATGTTCAGCTCATATGCCTGTCTTTTGATTGGCTGGAAGTCACAGGAGTGGATTCAGTTCCACACCTGAAGGGCAGCTAGGGGCCATAGTCTCAGGGGTTCCATCAGGCTCTAGGTTGATGTTCTTTTAAAGGTCTGGACCAAAGCACAAAGACACTAAAGTGCAGGAAAAAAGTGAGAGGGTAAGTGTCCTGGTTCCTTAGTGCCACTCTGAGAGTAATATACCACAAATGGAATGGCTTGAACAAACAGGAGTTTATTCTCTTACAATTTTGGAGGCTTTAAGTCCAAGTTCAAAGTGCCAGGCTCTAGGGACTGGGTGAAAGCCCCTCAAACTTGGGCTTCAGCTCTACCTCCTGCTCCCAGCCTATTGAAGCTGGAGACTTTTCTTCACTCAGACAGCTGCTGGCTGACAAGCCTAAGATTGACAAATAAAAAGGCACAGTCCCAATGTTACCAAACAACATGGTAAGCCATTAATTCCAGTCCAGTTGAAGTCCCAAGATTGGCAGGGCATGGCACACTGTTGAACAATGACATGTAGGGCTCAAATGTACCAAAAGGCTGGAGACCTTCCTCAAAGTTGCTTTCTGTATACTGGGAGTGGCCCATATCCCTAAAGCAGCTACTCAGCAGCTCCAGTAGATTCCACCATGAAATTAATTACCAATTGCACCATGAGGAATAACTATATCCAGCTGCCCAGCCACTCAACCAGGCCCAGCCAAACTGATACACAAACTTAACTACCATAGCAAGGTTGAATGGAGGCAAAGGCTTTGAATGGGAGTGGAGGAGACCTTTTTGGAAAGGAGGATTAGAGCTGGGATGTCACACTGAGGTAGTTGAGAATACTCCTTGGCTGAACAATGGGACATTTTATCCACGGAAGAATGACAGATACAAAGACTGAACTCATAGCCATTGGCTGAAGAGCAACTGAAGACGTGTGGGGACAAATAGTATATTTTTTAAGGCCTTTGTGGAGGTGGAGGACTCAGGTGGAGAAAAATCACTGACTGGGGACTGATGTGTGCAGAGAGATATTTAGAGGATCTCCAACCTATAGTGGGCATTTATTCTGTGGATACTGGGGTCACATGGAAAGCAGGTCTAGCCTCAGGGTCCCTGGGCATTGCTGCTGTCTGCTTTGTGAACAAAATCGAGAACACTGAAGTGGTCAAGGATTTAATTCTACTTGCATCAACATCCATGGAAGCAGCAGTCAAGGAATCAAATGAGTACTGCATTGGGAAATTTGCTATACAATACGTCTTAAAAGTTCTAAAAAGCAAAGATGTCACTTTAATGACAAAGGTGCATCTGACCCAAGCCACAGTCTTTTCAATCACTTCATATACATGCTGGACAATGAAAAGAGAAGACAGAAGAACTGATGCATTTGAATTGTGTAGGCAAATAGTATTGAACATACCACGGATTGCCAGAAGAACACAAAAATCAGTGTTGAAAGAAATCAAACCAGAATGTTCCTTAGACACAAGGATGTAGAAACTTTGTCCTGCTTACTTTGGACACATCATCAAGAAAGACCAATAGCTAAAAAAGGATATCATGTTTGGTAAAATAGCGGGTCAGCAAAAACGAGGGAAACCCTCAATGCGCTGGATTGACACAATAGCCACAACAATGGATTTAAGGATACCAATGATAGAGACAATGGTGCAGGATTGGGCAACTGAGTCAGAGCTGACTCGACAGAAACTAACAACAACAGCTCTGTGTTTGTCTTATGGCACAAGAGGGATTCCCGTTTAGATAAGGAACTTCACCTGCTCAGAGAGAGTATCACTCTTTGTTAATCTCTCTCACTTTCTGAGAATTGGCTTGTTGACTGGCATGATCACCATGGTCAGTGGTACTCAGAGAAGTCTCTGTGGTCACGTTGAGTGTCAGGAGTCCCAGTGGGATGTGTAGTGCTTGGCCCACTGCTTCTCATCCCCAGTGGAAATGATGTGTATGAGCTTCCCCCAGATATTTGTGAAGCAGGTTGGCAGTGGGGATGAATGGTTCTCTAAAAACACATAATGTGCGAGATTCTTATGTCATGGCTAGACAACTCCCACTGGGCCTGTTTGCTGGCCCCAAGTGGTGTCAAGAGACTTGGGGAACTTCTGACTCATCTTAGCAAGTGACTGTGGCCTTTTTGCTGAAAAGCCCAGTCCCAAGGGACGAAGTAAATGTTGCACAGGTAGGTACAGTCAGTCACATGGCTACATGGCTTGCTGTGATGACAAGTTCCAACAGGACTTTATGGCTGTGTGTGATGGAAACCATAACACATGATTTTCGGGAGGAGGTCAGTACTGGGAGGATCTTTGGCTCTGAACAGTCTAACAATGGCCGTAAAGCTTAGCAGCTGTGAGGGATATCAGGTACTGAAGGACTTTCGGACTTAGGTTAAGCCTGGGGTCTTGAGGCTAGAACTTTAGCTTTTAAAAATGTAAGCAATAAGACTGCACTTAGAAAAGTAAACTCATCAGGTCTCTGTACATTCAAGTTTGGAGACTGATGAGAGCAAACCTCCAGTTAATTAATTTTATAAAGAAATGGACTTTAGATGTAGTGCCACATTTATCCTTCTAGGAGTTGACCCCTCAATGCCAAATAAGTATCCCCTTGATATTCTGGAAGGCTCATGTTTTCACCTGGTCTCATTGCTTACAATAGAGTTACCTCATTCCTGGAAATTTGGTAGCAAAACTCTGGAGGGAGCTTAGTTCCGGCCTCTGCTGCCCATCCTTCCTCTTTGTAACTGCAATAGGGATTAATGAAATCAGAGACTAGTATTAGACCTAAACAAATGTGTCCTGTCATGAATGCAGTGTCTTGGCCTTTCTGTGTCCAGAGGGAGAGGCAGAAAGGAGTGGTTAAGAGGACTGGAATGTGAACAAGGACTCAGTTTCAAATCCTGGCTCCACCACATCATAGTTATGTAACCTAGGGCAAACACCTGCAAAGAGCCAAGCCTTTCTCTCCTCATTGATGAAATGGCCTCCTAACAACTCTTTACAGGATGATTGTCAAAATTAAGTAACTCCATATCTGTAAGCTCTCAGCACAGTGCCAGCACAGAGAAAAATCCTAGTCAGTGTTAGCTCCCCAACTTCTACTGCTGGGGTTTCTTTGTGTCTTCTCAATGAAGTAGATATTATCATCTTCATTTTCAAATGAAGACACAGGGGTTAAGGAGTAGGTCAAGGATGCAGATGCTAAGTGGTGGAGTGGACTCAGAGAGAGGTCTGTCTGACTCCAAAGTCCATATTCTTTCCATGACGCCAGGCTGACTCCTAGGGTCAACAGCATGAGGCTGTGTGGGCTTGGAAAGTTGCTGCAGCTCTTTGAAGTTCTTTTAAACATCTTTGCCATTTAAGAACCATCGTTGGAAAATTCTGTTCATCAGACATGTGCCCTGCCAGGTCATCCAGCAGCCCAAGAGCTTCTTTTCTTTGCCAGTGTGACAGGCTGCCAGGTCCATCCCCAGTTCAATCTCAGGCAAATCTGGGTGTTGTGAACAATAATTGCAAACATTTTGGTTAAAATATCTGATGTGCCACACATGGTGCTGAAAGTTTTACCTCATTTTCTCATTTGATCCTTGCATCAATCCTGTGAAGAAGGTACTTTTATTCCTATTACCCTGATCAGGAGTCTGAAGATTAGCAGCAGGAGTTGCTGTTGAGTTGACTCTGATTCATGGCGACCTCACATGCACCAGAATAGAATTGTGCTCCGCAGGGTTTTCACTGACTGATTTTTTGGAAGTAGATTCCCAGGCCTTTCTTCTGAGATGCTTCTGGGTGACGAAGGGCCATAGTCTCAGAGGTTCCTCCACTCTCTATCTGACCAGAAAGCCTGGTCTTTTTTTTTTTGTTGTTGTTGTAATTTTGAGTTTTGTTTTACCATTTTCTCCCACTCTATACAGGACTTTCTGATGTGATCCCTTTCAGAGGGATTGGCAGTGGTAGCCATACACCACTCTGTTCTTCTAGTCTCAGGGTCTGCTCCATTTTTCAAGTTAATTTTTGCATGAGGTGTGAAGTAAGGGTTTAAAATTAAATCAGTCTTTTCACATATGGATATATAATTGTCCCAGCACCATTTGTTGAAAAGACTATTCTTTACCCATTAAGTTACCTTGGCATTTTTATTGAAAATCTTTTGACCATAAACATAAGGATTTGCTCCTAGACTCTTAATTCTATTATGTTATCTATATATTTATCTTTACCACAACATCTTGGTTACTGAAGTTTATAGTAAGTATGGTAGTTAAGGTTGCGTGTCAACTTGGTTGGGCCTGGTTGAGTGGCTGGGCAGCTGAATGTAGTTATTCCTCATGGTGAGATTGGTAATTAACTCCCTGGTGGAATCTATTGGAGCAGCTGAGTAGCTGTTTTAGGGATATGGTCTGCTTCCCATATATAAGAAGCAGCTTTGGGAATGGTCTCTAGCTTACGGCACATTTGAACCATGCATGTAGCCATGTCATTGTTCAGCAGCCTGCCATGCTCTGCTAACCTTGGGACTTACAGTGGACTTGAATTAATGGTCTGCCATGTGGCTTGGTAACATCAGGACTATGCCTTTTTATTTGTCAACCTTGGACTTGTCAGTCTCAGCAGCCAGCAGCTGTCTGAGTGAAGAAAGCCTCTAGCTTCAGTGGGCTGGGAGCAGAAGGCAGAGCTGAAGGCCAGGTTTGAGGGGCTTTCACCCAGCCCCTAGAGCCTGGCACTTTGAACTTAGACTTAAAGCCTCCAAAATTGTAAAAGAATAAACTCCTGTTTGTTCAAGCCATCCCATTTGAGGTATATTGCTGTCAGAGTGGCACTGGGTAACCAGAACAGTAAGCTTTGAAATAAGTAAATGTAAGTCTTTAATTCTGTTTTTCTTTTTCAAAATTGTTTTTGCTATTCTAAGTCCTTTACATTTCCATAGAAATTTTATAACCAGCTTTCTGATTTCTACAAAAACTTCTGCTAAGATTTTGCTGGGATATTTTTGAATCTAAGGTGAATTGAGGAGTATTTTCATCTTAATAATAGAGTCTTTCAATCCATGAACATAGAATGTCTTTCCATTTATTTAGATCTTTAACTTCTCTCAGCAATATTTTGTTTCTGGTGTACAAGTCTTGAACTCCTTTTGTTAGATTTATGCCTTAGCATTTTATTTTTTTCATACTAATATTTTCAGATTGTTGCTTACAGAAATACAATTGATTCTTGTGTATTGTATCTTGTATATTGATCTTGTGTATTGTATATTGTTTAGTGCTTGCTGAACTGTTGTTGTTGTTAGGTGCTGTTGGGTCAGTTCTGACTAATAGTCACCCTGTGTACAACAGAACGAAGCACTACTTGGTCCTGTACCATCCTCACAATTGTTGCTGTGCTTGAGCCCGTGCTGCTGAACTAGTTTATTAGATCTAGTAGTTTGATTTTTTAGTGGATTCCTTAGGATTTTCCTTATATAGGACTGTGTTGACTATGAAAAGCTGAAGTTGACTTTTTCCTTTCCAATCTAATCTCAAATCAAACCAAACTCACTGCCATGGAGTCAATTCCGAGTCATAGTGACCCAGATTGGGTTTCTGAGGCAGTAAATCTTTAGGGAGTAGATTGCCCCATCTTCCTTCCGTGGAGTGGCTCTTGGGTTTGAACCACAACTTTCTGGTTAGCAGTCAAATGCCTTAGGCACTGTGCTACTAGAGCTCCTTAAAACATAGAACGTATCATGAATTTGTGTGTCATATTTGTGTAGGGGCCATATAGAGTCCCAAAGTTTGTCTTGTCAGAAGTGGGATTCAAACCCATGCCTCCAGGAGAGACTGCAACCTGAATGCAGTGCCTTACACTGCTCTGCCATTCTGATGACAGTTGCAATCTATATCTACATGCTTTTATTTCCCTTCTCTCTCTGCCTTATTGCAGTTAGAACTTCTAGGAAAAATGTTGAATGTAAGGGTTGAGAGTGGACATCCTTAACTTGTTTTCAGCTTAGGGTTGTTGTTGTTGTCATCATGTTGTTAGGTGTCATCATGTCAGTTCCAACTCATAGTGACCCCATGTTCAAAAGAAAAAAAGCACTGTCTGATCCCGTGCCATCTTCACGATTACTGCTATATCTGAGTCCATGTTGTAGCCACTGTGTCAATCCATTTCAATGAAGGTCTTCCTCTTCTTCACCAACTCTCTAGTTTACCAAGCATGATGTCTTTCTCTAGTGACTGGTCCCTCCTGATAACATGTCCAAAGTACATGAGATAAAGTTTTGCCATCCTTGCTTCTAAGGAGTATTCTGGCTGTACTTCTTCCAAGGTAGATTTGTTCATTATTCTGGAAGTCCTTGGTATATACTTCACCAAAACAAAAAATCAAAGGTATCAATTCTTCTTCAGTCCTCCTTATTCATTGTCCAGCTGTCACATGCATATGAGGCTGTTGAAAACACCATGGCTTGGCTCAGGTGCATCTTGATCCTCAAAGTGACATCTGGTTTTTAACACTGTAAAGAGATCTTTTGCAGTAGATTTGCAAAGTGCAATATGTTGGTTGATTTCTTGACTGCTACTTCCATAGATGTTGATTGTGGATCCCAAAACAAAATCCTTAACAATGTCAGTCTTTTCTTCATTTATCATGATGTTGTTTATTGATCCAGTTGTGAGGGTTTTTGTTTTTTTGTGTGTTAAGATGTAATCCATACTGAAGGCTGTAGTCTGATCTTCATCAGTGAGTCCTTCAGGTCCTTTTCATTTTCAGCAAGCAGAATTGTGCCATCTGCAAGTCACAGGTTGTTAGTGAGTCTTCCTCCAAACCTGATGCTGTGTTCTTTTTCATATAGTCCAACCTCTTGGATTATTTGCTGAGCATACAGATTGAATAAGTATGGTGAAAGGATACAACCCCAGTGCACACCTTTTCTGATTTTAAACTACACGGTATCCACTTGTTCTGTTTGAACACCTGTCTCTTGGTCTATGTTCTGCAGGAGCACAAATAAGTTTTCTGGAATTTCCATTCTTTGCAATGTTACCCATAATTTGTTATGATCCACAAAGTCAAATATCCTAGCATAGTCAATAAAACATATTTTTGGTATCTTTTTGCTTTCAGCCAAGATTCATGTGACATCAGCAATGATATCCCTTGTTCCATGTCATCTTATGAATCCAGCTTGAACTCTGGCATTTCCCTGTCTATATATTGCTGCAACTGTTTCTGAATTATCTTTAGCAAAATTTTATTTGCATGTAATATTAATGATATTGTTGAATAATTTCTGCATTCTGTTGGCACACCTTTCTTTGGAATGGGCATAAATATGGATCTTGTCCAGTCGATTGTCCAGGTAGCTGTCTTCCAAATTTCTTGGCATAGATGAGTGACTACTTCCACTGTTGCATACATTTGTTGAAACATCTCAATTGGTATTTTGTCAATTCCTAGAACCTTGTTTTTCACCAGTGTCTTCAGTGCAGCTTGGACTTCTTCAATATCATTGGTTCTTGATCATATTCTACCTCCTGAAATATTTGAATGTTAACCAATACTTTTGGGTACAGTGACTCTCTGTATTTCTTCTGTCTTCTTTCGATACTTCCTGTGTCATTCAACATTTTCCCTATAGAATCTTTTAATATTGCAAATTGGGGCTTGAATTATTTCTTCAGTTTTTTCAGGTTGAGAAGAAGGTTAGGTTGGTTTTCTTTGCACATTTCATTAAATACTTTGTTTCTCAAGCCACCCTTTGAAATGTTCTGTTTAGCTCTTTTACTTCATCATTTTTTCTATTTGCTTTAGCTACTCAATCTTAGCAGAAAAGTATTCGGTCTTTCAAAATTTAGCATGATGTTAGTTAACTGTACTTTTTTTTTTTTCTTTTGTAGCTGGAAAATCCCTTCTATTTCTACTTTGCTGAGGTTTTTTTTTTTTACATAAATTTTATCCACAGTAAACTAAATCTTAAGAAAACCTAATTTTCATTTACAAACAAAAAATTATAGAAAGAAATTATCTCTAAGTCAATAGAAACAAAATTGAGCATAAAATGTAAAATAATCCAACAAAAAAAAAATTGGGAAATTGGAAATACTGCCCCCAAATACTCCTAAAACCCAAAGGAAATAAAAAAA